>NW_022145606.1:43754792-44243691 GCF_000002235.5 Strongylocentrotus purpuratus | reverse complement strand
AAAAAAAAAAAAAAAAAAAAAAAAAAAAAAAAATTGTGCTCTCTATACCCCCCCACCTAGCGACTTTTCGGCCGGCGCGATTTTCAAATTTTCGGGAGCAAAAAAATAAAAAATTGGGCCCCCTCCCCTAAGAAATCCTGGAACCGGCGCCTGGTACCAAGGTTGTAGGATAATCATGTACTTTTAAGAATGCTATCAGTTGCCTGATGACTGCTTGCAAGGCGCGAAACTCGGAGTAGAAACCATGTCCCATTAGTCTGCCTGCTCTGCCTAGGCATTGACCACTGTTCGGAAGGATATATAAAGCAACAATATATAAGAGGAAGGGGAGAGCAGCCGGGTCACCGTGCCCCAGAAGAAGAAACCCCTCCCCCCCCCCCCCCCCCTCTTTCTTCGGCAATAATCGGGCAAAAAGTCACAATTTTGGGCCGAAAGGTAAATAAATTTAAACTGGGAAAGTGGAAAAAAAAAAATAAGCAGCGGTGAAATAACGACTGCAGAATATCCCTCGCTGTTCTTTTTCGATAAGCCTAATTAAATATATAACCCGGGTGTAATTATAACAAGCTTGTCACATGCTTTTTTTTATTGTATACCTCTAACATTTATACCTCTGACATTTTTACCTCTGACATTTTTACCTCTGACATTTTTTCCTCTGACATTTTACCTCTGACATTTTTTCCTCTGACATTTTTACCTCTGACATTTTTTTCCTCTGACATTTTTACCTCTGACATTTTTACCTCTGACATTTTTACCTCTGACATTTTTACCTCTGACATTTTTCCTCTGACATTTTTACCTCTGATATTTTTACCTCTGACATTTTACCTCTGACATTTTTACCTCTGACATTTTTTCCTCTGACATTTTTACACCGAGCCACTACTACTAATAATAATATTAATAATACTTTCTGCGACTACTTGGCATATTAATACTACTAATACTGCTACTCCTCCTCCTCTTACTACTACTACTACCTTTTCTCTGACGTCGACAACGACGACTACAAATATGCTTCTAGTGATAATGTTAACTTTCTTCCGTATACCCCACAATTTATTATTTTTTAATTAACAATATCGTTTATACCAGTATAACATTTGTATATTTTGATCGGTGTTATTATTACATGTGTATGCTACCAAATCTATTTTATGATTGTTTGTTATCATGTTTCCTTATTTTTTATTTCCCCAAATTAATTATTATGGTACTAATTTGTTATTACCAACTATGTCTTATGATTATGTATCTTGTTAACAAAAAACTGCCGAGGTTTACCGCGTCATCTGGAACATTTCTGTTTTCCTGCTAAGTAGCTTCTTCCCTGGGGCACTACCCTAAATAAATTATAGATAGCATGTCATGATAGGTCCTCTAAAGATAAAATATTCCAGGGAGTCATACATTTTCGAAAAATAGAAGTTTTAGTCAATTTGGGTGTTGGAACGAATGAGAAATTTGTCGGCCTCTACATCACAGAGATCTGCCTAACTTCATTACAACTTTTATCAAATTCATAACTTTACCATAAATTCGTCGGTTGCCCGGCAAAACGTTGCGTAGCGCTACACTACCTTTTGCCGGGAAGTTCAATTGCGCGTTCGGGCTTTTTTGTTTCCAGCAAAACGGACAGAAGCAAAAGAAAGATATATTTGCAAATTGATTTGAGAACATAATAAATAAGGTAAATATCTTTCTCTAAGAATAGTTTTGGCTACATGGAACAAAGAAACATTGTCGTTTTTAGCACTTGAAGTAAGTGTTCCCCCTTTTTACAAGCACCCACGCTACGCGACCTTTTACCGGGCAAACATTATGTGTAACGATTTCATTCAATTCTTCGCCGGTCTACTTTTCTGATTTTTCTGCTTTCCTTTAGTCTATCAAATTGAATTCAAAGTTGGATTTTTCTATGATTCCTACAATGTATCCGTTTTCTTCACCTGATTTCTAGTGTGGCAAATATAGATTAATGTCCTGGCAAAGGACATTAGTCTCGTGTCGGGAGTTTGAACCCCGTATCATGTGATTCGTAGTAGGGTGACTTTATCAGGGACTTTTAGATTTGCACGTCGACAGCTTTGACTGCAACGTGTAACGTCATTTTAAGGCACTGCGCATGCGTTACCTCGTCTCAGTCGGCGATCGAGAATGCGTCAACCTTGATTTTCCTAAATCTAGTACATACATACATACATATTTATATGTATATAGCGCCTTTACATGCTCAAGGTACTAGTATGCAGCGTGCGCATAAAATATACAGTTCCTCAGGTAGAAAAGGAACATCCCTTCCCTGCTATTATGTAAAAACGTGTAGAACAGGTGTCACATGCATATTCACATGTTCTACACATTTTTTAATAATAGCAGTGAAGGGATGTTCTTTTGTTGAGGGTAGAATGAGGAACTGTATATTTTGTACTCTTTCTTTGTCCGTGATGTTCATAGTTACTTCCTGCATGCATGTATGTACGACATGCATGCATGTCGAGTGCAATCTAAAATTTCTAATTGTAGTCAACATGGGCAGTTAAGTACGTTGACACGCATGATCAGTCGGCGTTCGTCGTGTTCTCTAATACAAGTCCCTAATATCAACTAGACGACAAAACATTGAGTATAAGAATGGAGAGGGGTGACAGCTAACACAAATATTACAACAAAAGAGCACCATATCAATCATGAAATGAAACCACAAATACCACACTTTTCATAATTTTTCCGGGATACTCAACTATTGTACTAACAATATTCTCAGATAATGAAACTGTCAGGAGATTGTTATAACTTGAAGGAACAAAATCCTTGTTGAAAGGAAACAAAAATCTTGCTGCACTACTAGTCATCATGAATCGGGACAATTGTTTTGTTGCCACCTAAGCGATATTTGCTATTTCCTCATAATGACGATGTGCTTCTGATGGAAATGCTTGATAGTCCAGTAGACAGTAAGCAAATAATTACCGTTGGTGAAGGTGATGGGACAAACTATCACTTCCGAGGCGATCTGGATGTAGCTATCTTTCCGAAGCGAAGCTGAGGAAAGATAGCGTATACATTCTGATCGACGAGGAAGTGATAGTTTTCCATCGCTTGAAACCAAAAGGTGATTATTTGCTTTATATTCCACATCTAAAACAATTTAACTACACAAAAAGGGACGTGTATACATCTACATAAAAGACACCAGGCCCAAATTCACACCACACAAAAGTTAAAAGTTTAACCCAACCCCTTGAGGGTACGGTGCACGCATGTGTTTGCTTTAATTGCGCTCATTGTAATGCGCGCTTAATTGCGCCTGTTTTAGTGCGCTTTTGGATAATCTTCAGTGAAAGTGCGTTGCCCTTTGTAGATAGTACCTCTATCTTCAGTGTGTAACGAACTTTTTGCTTCTCCCATCAATAATGGGCGAACTATCTTTCATCACGTGATTTACTTTTGACCAATCGTAGAACAAGATACTTAGTATGTGGAATATAATACCATATACCATGTACATGACATGAAAAAGTTGATAAGTACAAGGTTTTCTTGTTGATTTGTGTTCTATATGGGTATTGAAGTAAATTCAGCTTGGTTGCCAGCTTGCCAACCTTGGGCAACTTTTTTAATAGCCATATTAGCATAATCATCTAATTAGCATATGTGCAATATGTAATAATGTTGCTAATCTCAATCCAGGAGGCCTGAAAACATGGATATACGACTTTTCAAGGGTTTTCTATGACGAGGAATCCATTTATGACACCAGTTTTTATTTTAAAGTAATACAATTGTCTTAAAAAGCATAATTAGCATAATATGTACAATATATGGACTTCATTATCATTATTTACCTATAAAGCTTAAAAATGGTGGAAAGCAACATTGTAAATCACTTTTGAAAGACTAATCATTAATTCATGAGAAGATATTTCATGTAGATGTATTATAATTAGCCTAATTAGCATAATAATCTAATTAGCATATATGTGCAGTATGTAATAATGTTGCTAATCTAAGAGAACATTTTTTTTGGTCCCGAAATTTGAAAATTTTACCAATCAACATTTGGTTCCGTTGGGGGGGGGGAGGGGGGGGGGGGGGGTAAGGTCACCTTTTTTAGGTCACCCATTAGCATTTTAAAAAAAGAAAAAAAGAAAAAAAAGAAGGGGGTTTCCTCCAAAACACACACATAAAAAAAGAAGAGGGGCACCCCCCCCCCCCCTGCGTACGCGCCTGGTGCTACATGATCAACTTTTTCATTCGTCTCCACAAGGTGTTTCTCACAATGCAATTCAGAATCCAACTTTATCTTTAAGTAAAATCCATAGCCTTTTGCATATACACTGCCGCTCATATAGTTGGAATATTTTTGTTTTACCCCAATTTATGGAATTAAAAAAAAAAAAAAAATAATAATAATAGATCTAGATAATAGTATACATTCTCAGATTCTATTGAATAATAATTTTACAATGTGTGTTTTGCGTGACTGCTAAAGCATGTGTATGCTACTATGCATATCAACTAGGGGACCTACCCACTTAAGTCATAAATGACAGTAATGAGGATTAATGCCCCACAAAAGGGCACTAATATAGCACATCGACACGGTTTTGATCCTGGGGCCTCACGGTTACGAGACCATTGCTTTGTCACTGAACCATGACTGTACGCAGCGAGGGCTAGGGTAGGGGGGCAGTTTCCATAAATTAAAAAAAACAAAGAAAATGCAATAAATGTTCAATAATTTATTGCATTTTACCCCGGTTATGAAAATAAAAAAATCCTCTGTGTGCCCATGCCCTGAGTCATAATGCATGGCCATCAGAGGATTTTTTTATGTTGGGGACCGGGGTAAAATGCAATAAATTATTAAAAATGTATTGCATTTTCTGTTTTTTTTTTAATGTATGGAAACTGCCCCCTACCCTAGCCCCCGCTGCGTACAGTCATGGTTCAGTGACAAAGCAATGGCCTCGTAACTGTGAGGCCCCAGGATCAAAACCATGTCGATGTGATATATTAGTGCCCCAAGATACAGATTTGCAGACTTTTAGGATGTACTAGTCAGTGATGTCCCATACCTTTATCCGTTCATCAGTATAGAAGAAGAAGAAAAAAACCTCCATCAATAAAAATAAATAAAACTTCAAATAATCTCTCTCGGAGGGAATTATATATCTTAGCGCTTTATGAAGAATTTATCTTGAGTGCGTATGTGTTCGCTTTCTCAATACGCTGTGGACTGAGGAATGAGTTTGTCAGCTACAGAATTGTGTTAAGTGTTAAAACAAAAGACTGATTTTGAATTGAAACTATTTGCTATTTGCTCTAGGTCCCATATTTTACAGTTTTTCTCATGAGGCCCTATTAACTTGACATACATTTCGCGTTAAACCAGAAGAATGAAAGTATGCAAATAAATACCCTTTCACAGAATTTAGAATGAAAATGAAACCCTGCGATAATTTACATGAGTTATATGACTTAACAATGCTGTGACACTTGATTAATTGGACAAAATGATCGAAATAATAATAATAATATTATAGAAATGATAGAAAGAAAAGACTTCCGGAAATAAAAAAAAAACACGAAACTAAAATGTAAAATATAAAGAAAGTCTAGGTCCTTCTTACAAAGAATTTGGAATGTACGCAATGCATGGTCAATGGACCGTGCATGATGGATGGCATGTTCAACACAGCATTGTCTGAAACTTATGATGGGGGTTGGGTGTCCGGATACTTTACAAACAAAAAGACTTCTCGTTTGCTTTCGGATTTGACAGAAAATATACATCAAATAGCACTAGACGTTGTGACTGTTTGTCCTTTATAAATTTCCAACATAATTCTTATATTTTGCCTGTAAACTTCTTTGAATTGCTGTTTTGAATCAACTCTCCGGATCCGGAACCTGTCCGGACACAAAGCGTCTGGCTAGACTCGAAAATGAAACTATATGGAACTTACCAATTACTTATTAAGATTTTGTGTCCATTTTTGGTTAAAAATCAAACATAATAAATTAGAAATACACTGCCTGTGGTTTATCTTAATTTAATGTTCGTTTTTAATGGACCCCGGGGCATCGATACCTTCAACAGGTTTTTCTCGTTGTAAATTTCAATAGGCTTCTCGTGATATTAATCCTGCCATTCATTCCTTGCTACAAATGCATACTACCCTTTTGTTGAAATGTACTTGCTTGAGCTCTTATGGACTTAGGATGCGGCATCCTGTCCCTCTCTCTCTCTCAATCTCTTAATTTAGTTCTCTCTCTAATTACCCCTCCTCATTCCTGTTCTTTCACCTATTATCCTTCTCCTTCTCCCCTATCTGTCCAATTCTCCTCCCTTTTCCCTCACTGTCTTTGCACTAATAAAACTAATTCCCCCCTTTTTTTATTTCTTGAATACAAGATCGATTTTGTCCTAATATGGGACTTATACAGCTTCACAAGCTCTGATTCTTTTTAGGTTCCTCCTATTCTCAAATTAATTATAGAATATAAAGAAAATATACGTCCTTCTTACAAAGAATTTACTCAATGCATGGTCAATGGACCGTGCATAAATGCATGTTTAACACAACAGGCTTTTAGCATTGTCTGAAATTTATGATGGGGGGGTGGCAGTCCGGACACTTTACAAACAAAAAGACTTCTCTTTTGCCTTGGGATTTCACGAAAAATATACATCACAAAGGCTAACTATTAGACTGTGTGTCTTTTATCAGTTTCCAACATAGTAAAAAGGTCACAAAATTATGCTTTCATGCATTTTGGAAACAAATATGTCTCTTTTAGGCATAAATCAGCAATCCAAATGGCAAGCTGATCTGATTGAAAATTTGACCGATTCACACATCTGGAATTCTCGTTTCCCACTTTTATATAAATCTTTCTTTGATAATAGACTACGGAATTTTTAATTTAAATATATTTACAGAAGAACTTCAACGCAAAATTTCCTGTTTAAAGTTAGAATCAAAGATACACCTACTTGTAATTTCTTTGAAACCCACATCCAAACGCTCGTTCATCTATTTCTAAGATGTGAATATATAGTTGCTTTTTTGGAATGATGTATATGATTGGTTGCGGTCCAAAAATATTAACAAAAGAACATTTCAGTGATATTGAGATTTGTTTTGTGGTTATAACCCTCAATAACTTCTATCGCATTAACACCATCTTGTTATTTGCAAAATACTTTATATATTCATGCAAATATAGAAATATAAGACCTACATTTGCTCATTTCAAACTTGGTTTAAAACAAATTGAACAAACTGAGAGAATAATTACTTTTAAACGTAATTTGATAAAATTACATAGACAAAAGTGGAACGTTTCGTGTCAAGAACTATAAGGAAATTGATACCATGTATTTTATAAAGTGTTTTAAAACTGTCTTCAATGTATTTAATTTTTTGAATTTGTTATGCATGTGCTACTATGTAATATTTGAGTTGAGAAATAAAAAAATCTTGAAAATTAAAAAAATAAAATGAAATAGGTAGGGGCCCTTATTAATAGGGGAAGGGGGCACTTCTTACAAAGTAATAGGGGCTCTAGTGAAAGTAAAAGGGGCATTTTTCTATGTAAGAGGGGGCACTTATTAATATAGGAAGGGTCACTTCTTACAAAGTAATAGGGGCTCTTGTGAAAGGAAAAGGGGTTAGGGTTTTCTATGTAAGAGGTGTAAAAAAGGGTACGTTTGAGGGACTTAAAGAAGTGGGGGAACAGTGTGCACCCGGATACAGTGATTTTCTTCATGTTACACAGGCTTCCTATGCCTGCGCCGGTTCAATTAATTAAGATTAGTAAACACGGAGATCCATTAAAATACATAAGTCTGAAACATATATTTTGTGCCAATGATAATTCCAAAGAGGTATTTATTAATATTCAGTGTCAAAGGTACACCGATAATAATTCCCAGTGTGACAACTGGCATTTCGATTTCAAACAAACATTCTTACAAAAACAGCTACATGCAAAGCTTTACAATGTATTACAAGAATGATAGCGAAAAAGCAAAGTAAACTACACTGTACATTAAACAAATATCAAGGAATAGAAGAAAAGAATAGATGTTATATAAAGTACAAATGATAAAACACAAGTCGTTCGTCAGTAAGCACTAAATACATCGATCAGGCGGAGAGCGTTGCCTGAACAACGACAGCAGTCCCAACTCTTGTCCCGAGGGAAATGGAACTGGAACCATGGTGGAACCATGGTGAAACTGTTAAGAAACAAAATCAAGGCAGGTCTTAAAAAGCTGCGACATAGTAACTTCTGGGGGAAGTTACATCACACGTCTATCTGCCTTGAAGTCTAAACTTGCTCTCCTACTTAATCAATAATAATTCTCCTTTATATGGAACACAGTAATTCAACAAGAGTATTTATCGTCTCACAATTAGTTATTGGGCTTTCACTAAACTATCTAATGATGAGTATTTTTACAATGACTGAAATAACTATAAAAATGTCTGGCTTGTGGAAAGTGGTATCTTAATTCATACACAGTCACAACCATCTTGTATCAAAAGTTAAGGAACAAACACATGAAAATATAATACAATGGGTTTTCCAACGCAAGGAGAATCACACTAAACAATATCATACAATTAATTCAAATTGCATTAGGAACTTGTGATATCTCTATAATTTACTAGAATAGAACATGAATATACTTTTAGGAAGGTGGGTGTTCGCTTACCTGTTAAGAAACAAAATCAAGGCAGGTCTTAAAAAGCTGCGACATAGTAACTTCTGGGGGAAGTTACATCACACGTCTATCTGCCTTGAAGTCTAAACTTGCTCTCAACGAGAAAGCCAATCTTTCTTCCAAACCAGGCAAACATCCCCACTATTCCCTATCCCCAAGACAAAGGGGTACCAGTAAGTGTATCCACTGGTCATTCATGATTTATGTACTCTACGAATAAAGGAAGTGGTCTGGGTTTAAGACATAAACAAGGCCTATAGAATAGGTCTTTTTTGTTCCCATCTCTTTGTTTCACCAGTAGCATATACCAGAGAGGTGATCTTAATAGAAACATAGTTTAAAGGTACACTTTAAATAGGGGTTCAATAATTTAAAGTAATATAAGCTTACTCAAAAATAGAAAATAGGTTTACTCAAAAAATAGAATATACCTTGATAATAAACAGGGTCTGACATTCATAATCAATAACATTTTTTAGAAATCATGTTTAGTTCCTCCTCCATATTCCATATTCATTCAAAAATGTAAAGCCATTCAGTTAGTCTAGGAAATCTGTTTTTTAACCCGATACAAAATAATGCATCATTCAAATAATATAATATAGTTACGCAGCCCATGTGATTATGTCACATTAGTTTCATGTTTTGTACTATAATTATGATATGTTACAATTGCATGAATTTTGTATATAAAAACTGTTGTAATTAGCTGTTATTTAATGAAATGAACAAATAAAGTCCCTCGAAAGAGAATAAATAGAAGAAAAAAATAGTTACGCAGCCCAGAAAGCATTGGTAAGTTTTAATCTTCAAGGGCCTTTGTGTTGATCTTATCACGTTTGCTTTGCATGCTCTTTCAATCGGTTATTGTATGGACTTGAACAATTGTTTGTGAACAAACGAAACCCGATGTGCACATTAAACTGACTCGGTAACATTGCCTCAGATTCTGAATCAAAATCTTGGATTTAGCTCATGCTGCAAAAGACAACGAAACCAGACGTCCTTTGTACATTCTTCTCAAGATATGAATTCCTGCAAGACTCATTATCGTATTTTAGTCTGCCAATGACATTGGGAGGGTAATTAAATTAAATGAAGATTGTGCTTAAAGTAGATAATAATGATAGCACACATTCATAATGCGCCTAATACTCCCCCCCCCCCCCCCCACTCAGTGTTATTTAGATACGCATTTGCGTGTTTCCAGCGACCCCCCCCCCCTTAACAGCAAAAGTCCGGTGTGTAAAGTCAATACGGGTCGACCTCTTTCTTTTGTTATACGAGCCTTTTTCACTTTTTCAGCACCCCCCCCCCTTTCAGCAAAAGTCCGGTGTTTAAAGTCAATATGGGTAGACCCTTTTTCTTTTAAAACGAGCGGGAAAGTTTGGGAACACGCATGGTATCCCTCCGTTCAAGAAGTGGGGGTGGGGGGAGGGGCGGGCTAATACTTTGTTTCTAGATACAGCACATATTATTACGCCGGTCATCGGATTCAGGCTTACCCGCAACACAATGTATGCGCATTTTCCACTCCCTGGGGAGCATTCCAGCTAGTCGCCATTTTGCAAGCGCCACTTGCTAATCCAACCACATTAACTCTCGCATCCTACCAGGTACCCATTTAAAACATGGGTGGAGAGTGGCAAATGTAGATCAATGTCTTGCCAAAGGACATTAGTGCCGCGGCGGGACTTGAACCTCGGACCTTGTGATCCACAGTGACATATCTACTATCTACTCGACCACGACACCTCTACAGGTCATTGGAATGAACGACATGTTCTGATTTAAATTTGCTAAAGCCATGAAATAAGTAGGCCTATGCCATCATTATATACTAGTAGTATGTCAAGTTGAAGACAAAATCAATATCCGACATTTGACGATTCTACAAGTAACCTTGGTCGCAGCCTAACGAATTTTCTTCTCCATTAAAATTAAAAACATTTGTAATGGAACTAATTGTGTATAAAGTATGTTTAGTTTCGTTGTTCTTCTTAATTTATATAATATAAACGACATGGGTTTACTCATCGAACCTGGATTTGTTTAACATAAAGAGAGAGGGGGGAGTGAGACAAAGAAAGAGGGGGGGGGGGGGGAGAGAGAAACAAACACGAAAGACTTTGACTGGAAACCACACAAATCTATGCCCAATCCCCATTAGTTATACCATGATATGCAGACTGGCACATTCTTTGTATATGTCACAGTATCGTAGGTGAGTAAGATATTTCATACGGCTGAGCTTGTGACAAGGGTAACAGAACAAAGAAAAACACATTTGAAAGGAACTTTCTGAAAGGAAACGTACCTCGATGGAAATCATTTTTATGATGTTCACGCTGGCAGGTTTTACATTTAAGAACAACAATTATGATCACTGATTAAATCACGTAGAGCATGGGTGGGTGCTTAGAAGCTCAAAAACATGTTTGTCGAAAGATTCTTTAGAGTAAAATTACAATTGAAAACTATTTAAAGTGTAAGCATGTCCAAATTTGAGAATTACTTAATTTACAAATAGATCGTTGAAATGAACGACATGGTAATTTGATTGACCATGTTGACGTGTAAGAGGGACTTTCTAAATATTTTTTAAAATTACTATCGCCATGAAATAATTATGTCATTATTACATCATGTAGGAAGGAAGCTTTCTATGTTACAGCTAATCTTAAGCTCTAGTATGGATATCGTATGTCAAAAGAATATGGTTAAAATTCATTCCGTAGATTGATTGTTTGAACCAGTAAAATAAAAATAAATTACAAAGAAAACTTGCTGGAAATCATCTTAAATAACAAAACAAAATAACTCACTTTTGCACATAAAGTAGCTTGTGTTAAGCACGGGCCTAGTTACCTTGATTTCCCTTTTCTCTCTGTGCTCATTACTCAGCCCCTATAAAATCATCTGGCGGATGTAATTTATTTGTAATCTTGAACATTCAGTGTAAATTTTGTCGGATTCTGTAAAAATTCATTTCATATCATTACTAGAACTCAAGCTTATTTTTAGATTAAAGGTAATGCAAAGTTTTGGGAAGTTTTGAAAATTGGATGGATAGTAATTCTTTATATTTGGAAGCCTCTGTGGATGTATTATGAGCCCAAGAAAATTTAGGCCCTAAAACACTTCTGCTGTCGAGATATTGAATAATCAAACATTTACCGGTGCTCCCGGTAAATTTCAAATAGTGTAAATAGCTCCTAAGTTGTTGTTGTGTTTTGGCTTATTGGCGATTAGTCAGTGGTGACTATTGCAGCCTAAGGCCATTGCATGGTAGCTGCGACCATGCAAATCTCAGAAAATTATGATATATAATTTTTATACGGGAATAGCAAATCGGTCGAATGTAGTTAAGAAACATTGTTTTAAAGATAAAGTAATATCAGTCTTGAGAGGGTGCTATACAACATAAAGAGTTTATTATTTACAATTTCATCACTTTAGTCTCGATTTTAACCGCGACAACGATGATAGAACATTGTAAAATCGCATATGCTTCCGATATGTTCATTTGAACCAAATTCATTACCCCACATATAGCTCCGTTTAGTCTCATTTGAGAACGCCCCCTATCGTCACAGTCCAGCAGCCTAACATGTACGTTAGCCTAGGACTTTTACCCCCCAAATCGTTAAAAAAATCTTCTTTTTTTTTGTTTAAACGAAAAGCACATTCACCCGACGTACGTTATCACTAGCTCTTTCATTGGAACCCTCATGTCCCATTGACTTTTGAAAGTTTACCCACCGTAATTTGGTCAAAATAGGTCGCCAGCTCGCCATTGCCTATATAACACATGTCGACACATAAAGTCGAAGTTTGGACGCAATTTACCACTCGATTGTAAGGTTACAAGTCAAGCACACGAAGGGTAACAAGCACGAATTATCATAGATCAGTTCTAATTTGTTCATTATGTCCATTTCAGCCAACCCCCACCGTAATTTTTCCATTTATTATAGGCAAGCATTTTGCCGAGGTAAGCAAAAACATGAATATTCAAGAACACCATGGACTATTCGATTATTTACAGAGGGGTGCAATTGTGCACCACATCAAACTCCCCTACTTTCAGTCAGTATTTCATTGTATTATGTAGTTTGGTAGGTTTATTTTACTAACTGTTTAATTATCAGATATCAATGATAGTTTAAAGATATGGAAACGATTCTTGTATTTTATATTTAGCAAAGCAATCTCACATAGAAAATCACTATAAAGTGTCGTCTGATCCGCCGAATGCCATCTGCTATATACGTTCAAGGCACATTTATCTGTGGACTGTGATGTACACAGTTTACTCGTCATTGTAGATTTATGATTAGCCATCTGTCATGTATTAGTCTTTAATTGTTGACACACATACAATTACCACACACATGAACACTCTCACTTCCCCTCCCCAACACACCATTTCCGCACACCCGGTTCACACTTCATTCCCAATGGCATATACACCCTGCAACATAGTGGAACATTCTAGTTTGGTAGTGATGGCGAACAAGCTACGTTTGTGCTGGCGGAAATAAGACAACCGGAGCAATATGAGATTAATAAAGGCACTTATAAGAATTGAAAAATTGACAATTATTGCAAAGGAAAAAAGGAAAAATTGTCGAGGGAAAAGGGGCACATGTAACAAAAAAAGGGGGGGCACCTATCAGAGGTGAAAAGGGGAGGGGCATTTTTATAATGGAATAGGGGTTCTTCTCAAAGTAAAAGGGGCACTTTTTGGGTACTTGAAAAAGTGGGGGCACTGTGCCCCCCCCCCCCCCCGGAGGGCCGCCTCTGATATCATTCATGAATTAAAAAGGTGCGTTTTCAGCAAGGTCTTAAACTGGTCTAGAGAATGAGTATTATGAATATGCGCTGGTAATTTATTCCAAAGGATAGGGGCATTGACTGAAAAAGCTCGATCGCCTTTTTTTTTTAACGGTACGAGGTCCAAGGGTTAACTGCAAGGTAACTAGAAGATTGTAAGGAAATCAAATCTATAAGATATTTAGGGGCTTTGCCATGGAGAATTTTGTATGTTAGAAGAAGAACTTTAAATGTTATACGATGGCGTATGGGAAGCCAATGGAGGGAACGCAATATTAGGGTTATGTGCTCAAATTTTTTAGAGAGAGTAACAAGCCTTGCAGCAGTGTTCTGAATTCCTTGAAGTCATCGGACTGTGGATCACAAGGTCCGCGGTTCAAGTCCCACTAAGGCACTAATGTCCTTTGACAAGACATTTATCTACATTTGCCACTCTCCACCCAGGTGTTAAATGGGTACCCGGTAGGATGCGAAAGTTAATGTGCTTAGATTAACAAGTGTGCGCTTGTAAACATGACGCCTGGCTCGGTTGTTCCCCAGGGAGTGGAGAATGTGCATACCTTGTGTGCCGTTAAGCCTGAATCTGATGACCGGGGTAATAATATATATCTGTAAAGCGCTTTAGAGGGCCTTCGGTCCTGAAAGGCGCTGTATAAGAACTACCTATTATTATTATTATTATTATTATTAATATTTGCAACATCATTATTGTACCGATTTTAGTATTGCACTGCTATGTGTTTGTTTATATTTAATTATACATGTAATAATAAAGTGGAAATGAAATTGAACTTGAACTTTTTCGATGATACATGTGTTAACAAAACTTGAAATGTAACAACAACAACAACAAACAGACAAACATGATTAATGTTTATACATATTAAACATGAATAAGACATTTTTTAAAAACTGTTCTGTGTTGTTAAGCTTTGATTTTCGCACATTCATATAAACGCAACCCCTCCCAAAACCACAAGTACACACCCACGCTGACACCTGAAACGAACACCCATCCACGGAAAAGAAAGCCCTTTAAATTGCTAACAGTATACATGTACTTATAATCAGATTGATTTATATATCGGAGCTACTCGTATATAAACTATACTATCTTTTTGGTGCTGTTATTATGAGTTGTTATCTTTTTTTGTTACATTTAAAAAACTATCTTTGAACTACTCAACTAAATATATTTTAATTAAAAAATTTTGTTTGTTGTTTAGGCTGTTAATATAGATTTTCTTAATTTAAGATGTTATTGTTTAATTTAATAAACTTTGATTTTTCTTCGTTACTATTTGTTACCCCAACAATTTTGATGCATTCCCTAAAATAAAATGCAGGGTCTAGAAGTAGTCCCACAGGAAATCAAATTAACAAGGACCCCAGCCTATAATATACATATGTTTGGCGACCATCATGGTAAAATATCACATAACACGGAAACACCTCCTCATTTGCGAAAAATCCGGACGAGAAACCTGGAATCGTTTTTACATAGCCTAATATGAATAGACCAGATTCTGGCGTGTTTAAATACGTTTCCTTTTATCGAGTGCGTGCAAGCGCGCTCACCATATTAATTCACCTACCAGAAAAAAAGACGTGTATGCACTCAAGGTTCTCTTGTACATATACTGTTATTGCCGCTACACGTCAACAGTTATTATGCTATCTCTCCTGAGTACATATGACGATTTTTTTTTTCTCGAAAATATATAACAGTAAGATGTACTCACGTATTGTGTATAGTCAATCAGTAGTCCATTAATAAATGCAGGTCAATTACGTCATTTAACGCCTTGTGTTTAGGTGCACGATAATGATAATTGAGTAGTAAATGATCTATAAACAACTGGCTCACGACGTTGTCCGTAAGAATATTCCGTGTACCAAAACCCTGCCCAAATAGTACAACGTTCTATAAACGGCTCAAACTTGTGTAAGCTGTGAGAATGAAGAACATTTAAACACGAATCTTTCGACTCACACTTCCAGCCATCTTCTCGAGTGTCCGATTTTGCTTGTATTGAAATCTTCTCATTTGCGATATATAGCTTGTTAAGAAAGTTTGGAAAGTTTCAAGAGTCGACTCCCTCTTCCGAAGCGACCGATATATAGCCATCTACGAGGAATTATTATCATACGGCGTCAACAAGTCTAGTTGAACGCGATCAGGTCGAGGGAATAAACATAAATTGAGCAATGCGTCGCTCGCATGGATGAGCATTATAGATTGAGATATGTATTTGTGACGATGCAACTTCAATAAGTTTCTTGGGGACGGGGGCGGTGAACGTGTACGCCGGTGCCATGCAGGATATGCTTAAAGAGAAGGTTGAGTTCTGGGAAGAGGTGAACAATATTTTGTGAGCGTTATCATTCTTATTATGTGTGGAAGAACATCAGATAAGACATGTTCCCTGAAAAGCATGGCTCTTCAAATGCCTTTATATTCTAAATATGTCATGTAACTCGTAAAACTCGGGGGGGGGGGTAGGTTTTTTACGCCACGTGTTCATGTAGTCCCATATACATCTTTTTGTGTACAGTGTTTGTAACTTGGCCAAATTTCTTATCATTTTAATGATTCAAGAACCTTGCAATACACACAAATTTGTATATGCTAGATGATCAACCTTTTCTGGTCGATTTCACACCGTTTCTTTCACAGTGCAATCGCATGACCATAACTCAACTTCATCTTTAATGGGGGCGAATGAAGAGAGGGATTTACTGAGTGTGTGCGTTAACGGAAGAGAGAGGGAGAGAGAGAAGGATGGGAATTAATTGTGAATGAATGGGTTAGAAAGATAGAGCGAATCGGGATTGAGTTTGTTTAATAGGTAGTTGCGAATAAAAGAAATAGATTAATTGAGGGAGAGAGAGAGAGGGAGAGAGAGAAGGATGGGAATTAATTGTGAATGAATGGGTTAGAAAGATAGAGCGGATCGGGATTGCGTTTGTTGAATAGGTAGATGCGAATAAAAGAAATAGATCAATTGAGGGAGAGAGAGAGAGAGAAAGAGAGAGAGAGGGAGAGAGAGAGAAGGATGGGAATTAATTGTGAATGAATGGGTTAGAAAGATAGAGCGAATCGGGATTGAGTTTGTTTAATAGGTAGTTGCGAATAAAAGAAATAGATTAATTGAGGGAGAGAGAGAGAGGGAGAGAGAGAAGGATGGGAATTAATTGTGAATGAATGGGTTAGAAAGATAGAGCGGATCGGGATTGAGTTTGTTGAATAGGTAGATGCGAATAAAAGAAATAGATCAATTGAGGGAGAGAGAGAGAAACCTTTTGAATGAGCCAGTGGGTGAGCGAAAAAGAAATATTTGAGAGAGTGAGTTAATGCGAGAGAAAGATTAGGTTATACAGAGTGAGGCAGACAAAATGCCCCACTTTTTAAAAGTTGTATTGTCTGAAGTATGAATATTTCATCATAGGTTTCATTATATATCTTGATAGAGTTATCCTCCCAGTACATTTAGGTACCATTTTCATTTGAATTTCTGCATGCATCACTGAATATCAGACAATCTTTACAAGACTGCCAGATCTCACTTGCGCCAAGTTACTGGGTGAGGAATAAAACAGTGCATTGAACAAAGACAGTCAGAAACGCGCACACGCACGCACACACAACACCCACGGTGACAATTGTTTCATAATTACCCCTTTTCTGATTGAGCATTGATTTTTATCAAGATCGCAGAATGTTTAAGTGATGGCATAACCCTACAAATCTTTCCCTTTTGTACACATTCACTAGTTCAAGTTCAAAGTTCAAATAAGGTTTTATTCATTACTTGTCAACAAGTCCGAAGACTAAAAATGCAAGTTTACATCAATATAAAAAACATTCAAAAAACATAAAGATAACATAGTAAATGAGGACAAATATATAACAATGAATACATTTTTAAGTTAAAAACATTAAAGTAGTAACAAAAAACAAAACAACAAAAAAAGATTTTTAAAAAAAATACAAGATATGAAATATTGCTAGCAAAAATGAATAAATGTTGACATATAAACAAATAAAATGTATACAGATACTTGAATTCAATTAACTGTAACATTGGAAAAATTGTAATTAAGTATTGAGTATTGAGTATTGAGTATTAAAAAGTATTTAAAAGTATTAAATAGTATTACAATCGGAGTCTTGGCAGTGTGCTAATCACAAGCGTGATATGAGTACAGTATAATGTATAAACATATTGCACATGAGAACAATGGAATTCCTTAGGTATTATTGGTTACAGTAAGAATAGCAGATAATTAAAGAATGTTGTACTGTAAAACATCATCAGAAGAGAATAAGGTGGAAAAGAGGAGGGAGAGACAGAAAGTGAGAGAGAGAAACAGAGAGGAGGAAGAAGAGATGAAGGGAGTAAGAGGAAGAGGCAGAGAGAGAGAGAGAGAGAGACAGACATAGAGCTGAGAGAGAGGGAATGGGAGTGAAATAAAGAATAAAGAGGAAAGACCAGAACTGAAGAAGAGAAAAGGAAATTTGAAAAGAAGCAAGTTCGAATAGAAAAAAGGAATGAGGGAGTGAGAGGAAGATAAAAGTACATGCAATATCAAAATACGAATGAATGGAAGAACCCGCTATGCCAATCATCATAGCAGTTAATATTGCACATAATTATATTGCTGAAATACATGACATATAACATACTGATAATTACCTAAGCCTCAATTTATCATTATTTTCAACAACAAAAATGGAATTCCTTAGGTGTTATTGGTCACAGTAAAAATAACATATAATTATAGAAATATAATTATAGAATGTTGTACTGTAAAACATCATAAGAGAAAAGAGGTGTCATCATCTTAATCTTTATCATCATCATCATCATCATCATCATCATCATCATCATTAAGCACAACATCCGCTAATACGCACCAAGAGGACAGCGGCCACTCAACTTTTCGTACGTTAAGGAGAATTCCCGACAAAAAAGTAACAGTTTGGGTGGGCCTCGTCGGGAATGAAATGCTCATTTGTGTGCGTGTGCCTGTGCATGTGCGTGTGTGTTGGTTTGTGGGTGCGTGTGTGTGTGTGTGTGTTTGTGTGTGTGTGTGCGTGTGTGTGGGTGTGTGCGTTTGTGCGTGTGCGTGTGCGTGTGTTTGTGTGTTTTTGTCTGTCTGGGTAATTGGATAATTGAAAAAAACTGGCTGTCTTTGTTCAAAACATTATTTTGTTCCTCACCTAGCAACTTGGCGCAAGTGATATCTGGCAGTCTTGTAAAGATTGTCTGATGTTCAGTCATGCATGCAGAGATTCAAATGAAAATGGTACCTAAATGTACTGGGAGGATAACTCTATCAAGACATAGCATGAAACACTTTTAAAAAGTGGGACATTTTTTCTGACTCACTCTGTAGGTGTCCTCTGGTATCCGCATCTCCTGTATTTATTTATTTATTTATTTATTATAGTTTTATTTTAACAGGGTGGTCTCATTCAAGT
This sequence comes from Strongylocentrotus purpuratus, assembly GCF_000002235.5. NCBI lineage: Eukaryota > Metazoa > Echinodermata > Echinoidea > Camarodonta > Strongylocentrotidae > Strongylocentrotus > Strongylocentrotus purpuratus. The sequence goes on along the minus strand of NW_022145606.1, from coordinate 44,224,624 downwards.
TCATTTCTGAACCTGCTCTCCCAGAGAGCCCTGCATTCACATAAAAACATGGACAATAATAACATGAATTCAAAACATACATACAGAGGTAAAATATACATGGTATATACAATAATTAAACATAGGTAACGAAAAACACGCATTAACAATTATAAGGGAAAAAATACAACTATAAAAAAATACAACTATCAAATATAAAACTGCGTTGTACATTTCGAGATGCCGCCGTGAGGGACCCGCACGGGCGATATTTATTTTAAATGGCCCCCGGACGGCAGACGCCTATTGTTGTGCATATCACCCGGGGCTCTTGAGGGGCCCGTGAGGGCGCCGTAGGGTACACGTACGGAACCCTTGAGCACCGCAAGGTGCCCGTAAAGATTTTTCATGAGAATTGACCCCCAAAATCGTGAGGGGCCCTACGGGCACCGTCCGGAGCCCGTGCGGGACCCGTAAGGTGCCCTATGGGCCCTTTACGTGCTTTATACGGCCTAACGGTCAGGTAAAAACGCCGGGAGAATTGAGAGCAGCCAACTCAGCACCACGGCGCCCGTACGGCTTACAAAACTGTCCCGGCGCCCGTAGGAACTTTACGCCAACCGGCCGGACACCGGCCGAAAATTCCCAAAATATCTGTTTTTACTCGCCGTACGGGCCCCGGAGTGTATATGTGAAAGCCCCATTACTTTATGTCTGAATACACCCATCTGCAATCAAGAAAAATGAGCCAGGAATAACAAAGTTCTGTTTGTTTAAAGTAGTCCTTACATTTTCATAATTTTAACAAACGAATTCGTTTTCACTGGGTGCCTGCCGTAGCAAAAAGCAGATTTGACAAAAGACTTAACTCCGTTTCGTTGACAATCAGCCATGCATGAAGACTCTCGTCTACGGCTGATTGTCAACGAAACGGAGTTAAGTCTTTTGTTAATTTCGTTAATTGATACGGCAGGCAGCAAGTGAAAACGAATTCGTTTAATAAAATTATGGAAATGCAAGCACTACTTCAAGCACTACAAACAGAACTTTGTCATTCCTCGCTCATTTTTCCTGATTGAGGTGTCACATGAAAGGGCAGAAATTCAACTTTCTAGAAATGTGAATTTTTCTTCGAAATTCAGATACCACCCGCCAAATGTCTTTTTGGTTTCCTTCCTTCAAATTGCTTTTAATCACTCATGCGTAAAATATGCATTATCTGAGTACCATCACATGAAAGAGGAGACTCTAAGCTTTTCAAATATGTATCATTCATTAATTATAGTTGTGATTAAGTTATGATAGAACATCGATACTTCTCGGTTTCGTTTTTTCTGGGACGCACTGTATAGACCCCAATGGCAAATCATGCATTTTAACTGCATTATTTAAAAACTGTAAAAGTTTGTTGCAATTCTTCCCCCTAACATTCCTAACTTGAATACAAATATTACGAATACGAATGACAGGTGTTAATTTGAATGATAAAAATTACGCTTCGACAAGTGAATTTAATTTGAATGCTAGTTGAGCAGTTTCTAAATTGAATGACAGATCTATGAAACCCTTCGACCAAAATCCTAAATTAAATACAAAAACTGGAAAATTGAATGATAATTGGCATGGCAAAGCTGATCTGCGCTAACTTAAATGCAAAGTAAATGAATTCGAATGACAAACACGCGAATTTGGCCGGGAAATCCAAAATATATATTTCTTGTCTGTCTGTTTTCTCTGTCTCTCTCTCTCTCTGTCTATCTCTCTCTCTCTCTCTCTGTCTTTTTTCTATCTCCCTCTTTCTCCCTACCTCTCTTACTCACTGTCTCTTCTATTTGTTTCACATGTACAACCATTCAATGGAGGGACACAATCCCCAGTCCCTTAGCTTTGATACTATCTTTAATCTTCCTTATTACATGCCTACAACCGGAATCACGTTTATAAATAGTTCTATTTTGCACGCAGGTGAATGCTACGGTCGCGTCGTCAGTAGTCGTATTATACCCGATTGGCCCCGGGTAGGGCCACGGGAAAGACACCTCATGATACACTCCCTTTAATGCATGTATAAACATCTCTTTGACACACATTTCTAGTATATCTTGGTTATTTTATTAATAAAGGCCTTAAAATATTGTAAAAATAAGCCACATATACACATGCTATAGATCCAAATGGAACAGTACTTTAATAGTAACAAGTGTGACAAAACTTTCTACCATAATTCACAACATTTTAAGTACTACTAGCTCCAAGATATAGGCCTACATGATGCACAGCATACATGTACACATGACTTACTTAAAGTTTTGGGAATTTTTGAAAATTGAGTGAATAGGGATTCTTTACAATTTTGATATATTTGGATGCCCCTGTGGATGTAATATAAGCACTAGAAACTTTAGCCCTTAAAGGTACTATGTCCCATTTGCAGGCCCTAAAAATGAAAAGGTTAAATTTCAACGGCTTTTGAAAGATAATACTAATTTAGAACTTCCCTAAAAAAAAGGGGGGGGCTTGAAAATGTCTTTAAGTGGGAAAATATTGACTATTAGTTGTCAAATGGACTTAGGAGCTATAGAGCCAGTAAGTAATAGTCTGATTTTCAGACTATTGTACCGAATGGTCATACGTTTTATGCTGCGCAAATATTCAATCAGTTTAATTTTGGCCATTACAAGAAGTGGGTTATAGATGTAGACAAATGCTCATGTATCCTTTACAGCTCAATTTATGTATGCTATTACCAAAGAAGAAAAAAGCCAGTCAGTCACTCAATAGTGTCTGACAGTGAAGTCTAGCAAGTAAACGGGTTTCCTTGCATAATTTGAATATTAGGACACTGCTAACGTTTACGTTTCACAGATGGGACATATGTGACATATTAATAATTCCTGCAAAGTTCTACAGAACTTGATAGTGGCTGCAAAAGGGACATAGTATCTATAAAACACTTCTGTTTTAGAGAAAAAAATTAGTTTAATATAAAAATTTACCGATGCTCTCGGTAAATTTTGATGAATTTTAAATAGCGCCGACGGCCGTACAATGGTAGCTGCTACCATGACAATCTCAGAATATATAGTTGTGATATATAATTTCTTAACGGGAATAGCCAATCGGTCGATTTTAGTCAAGAAACATTGTGTTATAGCTTAATTAATATCTTGACCTTGAGAGGGAGCTATACAACATAAAGAGTTTATTTACAATTTCGTAACTTAAGACTCGATTTCAACCGCAACAACGATCACTGAATATTGTAGGATCGCATATGCTTCCAATATGTTCATTTGAACCAAATTCATAACCCTATACCAAAACTTTGATATACCTTTAAAACACAGTTACTTAAAACACAGTTAGTGCTTGCGTATACCTGAACTGAAACGCCATGAGATCAAAGAAACGCCGGAAGCGATGCGATGTTTTATATTTATAATTTTTGTCATAACAAATCGACTGAAAGTGTGAATAGAACGATGTTTTATGGAATTCTTTAAAATAAGTTCAATTCAATTCAATTCGGTATTCATTGTTTTGTTTTAAGAATAGGACACAAAATCCGGAGACTAATATTGTCATATTTACAGTAAAGATGGCATACTAAGAAAAGATATACAGATTTCTTGATGTTGTACAATTTGTTGCAGACCGATCATCGTTATTTAGTAAACGTAATTCAGATTGTATAACTATAAAAATTTGAGATAGTTTAAACTTAATCTTTTGTCTTCGCTGCCTAAGAATATCTTACATAAAGTGATCTTAATTTTTGCGTTGATCATGGCACTCGATGGGCCCAACACTCTTGCAAGTAAACGTTAAAGTAATGTTGCAAGAGTGATTTATACATTAATGTTTGTTTGTTTCGTAAATAATTATTTATTCGTGTTTTTTTATCATTATTATTCATCTCTTTATTTGCAAGGGATGTTTCTTTCAGACTTGTACCCCTGTTAGAAAACCCTGGATCCACCACTGATGTTTAAATGTCTACATAAGCGATGACGACATAGCCTGGGCTGGATTTAAAGGTCCTCTTTATCATTGGAGTGGACGCCCTCTGAAGGCTTATTAATCACGCGAGTGAAATCATCAAATCCGACCCTGAAAGAAAGACAAAAAATCCAAAAGGACTTTAGATCAGACTTTAATTGACACTATTGTAGGACATGTACTCAAGCAACGTTTGCTACACGATCAAGTTTGTAAAGTTTGTGTTAAAATTCCTTACTTCAACTGTCCACCTAACAGCACATCCCTGGATGCTCATCTGACCGTAGTGAAATATCTAAAAACTCTCGGAGCTTCTGGGGGCTCCGCCCCCTGGATGTTCATATAACCGTAATTAAACACCTTAAACCCATGAGCTTCCGGGGGCTCTGCCCCCTAGACTCCCCGCCAATTAGTGACCTGCCAGTGTCACAAATAAGGTATCTAAATATGCTTAATGCCTAAAAACCCTGAGCTTCCAAGGCTCAGGCCCTGGACCCCAAGCCAATTTACGCTCTACCTGGTCGTTAATACTACACTTTGAAAAACTTTCCGCGGGACCTGCATGTAACGTGTAAGAGTGGTGGTGATGCAGATTTTTCTTTCCCCCCCCCCCCCCTTCCAAATCCCAAAATGCTTCCTGCGCGCCTGCAACTCAACACATTCAACAATTAATGAGAAATCATTGAAAGGAAGAGCGAACATTTGCTGAGATACCATTTTCTGATGTAGGAATTCTATACCCTGATATTTCATGCGCACCTTAATCTCACTACCTGGTCAACAGTTGCGGATTAGCGCGTAACTTTTCGGCAGCTTGGATCATGGGAGTCAAAGGAGAGCGGCTTGATTCCACTCCTTCTCTATCACCTCCATGTTTAGACCAAGGAAATTACCTTGTTATAATCAGGAATCTTGTTATATCAGGGTAAAAACGCCAAAAGAATATAAAGAGCTCTGACCAGCAGAATCAGCTTGTTATAACAGATACCTCGTTATATCAGATCTCTTTATACTGAGGTTTCACTGTATTATCAACTATCAAAATGTATGTGAGGCCATTTTCATTTGATTTGATTTTCAACCATACACGTTCATATTTTGCTTGTCTATGTCTATTGTATAAAACTATTAAACAAAAATTCAAACTAACTGGGTGTCACCCCAACTGTTCTCGCAGTCGGTCTCGCTGACCAAGAGCCATGTGGTCTTCATGGTCTCCCGACCGTCGCACGTGAGGAGAAGTCCTGCCCAGGACGTGGTCGAAGTGCCGCCGTTCCACAGGACTGAGAAGGAGACGGACGGGTGGCTTCCATCCGGCGATGTCCAGCCAGTGAGAGGGTAAGATATTTTGTCTGTAAGAAGGGTAATTAGTCAGAACTTGTTGATTATAGGTACAGTCATGTCACCATTCTAGCATGATCGTCAAAAGCAAAGTATAAATCACAAACTGTGGTGTAACATGCCTCGATCTACCAGCCAATAGAGAAAATTAGAACGAGATAAACATGTATAATAGAATTGTGAGAGAATGAAGAAAAAAGGGGTAAGTCCATGGAAACGGGATGAGAAGTTGACCAACTGCCCCTCCCAGACCCTCATTCACTCATTAACCCCACTCATGTTCACCCGTCTCTTTTGTAGGCGCCTATACACTCTTCTTATCGTACCCTCTCATTCTTTGATAACCTAACACTTCCCATCCTCAATCGACTTTTTCATCTTGGAAAGAGAGAGAGAGGGAGAGAGAGAGAAGGAGAGAGAGGGGGGAGAGAGAGGGAGAGATGTGAAGTGAAGGATGTGATAAAATGGAGTGACCAGGGAGACAACGTGTCAGAAGGAAAGGACAACGACCACCCTTACCAGTAAAATCGTTATCTAATCTGAGGTCAGTAAGAAACAAAATTGATGAGATTCGAGCTGGTTGTAAATATTTGTCCGAGTTCAGAGATTCCAGCATACTTTGTTTCACTGAAACCTGGTTATCAAATGATATTCCAGACAACATTATTGATATTAATGGATTCGATATTTTACGTCTCGATAGGTCACAGACCGCTACCAATAAATCGAGGGGAGGGGGAATTTGCATGTAATATGTGAACAAGCGATGGTGCCAGAACTTTCAGATAAAGAAAAAAATATGCAATGCTAACATTAAACTCATGTGTGTAGCCCTACGACCCTACTACCTCCCCCGAGAATTCAACCAAATTCATGTTTTCCTGGCATACATCCCCCCCCCCCCCAGACGCTAACAAGGATGAAGCGTCGAATATGGTTCATGACTTTGTCCAATCTATGAGTAGTTCTTCCCCAGAGTCACCGAAAATTGTTCTTGTTCTCAGCGAAATACTTCCTACATTTGTTCGATGTGTTAATGAACCTACACGTGGAAATAAGATTTTGGATCAATGTTACTGTTCAATTTCCAATTCTTATAAGTCAGTGATTCGTCCTGCGATTGGGAACTCGGACCACAATGCCGTCCACCTTGACATCGCAAGTCATGAAGTGTTTGAGCGAATTGTATCCAGGCGTCTCCTTGATCCTCTAGTGCAGCAGGTGGATAAATTTCAGTTTGCATACCAAAAGAATAAATCAGTAGACGATGCCGTGTTATCACTGGCTCACTCTATTCAACGTCATACGGACAACCGCGATACATACGCTCGCGCTACATTTGTTGACTTCTCATCAGCATTCAATACCATGGTAGCAGCAAAGCTGATTGAAAAGCTCAGGGATCTTCGTGTTGACCCCACACTAGTTCAATGGATTGGTGATTTCCTCGTGAACAGAACGCAACAGGTGTCGGTTAATGGTGCTCTATCGCGACCGATGTCAACGAGCACCGGGTCTACTCAAGGTTGTGTACTGTCTCCCATTCTTTTTATACTCTATACGAATGACTGTCAAGCTGATGGTGTAAATACAAGTATTCTTTATACGCCGATGACACGGTCATCATTGGTCTCATCACGAAGAATGACGAAACAGAATATAGGAGAACATTGAACTATTAATTTGTACAGTGGTGCGATTTCTTTCTAATACTCAATGAAAAGAAAACAAATGAAATTGTATTCGATCATAGGAAAAGGCAAAATGTTGCTATAAGTCCAGTTATCCTCCAAAATTCAGTCATTGAAATTGTTCCGAAAAAATTGATGAGAAGCTGAATTGGGTAGAACAGAGCAAAGTTGTTCTGGCAAAAGATTATGTCAGACTGCACTTCCTGAGAAAACTCAAATCTTTCCATGTCGACAAGACCATTCTACATTTTTCAATAATTTATTGCATTTTACCCCGGTTCCTTACATTACAAAATCCTCTGTGTGACCATGCCTTGAGCCATAATGCATGGCCGTCCAGAGGATTTCTTTATGTTGGGGACCGGGGTAAAATGCAATAAATTATTGCATTTTCTGTTTTTTATTTTATTTATGGAAACTGCCCCCTACCCTAGCCCCAACTGCGTACAGTCATGGCTCAGTGACAAAGCAATGACCTCGTAACTGTGAGGCTCCAAGATCAAAACCGTGTCGATGTGCTATATTAGTGCCCTTTTGTGGGGCATTAATCCTCATTACTGTCATTTATGACTTAAGTGGGTATAGGTCCCCTAGTTGATATGCATAGTAGCATACACATGCTTTAGCAGTCACGCAAAACACACATTGGCAAATTACTATTCAATAAAATCTGAGAATGTATACTATAATTGTCAAAATAAAATGCATTGATTAATGTTTTTCCTAGCTGCGTGAATATTCATGCATAGCTTCCCATTTGACCTCTGAACTCTCTAATTCTTATTCAGATGCGAAGTCTGGATGCGCTCATTCCTTTTCCTTTGTTCCGTCATAGGAATTTAGATATGCAAATTTAACACTAGCGCTCATGTGACTGGGTTACGTTTGGGAGAGTGTGAATGTGTACGTGTTATACATTAGCGAGAGTGGTGGGCAAAAGCCATTTTGTTGCGAGTAGAGAAGGACCTGCTGTGTCGCCCTTGGGGAGGGAGTACGTATGACAGTGAAGGGAGGATTTTTGGGCTTGCTGTCAGAGCGAGTGTGGTCCCCTTTTTTATCGCTGCTTTCTCATTCTGCTGTTGATCGAGAGCGGAAAGAGCAGACAACCGTCCTTCGGACACGATCCCTCCGGAAGGCAGGCAACGGGGTCTTCAATCTACAGAATAACTCCGTTTAGGGTGGTGTTCAACCACATTCCATTGATCGACTTTACGAAGTACAAGAGACCGATTTAGACTGTTTTCTACCCTGCGATATGGTGAACTCATCACGAGCCATCGAGCCATTCGACCCAGCTAGTTCTCGTCCTACATGATTCTAAGTGCATCTAACGCGGTGGACTTTTTCACGCACACTGATCGTCTAACGCGGTGGACTTTGTCACGCACTTCAACGTTCGTAACGCGTTATCCTTTGAACGAACACTGGTTTAGTATAATGGCAGCCTTAATTTAATTGACCCTCTTAGGAAGTTATAAGCTGATATATTTTTGATTTGTCAACGCTCAATATTGGTGAATTTATGTTGCATCTCGGTGTATTGTGTAATTAAAATCCACACTATCATATTACAACTCATTCTTTGATTGATTGTTTTTATATGTGTGTATCGCCACGTAGCCAACCACAATCCTTGTGACAATTATCTAGATCTATTATTCTTAAATAATTTTTAAAATAATTCCATACATTTGGGTAAAGCCAAAATATTCCAACTTTATGAGCGACAGTGTAAAACTCTTTCACACCGCAGTCGTTGATAGTACCATCCTATATGGCTGCCTCTCTTGTTATTGTAGTTTAAGGAAGTGTGACCAAACAAAAATTCAAAGGTTGTTGAACCAAGCAGGTAAAATAGTTGGTGAAAAATTCAGTCTAGATGATACATGCTCTGTCCGTGTTCTTAAGAAAGTTGAGAATATCATGAAGGACCCCCAACACCCCCTTCATTCATCCGACTCCAGTCTGCAAAATGCAGGACAAACCGTTATCTGAATTCTTTCATTCCATTTGCCATAAGAGCCTTTAACAACACACGTTAACTAAATTGGTGCCAATCAATATAGTTCACCTGAAATGTTGACCTTATCATTATTATGTCTAAAGAGCTGGGCTTTTAAATGCAATTAAACTCTGACTTTCCATACTCGTTGACATGTGCTGTGTTGCTAAGTTCGTAGTCATGTAAGCGTAAGAGTAAACAAACAAATTGCATGTAATAATATTTATATATTCATCACCAACATGTAACTTTTGTTATTATGTGCATGGAGACGCCTCTTTTCGATGGACCAGTTTCGTAATGTGTTCGAGTTGGGTGCATGGGTCCGCGTGTGGTACCTGGATGCGTGTGGTTGCGTTAGGAGTGATTGCGTTTCGGTGGGTGGGGTGTAGATTGTGCACATTTGTTGTTGCTAGGCTGGGCAAACATTAAAGCTTGCCCAGCCTTGTTGCGGCTGGTGTGTGCAATTCGCGCTCTGTCTATTCGGGGTGCGGTCGCTCTTGGCAGGTGGGTGGAATCGAATCGCTCGCGTTCGACCGCCTCGCGGGGACCTGTGCATTCTGTTTGGATACGTTGCGAGACTGGTCGTTTGTATCTCCTTGACATGCATTAATGGATGACTGGAAAACTGTCCTCACTATGTGCAATATCCATGTCTTCAATATTCCTGTGTCTTCGTATTATTATCATTAAAATGATGAGTTCCCACTGGAGGATGTTTGTACGAAGAAAATAGAGCAAAATTATTGAATGTAACTGTCTTTACTTGGAAGCTCACACATCTATCATCACTTTTTAAGTACAGCCAGTGTATGTATGTATTATGAACTATGTGCATTGCCTCTGAATTCGGGTTTGCCTGTACTGTGGGTTGCGATTCCTTCTCGATCTTTCCCTTCCACCCCCCCCCCCCCTCTCTCTCTCTCTCTCTACTCTCTCTCTCTCTCTCTCTCTCTTTCTTTTCTCTTTGTTTGTCTCTCTCTCTTTTATTTTCTCTCTTATATATTCCTCTTCCTCTCTCTCTAACTTCGTCTCTCGTTATTTCTCACTGCCTCTGTCTCTTTGTCCCCCCCCCCCCTCTCTCTCTCTCTCTATGTCCCTCCGGCTGGGATGAGTTATTGGGGTGGGGGTGCAAGGGATCGGGCTATTGTGTATACTAAAGCTATTTTGAAAATCTTGGGGCCTTTTTACTATGTATTTTTGTGCATTGTGTCGATGTCATGTTATGTTTTTCCAATTTCTAACCGATTTTAAATGTAATTATTTCCTATTTCAATGTCATGCTTTTCAGTGATGTCTTTTTTATACATGATTTTAATGTAAACGCATTATGTAAAATCCCACAATGAATTTCCATCTTATTATTGGACGAAATAAAATTGAATTGAGTTGTGTTATCATGTCTTTCATCCGGAAAGAGGAGTTGTTGTTAATCACTGGCAATGTAAACGTGAAGTGTAAAAAAAAGTATATTGCTTGTTTATTTACTATAGTTTTGCTGAGGAATGTAATATTTTAATACAACAGAACTTCAAAAGCCTGTGAGGGGGTGGTTACTTCCGTCACCTTCGCCCTTCTCGTTCAATATGTTCCCTCGTCCCTAGCATGTCACAGCCCCCCCCCCCCCCTGCTGGTCATGAAAAGAAATCGCCGCCCCTTCTCATCTGAGACGTTCACATGAGGACTATCGATTGAATCTTTCTCCTGTAGATCGTTCGTTGATAGCTAAAAAAGCATTAAAAAAAGAATTATAGAAAATAGGCAAGAAGAAGAGGAATTAGCGGGGGAGAGAGGCACTCTAACACTTCACTTCAGAAAATGGGACAACTTCCACAGTTAAGGATGGCGAGGCAAATACTTCTTTCTCAGACTCAGACATTTTTTTTAAATATAATTTGGTCTTAAGGAAAAGAAAGAGACAGAATTTCCAACAAATGTGTAGGTGTGAATGCTCGGGAAGGGAGGGGGGATTTGTTGAGCTTTGGAATGAAGGGGGAGGGGGATATGTAAGTTTGTATGTGTGTCTGAGTATGTGAGCGTGTGTGGTGTGTCTGTCTGTCTGTGCATAACTCTTTGATTTATAATATTCGTTCAGTATAATTAATTTGAAAACATTATGTACTGTGTATTAAACTATCTTATGTATTTTTTGAGGGATGTACAATTTTCTTAATATTTTGATATGTTATGTAAATCAATGAAGCTGTATGTTTGTTTTTTATATATTTTGTTCTGAATGAATACAATAAAATATGCACACAAAAAAAGAGAGCATTAACTCCGTGTTAAATAATCATGAGCCTTGTGGCTCTCTTTATACGACTTAAATCACTATGACAAATTGTACTCGCCTGCATCCCCAACGTTCGTTATGTATTCCCCAGTCACAAGACCTGTGTCTTTATCCACGCGAAAGAAGACTATTGAACCCAGATTGTTGGTCCACGCACCTTGCATCTTGCAATCTATATTGAAGGATAGGTTTAACATGGGCATATATGTATTTTGTATTTTGTGGGTATTTATTAACATTTATTTCCTTCTCAACGGTACAATATGAAACACAATGTATATATAGATTATATATGTAACAATGATTTTAACATAGAGTATACAATTCAGGTCACAAAAGGAGGCGAAAACCCGTAAAACATAGCTTGAGTTGGGAATGCCCATAATAAATTAAAACAGTTACTGAGAAAACATTATAGATATCATTATGAAAATTACATATTGTACAGAACGTTGATAGAAAATAAAAAATAGTAAACAGAAGAAAAACTGAGAAAAGATTTGTATAGGAAAGCATGTTCACAATAAATTCTATCAAAGGGAGTCATTCAAGCGCCCAATCAAAAAACTACACGGTATATCATGAGTTTATGAATATCTTTGCGTAGAAGGGTAGGTGATATGTAGAGAAAAGAGTAAAATAATTTGTCAAAAAATCAGCAAAGATATAACTTCATACTGACGATACAGCTACAAGCAAGTGTAAACATACAAAGGATCCCATTAACTCCAGGATAAAGACAACTTTTACAAGCCATGTACTTGAAATCCACTGTACAGCACACTGCCAAAAGTTTCATCTTTAATTGGCTACAAAGTGACCCTTGTATCCATAAAGGGCCAAATTAAATCACTACTGCTTGAGTGTATTATATACTGCCAAGGCCAAGCACTAATTAAATACTAAAATGAACATATAAATGAAATGTCAACATTTCCAATAGAAAATTAATACCCTTTATAAAGGGCCCTTTTTAACTTGCACAGCGAAAATCATGCAACGACGATGGAAACGCCATTAATTTCAACAACAAAAATTTTAGAAAAATTGCACTTCTATACTTCCATATCCCCTTGTCAACCGTTTACGATATAAATTTGAAAGAGCACAATGGGGTAAATTGAAACTTCAAAGATTACACAAATTACCCTTACTAATTTAAAATTGGGCAAGGGGTTTTAAAATATGATATTTTTTTTAAAACTTGGTGGGAGGGGACGGAGGGGGTCTGAAACAAAGATGGAAAAGTCGAAACTGCTCAACTAACCTAATAAATGGATTTTTATAAGATTACATATTTGAGCCGGCTAATAACAACACAAGCACACTGGAATGAAGTACATGATGTAAGGTAAATAGCACCAAATCACATTGGTATTGTATTTACCTTTGACTCGTCCACACTTGGTCGTACGTTGCTTGTTAGTCTGCAAATAAAAATAAGAGATGAATAACCAATTTATCGGCGGGACTTAAAACTGTACATGTATATTTATGATCGACCCTATATAATATTCGAAGACAACCTTGAAATAATCGATGAAGCTGGAACGGATTTTATCATTCTTGGCGATATGAACTATGATATGAAGAGGAAAAACTACCAGTGGCAAGCAAAGCTGCTCTCTGATCTATTTCATAATAATAGATTTAAGCAACTTATAATGGACTCGTGTAACAAATAACTCTAGTTCATTGATTGATTTGACACGGTGACGAACAATACCCAGCAAATTCAGTCAAGTGGAGGAGGCGCGATAGCTCAGTCGGTCTGAGGGCACTGATCTCGTAATCCGGTGACTCGGGTTCGAAACCAAGTCGATGCGCTAGCGCCCTTTGGTAAGGGGTGGTAGTTGTTTGGTAGGGGCAATTGAAAACGTCTGCTTGGGGTCGGTTATGCCTAGTGATTAATTTGATGTACAAAAGATAATATAAGATGTATTTCTTTACCTCTGCTTGCAAAAAAAGAAGGAAAATAACTTGTACTGTAATTATTTCTTTTATTCTACAAAATTAGATTGGATACAGGGACCGACATGCTGGTTAGATGGGTCCTTGATAATTCACTGAACACAGAGCTGCAGATGTGACTTCTTGATCGTTCTTGATCGTTTCCAAATAGTTGAAATTTGAGATGTTCCTAATTAATTGTTTTTAATGTTTAGGTCTCTTAGTTTAAGGGAATGAGTGGTCCTATCGAGGTCAGCATTAGATGCTGACCTCGATAGGACCACTCATTCCCTTAAAATAAGAGACATAAACATTAAAAACAATTAATTAGGAACATCTCGTTTTTTAAATCCTTAACAAAAATTGATAATACTAAGATTATACCAATTAAAGTATCTAATTTAAGAGCCTCTCTAAAAGTTGGTACCAAAACTACACAAAATAATTTCACCTAATCATAAATACAATGCACTGTAAAGTTCCCTTTCATGATTGACATTCTGATAATGATTTTCTATTGATTTTGACTTGGAATTTTGTTATGATTTTTCTTTCTCTTATTACCTTTTGCTTTCAAGCAGTCTAGATCAATAATCTTCGCTGCTTCAACCACTATCGCTCGGATGACATACGTGTGAAGAAACTTGAAGAACTTTTGTTGAAGAGCATGCTTAAGAAACTAGAATCAATCATATTGATCGTTGTGGCAATGTTTCCATACCTCAATCTCTATTTGATACTGTATAATTGTAAACATTTTGAATATCATATAGAAAACTCCACTCATAATTTTAATTGTGTGTAGAATTCAGTAATCGCAATGAAATGGATTGATTATAAAACCAATGAATTTATTTAAAGTGAACTGGTAACATTGTCCATGATTTCTGAAACAATGAGCTGAATGGTCGTACCTGTGTCAGTTTTATGTTACACTATTGTAATGAACTCATGCAAACATAAATCTTTGATATTTAAATGTTTAGCTCAGAACAGCTATTTATCAGGTATACCTACCTCATTTTTAGAAATCAGTAATGGATATTAGAGTTTTGGATTTCAGTTCCATGAATTCTCATATCGTATCTTTGTATTGAAAAAATTGTTTATTTCTTTTAAATTTTTCTATTTACAGGGGTTGATGCCTTTATTAGAACATTTCCACAATTTGTTTTCCTGTTAAAACACAATGTTACTAGTTCACATTTAATGGTGTTTTTTTTTCTAGTTATTCTCATCATAATTGTATTTGGTATTTCAAACTATCCTATAATCATACAATATAATGTTGCTGTTTTTAATGTATCTGTATGATGAGAAATGAAATTGTTTAGTCAAAATGATATTTCCATGTTTATCATGCATTTTTCAGCTGATAATTGTTTAGTCAAAGATTACGTGTTCGCCTGGGTGAAGATAACCTTTTAGCATTGGTAAACTTTGTAGCGTTTGAGACTGTGTACTAAATTTTATTGAAATACCCTACAAAGAGATTGTGTAAACTGACTTGCTTCTGATACTCTACTCACAAAACATTTATGAAAAACAGTGATGAAAAAAAAAAAGTAACATTGATGATTATATTAGTCATATTTCCTATTGAAAAACTCCAGCATCTTTTTTTCAAGAACTGCCTTGTTTCGTTACGATCAACATATAAATCTTTCAGCTAGAACATGATAACCACGGCGTGCAAGAAAGAGACTATACCACACAGTACTGTTTTGAATAGCTCTTTTGTCTTCAGGTAAACAATCTATGCAGATGATGAGGATGATGATGCAAAAGATAAAGACATTTTAGCATATTTACAAGTACTGTATAATGTTTGAAATAACCTTCGTATTCCGTGGATGTATACCTGATGAGTCTTTTCCACAAAACCCTAAATGTACGTTTTAAAATGCAATACAGGGGCGCATCTAGCTTTTTGCTCAGGGGGGGTTGACCAATAATGACGATGCGGAGCATCGTCCACGAGCCGCGAAGCGGCGAGCCGATTTTTTGGGGGTGTTTATTTGAACCCCGTAAGTGATGTTTTCCTGGCATCTATTAACACAATGGAGACCATAAAAAGCAGTGCATGATAACGTCTTTTTAAATCAAGTAACAGTTAAATACACAGTTATATCCAGAGTTATCATATGTTTGGTTAAGTTACCAGATGAGTTGAATATCTTCTCACAATATTTGCACTTGAAAGGGTTTCTCTCCAGCGTGCGTTCTTTTTTCTTTTTTTCTTTTTTTTTTTTCTTCTTTTTTTTTTTTTTTTTTTTTTTTTTTTTTTTTTAATGTGGGGATTTGGGGGATGAGAATCGGCAACGCTGGCCTAGCTTGTCACTTCGGCGGTGGCCCGTGTCCTCAAAAAAGCTGATGGGGGGGGGGCAAGGGACTCTGTGACATTTGTTCGCCCAACCCCCCCCCCCTCCCCTCCCCCCAAAAAGAAATAATAATAATAATAATAATAATAATAATAATAATAATAATAATAATAATAATAAATGAAATAAATACATAGAAATAGAAAAAAATAAAATTACAAGTTTAAAAAAAAAGATAAGATTTAAAAAAATGGTCCCCGGATTTTTTTGATTTTTTTTGGGGGGGGGTTGCAACCCCCCCAACCCCCCCCCCCCCCCCCCCCCCCCTCTAGATCCGCTTCTGCAATACAGTATTGATGATAATTGATGATGATATGTTTGGTGTGAATTATTTGATATTTTAAATGCATGTTTACCTCTTTTTTGTTTATTTTTGTAAAGAACTTATTGGCATGCACCCAGTAGATTTTCATCATGTGTTTGATCTTGTTATTGAAAACAAGATCAAACACGTCATCATAATTTACAGAGTGCAACCAAAACATTCTTATCAACGATTGAATTTTTTTCAGGAAAACTAACAATAAAAGCTGTTTTTGATTCAAAGAGCATCGCAGAGACGACGAAAAATAAGAATAGTAATACAACGTGAGACCGTTCACTTCTATCTCTTCCCGCCAAATAATCCGATCAAAAGAATCACCCGAGGGTAATCAACTGTTAAACGAATGTATCATGAGTCCTTGACAAATTAATTTATACTGCTTGCCAAGTATTATTGAAGCACAGCAAAGGCGAACGATTGTCGCTACAATTCAGAAATCGTTGATTCGATTGCTTTTCTGTCAAAATTACCATGAGATATCAGGCTACATAGAACTATGATCGACAAAAAAGATATTGTCTTGAAAGAAACATTGGAACTTGAATACATAAATATAATGGCAATGGGTAAGACTAGAATGAATAGGACACGAGTTCATTTTTACCATTTAAATCATCCAGTACCAAATTCGAGCCAGATGCATATAATGGTAAGCTTAAAGACAATGATTCATGACAAATTGTCAATTGTCCTTCCTTTGAGTTTATTGTCTAGACATATTGCAAAAGATAATCAGGATAATAAGGATCAGAATGATACCTCTACTACTTGGCCTACTTTTACATGTATTATACTACACTACTGCCATTGCTGAGTATCGTGAAATTGTTTCATCCAATAAAAATCCCAAAATGTCGTGAGAAATTTGTTTTTGTTTGTATTTTTGGGTGGGATATCTAGCCCTCGTAGCAACAAGCGGGCAGGATATAATGATAAATACAAAACAAACACAGGAAAAATACGGAATGTAAATACAAATATGCATGGAGTTTCAGAAAAAGTTAAACATTAATTAATTCGAGACATGATAAATTCAGATATAAATATAAATAATCAATGACTTTAAATAGCCAAACCAAAATAATAAAATTACAATAAAAGGAACAAACCAAACGAGGAGTAAGGCTGGCGTGAATTGTCACGTAACAAAGTAGATAAATACAGAACAAAGACATCATTAAATATGAAATATCCCCCCCCCCCCCCAGCCCCCGCTCAAAGAAACAACATAGCAGCTGAGAAAATGACGGACAGAGAAGCTGGCAGCTTTGATGTAACTTCTACACACTGTTATACCAAGAATATATCTGTACTTTTAACTCCGTAATGTATAATTTTGCAAATAAATGACATAAAAAATTATTATTACCTGCCCCGAAAAGGAGCAAAACGAATATCCTGTTTTCACCGAGTTACTGTATACATATACATTGTAGCTCTGTTGTAATTAATTTCTTATCTATTTCTTAAAAATTATTTAAGCAATATTTACAAATTCTAGTACTATTACTTTCATGTAAAGTAAATGTTATCTCAGTTATTCGTTAACCTTTGCTCTACCGGGGTTAACGTATGCCGAAATAACACCCCGTGATACAATATGCGTGATTATGTGGGATAATTATCTAGAATAATATTGCTATGAAATATATCGACGTCGTAATCAAAACAAGGAGTAAAATCGACCTTAACACCAAATATGGAACGAGAGGATAGTAATAATAAAACATTGCGAAGGACATAATCACTTACCATATTCATTTCGAAATGATGAGTATAAAATTGTTGACAGAAGCTTGTATGTGCGAGAATTTTTTTTAAATAAAATTGCTTCTCTGAAACTCTGCTCTCTAACACTGAGCTCCTGCTGAAATCAACTTATAAACTCTTGCTCTATTATAAACAGGTTAATCTAATTAAAAGCAGACGAAAATGAAATCATGTCTTAACTGAACCAGATCCTTAGTGGCACTGATTTAGATTAAGAGGAAGTCAATTTCACCGGATAACAACATGACGTCATAAATAAAGAACCAATCAGAAACATAAAAATGGAATAGGTCAACATAATGGAAAAACCCAGGGAGAAGGAAGAACAAATAGACAGTATATGGAAGGTTGTTCTGGGCCCTGTTTCACAAAACTTGATATCAATAACAAGTTACAAGCTACTGTTATAAGCTAATGAAATCAAGGCATCAGATTGGATGAGAGCAGAATTATCATAGAAATTAAGCATTTGTTATAGATAATAAGTTTTAAGAAACGGGCCCCTGGTGTTCTGAATATTATTAATATTATAAATGAGAAGTAAACAATAGAAGTGGAAATGGAAAGGAAATGGTAGCATGAGGGGTGAAAATGGAATGAAAGAAACAAGGTGTGGCAATGGCAATGAGATCGATGTGTGAAGGTGGAGCGAGGAATGGAGCACTGCTGTTCAAATTGAGCTCATAATTAAAACAAAAACAACGAAAAAGCTGCAATGTTTGGATTCAAAAGCTCATTCAAAATGTTAATATATTTTTATATACAGATTTTTGTGTAATGTGCAAGTGACTTTCGGCAACTTGGGCCAATTTGTGAGTATTTTAAAGTTTTTAAAGACTCGCAGTAGACATACATGTCTAGGTGATACATAATCAATTTTTCAAGTCGCTTCCAGATATTAAAAAAAAAAAAAAATTGTCACAATGCAATTGCATTTATTTTTCTTTATAGTGAATGATTGTAAGAATATGATTTATTTTTGATAGATAAAGTTCATATCTTGTCAGAATTTCATTGATTAAACTAAATATTCAGAGAAATTGATGAATAAGGTTCTGAGAAGGTATAAAACTCATGTATAAAGTATAAACCAGATTGTCACAAGCATTTCATGAAAAGAGGCAATAAAATATAATTTCCTATGTATTCGCACTTTATACGGGCATGCACCCGGATACAGTCATTTTCGTCAAAGTCAATAACATTTTTAAAAAATCAGGTTTCCTTCCTCCTCCATATTCCATATTCATTCAAAAATGTAAAAGCCATTCAGTCAGTCAGTCCAGGAAAATTGTTTTTTAATATTTTTGTTATCCCGATACAAATGTAGCATTTAAATATAACATAGTTCCGCAGCCCAGAAAGCACTGGTAAGTTCCAATCTCCAAAAGCCCGGTTTTGTGTTGATCTTATCACATTTGCTTTGCATGCTCTTTCAGTCGGTTATTTTATGGAGTTGAACAATTGTTTGTGAACAAAGAAAGCTCCATGTAGCCCTGTGCACATTAAGCGTTATTCAACTCCGAAGTGGCGTAGCATGGTCCCATTCATTGGCGGAGGAGGGGGAGGGGGCGCCAGTTTTTAATCCACGAGATCAGTGTTTTTCAACCCTTTTTTGTCAAGACACCCTTTTAAGAAATAAAAAGCTTCGCGTCACCCTAATCCCAAATAAATTACAGTAGATTCAATTTTCATCACGATGGCACTCGTCGTTTGTTATGTACACATGCAATGTGTAGGCCTACATGGCGTTTACGGGAATATTTGTTCCGAAACTTTGTGAGTGAGCAAAAAGAAGGGGGGCGCTGTTACGAGTTTAAAAGGGCAGTCATAGTAATGATAGTAATGTATGCGGACGACTGTTCAACTTTTTTGAAAGACACAGAAGATATGAAAATCTTAGAAAAAATATTAGATTCCTTCTCTCACGTATCTGGATTAAAATTAATAGGGACAAAACACAAATTATGAAGCTTGGTTCTTCTAGTCACAGTAATGAAAATTTGACCGGTATAACATTGGGTAAGATGGTTTCTCTGGTAAAAGTTCTTGGAATATACTTCTCTTTGGATATTAATGTTAAAGAAGAAATGAATTATAAGGAAATACTGAGCAAAATAAAAAGATTGTTAGGGTGGTGGAAGCAACGGGATTTAACACTTTTTGGGAAAATTCAATTGGTTAAAGTTTTTGCAATCTCTAAATTACTATATGTGTCTTCTATAATGTCGGTACCACCAAGTGTTTTCAAAGAAGTTGAAAAGATATGTTTCAATTTTATATGGAATGGACATGATAAGATAAAAAGGAATATTTTGTATTTGAATTATGATAAAGGGGGTTTGAAAATGTTGAATTTCAAGTACATGATCTATGCACAGCGTGTAATGTGGATTAAGAAACTGCTTGGTGGCAATAATGACATGAAATGGAAACAATTTTTTCGAATATATATTCAGAACGGTAGGAGGAAAGTTAATATTTTTTTGCAATTATAATCCCAAAACAATCAATATTAAGGCACCCAATCTATACTTGGATTTTTTGAACATCTGGAATTATCTAAAGGAGAAGAAATATATTGTAAAAGAAACACATAATGAAAATCAAATTATCTTTAACAATACTTTTATTGAAGGTAGGATAATTCCTTTTAATGCAAAATTATTTCATGTGAACATTTTTCAAGTTAAACATTTGACGGACGCAGAAGGTGATATGAGATCAGGGGACTATTTCATAAGGAAAGGTCTTAATGTAGACGATCTGTTTTTGCTTAATGATCTATACACCAAATTGCCAGCTGCCTGGAAGATTAAGAGAATTTGCAGAGGGAGAGATGATACTCTAAATGACACTGTTGATCTTTCCAACATTAACTTTATCATTAACAAAACAGTATATTCTTTTGAGTCTGTCTCTTCCAAAATGCTCTATAACATTTTTATTGCAATAATACAAGATGCATTTGCTTTTAAACATCCAGCGGTAATAGCTTTAAATCTAGATAAGTCGGAAACTACAACATGTTTCTCAATCCCCAGATTTTCCACTCTAGATGGGAAGTTAAGGGAATTTCAGTATAAACTTTTACATAACATCATATTTTGTAATGATAAATTGTATCTTTTTGGATTAACACAGTCAAATTTATGTTCCTTCTGTAGAAAAGAAGTAGAAACCTATCGTCATATCTTCTTTGAATGTTCTGAAGGGACCAGAATATGGAATGAGATGGGAAACAGTTTAAAGATGTTTCAGTTTCTTAATATGCAATGGATTGATGTGTTGCTTGGTTTGAGAAAAAATATGAAAGATAATATATTGTTAAATCATGTATTGATTATGGTCAAATAATTATATGATTTACAGTAATCGTAAAAATGGAAAGTTCCCAACTAGTAAAAAAATATGTAAGGCTGTAGAGAACTCAAAAAAAGTTGAACATGAAAAAGCAAAATTAAAGGAGAAACTGCCAATACATTATCAAAAATGGGAAAATTGGGGAACTGATTGTATATATATATTGTAATTCCTGTTTCCTGTTCACTCACTCACTTTCCCATCGATCCGGACATTTATCTGCTATCGTGTTTGCTTGTTTTTTTATATTTCATATTTATATATTTTTTAAATAACGGTATAGTTACAGACCTCCACTGATACAAGACCCTTATATAGTTATAATGAAAAATGCACCGTATTATTATATGTTAATATAACAAATGTTGTCATCATGGGTTATGAAGCAGCACCTTCACCTTATACTTTTTGTTTATAAAAGAAAATCTTTGTTCAGATTGCTTAATTTATATTGAACTAATTAATTTGCATATTATGTTGTAAAAAGTGTTCCTTTTTATAATGTTGTATTCAAGTATTACCGTCACCTTTTCCCTTTTTAAAGGAATTGGAGCACATTCTGTACACTTGTTTGAATGTGTACTATTATTAGAAAATATTTTTTAAATATGTCTGTGTTTATAATGTATGAGACAATGTACTACATGCATGTTTATACTGTAAGAACAGTTGTGTTCCTATTCATCATTTTGTATAATTATAAAGATCTGAATAAAGGCAAAAAAGCTTTTTAAAAAAAAGTCATTAAAAGTGGAAAGGACACTTCTTACGAAGGAAAAATGGCACCTCTCAGATTTTAATAGGGGCAATTATCAGAGGTAAAAGGGGGGGTACTTATCAAAAGTAAAAAAAAAAGGGGGCACTTCTCGTATCTAAGAACGGTCACTTTAGTACTAGAGATTAAAAAGGGCACCGTATGAAAATAGAAAATGGACACTTACTGCGAAGGAAGATGAGAACTCGGCAAAGGAAAAGGGGTACGTGTAAACAGAAAAATAGGCACTTATCATTGCTTAAAAAGGGCACTTATTAAAAAGGGGAAGGGGCACTTGTTACAACTTAATAGGGGCTTTAGTGAAAGAAGAAGGGGCATTCTTTTTACAAGCAAATCCCCCCCCCCGGACCACCGCCTTTGTGAATTAGTTCTACCGCAGCGTCATAGTTATGATAAACTTTATATCAAACTAAGGAAACAATTCCTCCATCAGATGTACTTATGAGTCGTAACACACACCGATGCAGCATTGCAGCATATATTATACAAGACTAAACCTACACCATGTCTGAACCCATAAATGTGGGAATTCCCGCATGGCGGACGAGCGTAAGAGGATCACAGAGGTCGCACACCTGACTAGTCCCTCCCTCCCCCCCCCCCCCCCAAGAAAAGGCGCAATGTGTTCGCACGTAGATAGATTTGATTGATTGATTGGTTGCTCGTATTCACATTCCATGCGAAAACAGAAATAAAGCAAATCACAGGTAGTACATGTTCTAGTATAGAGAAAGGTGGGACTGGTAAATTTTGTAGACATTCTAGGCATGGGTGGAGATTTTTAAAAAAAGCGGAGAGCAATGAATTGATGAAAATAATCTTTACAAAGAGCTGTCTATGAGTCATTGCACATCATGCTGGGGAAAATAATGATTGAGTGCGTTCCCGAA
The DNA here is from genome assembly GCF_000002235.5 of Strongylocentrotus purpuratus. NCBI lineage: Eukaryota > Metazoa > Echinodermata > Echinoidea > Camarodonta > Strongylocentrotidae > Strongylocentrotus > Strongylocentrotus purpuratus. The sequence continues at coordinate 44,201,865 of NW_022145606.1, read as the reverse complement.
GCTGCAATTTCAAGTGGGTTTCTATTTCAAATCAATTGGGTACTGTACACACACAAAATTATTAGCAAGTAGGCTTCTCATTTTGTGGAAGGTGATCGGAGCCCACTTAAACCTAGATAGATAGATAGTTTATTGGTTTCCACAATATCTCATTTTACAAAGAGTGTAACAACATATTGAAAATTATTATAATATACATGTACATACGATACCGATACACACTATTCAGAATATTGTCCATTAAGTTGAACTTCAGAGATATAGTGGCGGAGCCTATGGAAAAGCAGAGGTTATTGTGGATAGGCTCCTTAAACTCCAAATAAAGGGAAATGAGTAATTCGGTATTTTTCCTAAATATTGTTAAAAGAACTTCCATAATCCCAGACAACTCGCCCCTGGACAACTTGACACAATACCCTGGACATCTCGCCACAATATGTTGTATAGCGCCCTCTCAAGACTAATATTATTTTAGTTTCAAAACAATGTTTCTTGACAACAATGATATCGACCAATTTGCTATTCCAGTTTGGAAATTATATACTCCAGGAACTGCACATTCTGAGATTTTCATGGTCCCAGCTACCATGGAGTGGCCTTAGGGGATATTTGAAATATTTGAGAAAAAAAAAATGATTATTCAATTTCTCGAAAGCAAAAGTGTGCCTCAGTCACACCTTTGCGTATGATGCTGCGTATTGCTGCGCTGTACGGGGTATATCAATACGCAGCCGTTCCCAGCAATACGCGGCAAATTTGATGGTAGCAGTCACACTATTGCGTATCTAGCTCGTAGGTAGCTCGTATGCCGCTCGTACTAAGACTGCCTACGGTTGCCTTTGACCACGCTATAGCTCGCTGTTGCTCATAGCAGTACGATTCAATACGCAGTTTGCTCGCCACGTTGCGTATGTAACTGCTTCTTTGCTCGTTTGCTGCTCGCTAGCCGCTCGCTCCAGTACGTCTCGTTGCGTCTCACTGCGTGTTCGCTCGATTTAGCTCGTCTGTTGTTCGTACTGCTGCGTGCCAGCTCGCTCTACAGCGTACCAGCTCGCTTGGGCTGCGACGGCGTATAAATAAAAGTCATTTTGCGGGCTTCTGACGAGTTTACATCTACAAGAAAAATCAATCTAATGAAAAAAAATGGCCCAGCAGCAGAGCTCTGCCTTGCAAAAGCTTAAGCTTTTGGTTCAGCTGGAAGAAGCAGAGGCGAATGATGTTTATTTATTAACGTTATGAAGCGCAGCGACGGTGATTGGTGCTAGGCAACTAATCGCAGTGAGAGAGAGAGAGAGAGCTTAAGCGAACGGCGTACGAGCTAGACTCGCAGCGTATCGAGCGGCAATTGCAACAGTTCTTGCTGCTTCGAGTGGTAGGCGAGCAACAGCGCAACAATACGCGCAATCATGCGAACGACAACGAGCTTTTGCGAGGTAAATCGTGCAAGGAACGCAGCTATATATGGAAAGCCGTTGGAGACTTTATTCACATGCCCCAGACGTATGGAACGCGGCACACGTCTGCTAAATTGACCAATCACCGCCTGTTATTTAGCAGGCGCGTGCAAGGTGCGATAGCACACGCCTGTTACTTTGCCAGACGGATGCGCAGAACGCTCGTAAATTGAATTTTAAGGCAACCAATCAAATCCGCTGTTACAAAGCTGCTCAGCTCAGTACGTACGGGGCCTGTTCGCTATTACAAAACTGGTCAGGTCAGTACATATTGGATGGGGGACACACCCACGGCCAGGCACGGATCCAGGGGGAGGGCCTAAGGGGTCTCCCCCCCCCCCCCCCCCCTCCCCCGCCAAAAGAGAGAGAGAGCTAGAGAGAGAAGGAACAGAAGGGAAGGGGAAAGAGGAGAGAAATGAAAGAAAGAAGAGGAAAGAAAAGAGGGGAAAAAAGAGATCGGCGGGAGGGGGGGGGGCGACTGAGGGCCTTGCCTCCGAGGCTGTTGCCCCCCTCCCCCCTCCCCCAAAAAAGAGAGAAGGAAGGAAAGGGAAATAAAAAAAAAAGGAGAAGAGGAGTCAAAGGGAAGGGGGGAAAAGGAATAAGAAAAGTAATGAAGGAGGATATCAGTTACGATTTTCTCGCCAACAATTTGTTGATCCTAAGGGGGGGGGGGAGCAAAAAAAGAGAGTAGGAAGGGAAAAGGAAAGAGAAGAGTTAATGGGAACAAAAAAGGGAAAGAAGAAAAGAAACAGGTGAAAAGAAAGGGAGGGGGGTCAGATGCAATTAATCCAGCCAACAACATGTGGTTCGGGTAGGGGGTGAAAGGCCTTTGCCTCCCCCAGCAAACTTTAAAAAGAGAGAAGGAAGGGAAGGGGAAGGTATAGAGATGAGAAAGGGAAAGAAAAAAAAAAGAGGAAGAAGAAAGGTAGGGGAGATCAGTTGCGATTTTTCCCGCCATCAAGGTGTGGATTAGGGGCGAAAGGCCCTTGTCTCCCCTCCCCCCTCAGCAAAGGAGAGAGAGAGAGAGAGAGAGAGAGAGAGAAAGAAGGGAGGGAGGGAATGGGAAAGAGGAGAGAAAGGGAAAGAAAATAAAGAGTAAGAGGAAAAGAAAAGGGGGATATGATATAGTTTCGCGCTCATCTCACCTCCCCCAAACGAGACAAAGCGCCAGATACGCCACTAGACACCACTGGCGTACTAATTCGAAGGGGACAGCCTCCCCCTTAAGTGGTTCATTTCTAATTCGATTTCAGTGATTTACAAATGTTGTAAAATTACATAATTTTTTAGTAAATTATACTGTTTTAAGAGTTTGTTGGAAAATGACGAATTCTGAAAGTTACAGTTGGGAGGAAGCGCAAGAGCATATCTTTTCCCCCTTTTCTTTTCTTCTTCCTCTTTATTTTATTTCACTTTCTCTCCTCTTTCCCATCCCCGACCTTCCTTCTCTCTCTCTGTTTTTTTGCTGAGGGGGGAGGGGAGGCAAGGGCCTTTCAGCCCCGCGATCAACACGTCGTTGGCTGGATTGATTGCAAGTGATCTCCCCTCCTTTTCACCCTTTTCTTTTTCTTCTTCCTCTTTTGTTCCTCTCACCCTTATAGCTTTCCTCTTTTCCTTTCCCTTCCTCCTCTCTTTTTTTTTTGGGGGGGGGGCGAAGGGGGCTGGAGGGGAAGGCAAGGCCTTTTCCCCATCCCCCAATCCCCTTCTTTTACCTGTTTTCTTATCTTCTTTTTCTTCTTTCTTTCCTTTCTCTCCTCTTTCCCTTATTTTCCTTCATCTCTCTCTTTTTTTATCGGGGGGGGGGGGGGCAAGGCCCCTCGCCCCTCCCACGCCTGGTAGCACACACTTTAGCAGTCATGCAGTCATGTAAAGCAAACACTTACAAACTATTATTTTGTTTTAATCTGAGAATGTATACTATTATCAAGATCTGTTAAGAATGAATCATTGTCAAAATCATTCCATAAACTGGGGTAAATAGGCCACCTTTATGACCAACATCGTATTATTATAATTTGATTGCAGGGACCTCAGGGAGAACAGCATACATACTGATGAGGCTACCCTGGGTAAACAAGACAGTATTATTATTATTATTATTATTATTATTATTATTATTATTATTGTTATTACACATATCTTAAACATTCAAATATTAAAAACAAACAAAGAACACAAAGAAGAAAAAAAATAATACAAAATGTACAAATGAAGATACTACCATCCAACCCCCCCCCCCCCCATCATCAGTTATTATTTCCAATCAGCGTTAAACAAAAACGTAGAGTTATGTTAATATATATTTAAGCGTACGTAATATATAAACACTATCAATTATTTCAAATATTATAGAACTCAAACAGTAAATCATATTGGGATTGCATTACCCCTTTGTACGCTACATGACGCGAAAACCTTCAAGACCCGAGAGTGTTCAAGCCCCCTTTCCCCCAACAAGACACAATTTTAAAGTCCCCCCCCCCCCCCTCCGAGCAGTATCTAGGCTTGTAGTCCGGTCAGCTCCGTTTGGTATCCTGAGGTTTTGAGAATTCCGATGTCATGGACAAACGAAAATCTTGAAAATTTTCATTGGCTAAAATTGTATAGTTTCTGGGTGCCTGGAGATGGTAGGTCCATAAGTTCTAATAAAAGCTCCGTTCACATATGCCTTCCGGTCACAAAATCGTATCTTATTTAGCTAAAAATCTTGAAAATCTAACTTCCTTACTTATTTGGAAAATATATTGTGCAACTATTGTATATTTACGAAAAGCTTGAATGTGGTATAACCTAAAGGCTAAATCCACTTCAAAATAATTCGCTTTCAATAGATGCAGAAAAACAAGAGGAGCAGAGCAAAACAAAATGAGTAAAATCGGATAACTAATAAGGAAGTTATGATTTTTTTTTAAATATGAAAAACTATGGAACAATGGAAATCACTACACAAATTGGCAATTTGGTTATCAGTTTGTGACGCCATTGCCTCACTATTTATCAATTGCTTTATATATTTTTATCCCATTTTAATTCCCTCTTTATCCCAAAAATTTGATTTCCCCATGCCTTTGCCCAGGTTATATGATTTGTATCGTATTGCGGGCATGACATTTCACAAGATCTTTTATAAACTTTGAAGAATTGAAACTATTTTCAGAATATTGTATATTCATAATTATTGACTTTTATATAAATAAATTTTCAGAATTCACATTTTCCATGATTTAACTGAAAACAATTGCTCTATATTAGATTATTAGTGCATCCGCACAAAAACATATTATTGTCAATATGACTTGGATGCTGGTGTTAGGAGATGAGATTCTAAGGGGGAAAGTGAGAAATGTATATTACCAATAGAAAGAAAACAATAAGAGGATAGCGAGGCAATGACGTCAGGCGCGGGTCCAGGGGGGGCCGAGCGGTCCTTGCCCCCCCCCCCCCCCCCGCAAAAAGAGAGAGAGAGAGAGAGAGAGAGAGAGAGAGAGAGAGAGAGAAGGAAAAGAAGGGAAAGAGGAGAGAAAGGGAAAGAAAGAAGAGGAAGAAGAAAAGAAAAAGGGGGGAGGAAGAGATCGGGGCCGAAAGGGCCTTGCCTCCCAGGCTGTTCCCTCTTCCCCCCCCCCCCCCAAAAAAAGAGAGAGAGAGAGAAGGAAGGGAAAGGGAAAGAGGAGAGCTAAAAGGGAACAAAAAAGAGGAAGAAGAAAAGAAAAGGGTGAAAAGAAGAGAAGATCAGTTGCTGTTAATCCCGCCAACAGCGTGTGGAGCGGGATGGGCGCCGAAAGGCCCTGCCCCCCCCCCCCCCCGGTCAACCTATAAGAGAGAAAAGGAAGGGAAGGGAAAGGTAAAGAGGAGAGAAAGGGAAAGACAAAAAAAGAGAAAGAAGAAAGGTAGGGGAGATCAGTTGCGATTTTTTTTCCCGCCAACAAGGTGTAACGGAGGGGGGGGGGGGCACTGGTGTACTGATAGGGGGCCGGGGGCGGCTTGGGGGAAATAAAATTAAAACGTGGTTTATTTCTAATTCGATAACGGTGGTTTACAAATAATGCTAAAATGACATAATTTGTCCTCACTTTTTAGTAAATTACCTATATTTTTGTATGCGTTTGGTGGAAAATGACAAATTCCTAAATTTACAGCCAGGCAAGAAATATGCTTCTTGAGGTGCCTACATGTCAGGTCTCGCAGAACGGCGGGGATCGGGAGCCTCGAGCCCCCCCCCCCCCCCCCCTCCCCCACACACTTAACAAAAAAGTATATTAAAGAGAAATAGAAAGAAAGAGAGCAAGAAAGAAAGAATGGTATATGCCAATGCATGGCACAAAATAATGAGGTATCAAAATATGCTCAGCTGACCGTGATTAAATGCCTATAAAACCCCTAAGCTGTCGGAGGCTCTGCCCCCTGGATTCCACCTGGGGCCCTAAGGCGGGCCTCTCCTAAACACTGGCCCAAAAAAACAAAAAAAATAAGAGAGAGGAGAGAAAATTAAGAGGACGTAGAAAGAAAAAGGAGCAGACAAAGAAGATTTTTGAAGGATCAAAATAAGAGTCGAGAACGGTACAACGAATCGTCTTCTTTCTATAATGATTTAATGAAACGTAAAAGCTTCCGCGCTTCGCGCAGGAGGGGGGGGTGGGGGGACTAAATTTAGACGAGGATTAAGAGACGAGAACGGTACAACGAATCGTCTTCTTTCTCTAATAATTTATTGAAACGTCAAAGCTTCCGCGCTTCGTGGAGGAGGAAGGGGGAAGCTCGCCCATCCCTGTACCCACCCCCTATTACGTCACTGCTGGTCACCATTACGTCCCAATATTTGGCTCGCATAATTTCATATTTGAGTGAGTGAGTGAGTTGCCAATTTGTCTTGTGATTTTCAAAGTTTTTCATGTCATCAAAAATTCAAAACTTTCTTATTAGTTATCCGATTTTGCAAACTTTTAGTTTGATTGGTTTGTTATTAATTTTTGAAGTGGACTTGCCCTTTAAGTCCATACAACCCCCTCTCTGTCGATTCCTTCCTTTGCTGTGGGTTAGGGGACATAAGCAGGGCAATAAACAAAATGATAATAAGAAAGCAAAATAATGGATAGGGAACACCCCATGGCTGTGGCGTAGGCGGAGGCGCAGGGGGGGGGGCGGGGGTCGCCACATGGCCCCGAATATTTGTAGAAAACATTTATTGAAAACGTACATTTCTGAACAAATAAAGAAAAAAGGCGTGCCCCAATAATGTACGCGACCAATCATCCTGCCCCTCCCCCCCCCCCAACAAAAAAAATAAAATAATTACGACCACGCTGCGCCATTCGGTCCACCCTCCCCGCAGTATTCCCTTGGTACGAGTAAACAGCGGGGGCTAGGGTACGTCGCCGCCCCCCATAAATAAAAAAAAAACTCAAAGAAAATGCAATAAATTATCAATAATTCATTGCATTTGGCCCCGACCCCTAACATAACAAAATTCTCTATGTGGGCATGCCTTGAACCATAATGCATGGTCTTACAGAGTTCCTATTTAACTAACATCTACATTATTATAAGAACAGTTTCATTATCAAATCGAATAAACACTTACATACAAATAATGTTATATATGTTTTGTTCTTATTCACATCATATTCATACCTAATATGGTGATCAGGGGCGTCGCTAGACTTTTTCAGTGGGGGGGGGGGGTGTAGAGGCCAACAATTACCGACAAAACTAGCCACAAATTACAGACAACATTAAATTTCCAATACCTACAAATTTAACCCTATAAACCCGGGCCGAAGGCTAAATTGTTTTTCCTATGGACTATCTATAATACTTGCGTATGCGAAATGGTCATTTTCCACGACGACACAAATATACGAATTATTTCGTCAACTTAGTCAGCATTCATAGCTATATATTTTAATGCAGACACGGAGCTAGGATCTTATTTTAGGGAGGGGCGGTAGTGAACAAGCGAATCACTTAAAGAGCGCGGGGGTTTGGGTGATAGGCCTCCCGCGTGAAGCGCGGAAGCTTAGACGTTTCCTTAAACTATTAGGAAAAAAAGACGATTTATTGTACCGTTATCGACTGTTAATCCTAGTCTGAATTCAGTTTCTCCCCCTCCCGCGCTTTGACGTTTCATTACATGATGACAAAAAGCAGACGATTCTGTGTACTGTTCTCGACTCTTAATCCTTATCTGAATTCAGTTCTCCCCCTCCCGCGCGAAGCTCTGAAGATTTGGCGATTCATTAAATTGTTAGAGAAAGTAGACGATTCGTTGAACCGTTCTCGACTCGTCTAAATGAAGTTTTCCCCTTCCGAGCAAAGCGCAGAATTTTTGGCGTTTCATCACAATATAGAGAAAAGAAGACGATTCGTCGTACCGTTTTCGACTCTTATTAAGCCCTATTCATCTGAATTCAGTTTCCCCCTCTCGCGCGAAGCGCGGAAGCTTTGACGTTTCCTTAAATTATTTGAGAAAGAAGACGATTCGTTGTACCGCTTTCGACTCTTAATAAACCATATTTGTCTGAATTCAGTTTCCCCCTCTCGGGTGAAGCGCGGAAGCTTTGACGTTTCCTTAAATTATTAGAGAAAGAAGACGATTCGTTGTACCGTTCTCGACTCTGCTAAATGAAGTTTTCCACTTCCGCGAGAAGCGCGGAATTTTTGGCGTTTAATCACAATATAGAGAAAGGAAGACGATTCTTCGTATAGTTTTCGACTCTTAATAAGTCCTATTCATCTGAATTCAGTTTCCTCCTTTAGCGCGAAGCGCGGAAGCTTTGACGATTCCTTAAATTATCAGAGAAAGAAGACCATTCGTTGTACCGTTCTCGACTCGTCTAAATGAAGTTTTCCCCTTCCGCGCGAAGGGTGGAATTTTTGGCGTTTCATCACAATATAGAGAAAGGAAGACGATTCGTCGTACCGTACGTTGTTGACTCTTAAACCTTGTTTGAATTCAGGCGAAAATGTCAAACCTCTGATTTCTTTAGCTGATATTATAGGAAAGTGAAACTTCGAGAAAATACAAGTATAGTAGTTGTAGTCACTCTCGAAGTCTTCATAGCGGATAAAAAGTCACAGTTCGTAGGGAAAAAAACTTGTCGGCCGACCGACAATATACATCTCACCAACTTCAAACTTCTGCATTGATATAGTACACGAGGATCTAGCAAGAGTACCGACACAGCTGACCCGACACAGCAACATATTTACCCGTGTCTTTCTTGCTCCCTCGACCAGACGACTCCACCCAACAACCCCCTTCTTTCTTTTACTCCCACTCCTCCTCTCTCAGACTCTTACCTCCCATCTTTCTCCTCTCTTTCATCCCCCGTTTCTTTTCTTTCCCTTTTACTCTTTTTTCTTCTTTTTATTCCTTTTCTTTCTTTTCTTTCTTTTCTTTTCTTTCCTCTCCTCCCTCTTTTTCTTTTTTCTCTTTCTTTCTTCTCTTTTCTTTCCTTTTTCCCTTTCTTTCCTTTCTTTTCCTTCAATCTTTCTTTTCTTTTCCTTTCCTTTTTTCTTTTCTTTCCCTTTCCCTCTCTTCCCCCCCCCCTTTTCTCTTTTTTCCCGACGGCAGCGCAATTTTCCCGACAATATCCTGACAGGTGGGGGTGTCGCACCCCCACCCCCCCCCCTCCTTTGGAGACGCCCCTGATGGTGATTCGTTATACCCTAACTCTAAATTAGACCTTTATTGTACCTAGGCAATCTCATCTAAACGCGCTAATCTATTATCCTCTCAGATTTGGAAATAATAATACTAACATAGAAATATGTTGTATTCCTCCAGCACACAACACATACATAATCTCAGGTATAAATATCGTTTTAGGAAAACGAGCTTATCAATCAATACTGCAATCTGTATGTGATTCACCTATAATTATTGCACTATTATTATGCTTCGACTACTCATCTGACATATAACATAGAAATATAAAGGAATAATCATAAACTATATACAAGACAAGAAATATAGACTAAAGAATATTGATTGTCTCTAAGAAATGTGATAACTTCCACTTATGCAATATAGAGCAATACATGTTGTATTATAAGCCAATCAACATTCAAACATCAACCTTTAAATACAATTAGGCCTATGGGATAATTATGAGCAGGTTTATTCGATTGAAAACTACCACAAAAATGGTCAGACAATCCCTTGTGCCAAGCAAATGCAGTGTTTCCAACTTCTTATCTGAGCTCTTAATTAAGCAAACATGCCTCCTATCACTAATCCCCCTGTCCTCCCGGGGGGGGGGGGGTACTCAGATTATAGTCGGACGGGGGTGTGCGGCTGAGACCTCCGAACCCATACCCACATCCAAGGGTCCTTTTGCTGAAATAGGTACCCATGTCTAAGGATTTTTTGTCAAAAATGGACCCATGTCTAAGGATTTCAAACTTCAAATATTACATTTTTTAAGCTGTAATAATACATTCCAGCAAAGCATATGGAGAGTCAACGCTAATGCATATTGACCTTTAGCACTGCACTACGCGTTAATAGGCAGCATTTAAATACATGAATAGTCAATACACTCATAACACAAAGATGCACACAATCATGCCGATGCGGCTGATCGGCAAGTTCGATAGTGGACTCACAATTTGATTTTTTAAATTATTCTTTCTAACATCGGAAAGTTAAAAAAATGTATATTACTGCTATTTAGATCTTATTGATTGTCACTAAAGTATCGATTTTTAGTGAAATTGGTTGAGTTTTACAAAGTGGTGTTTGAAATGTTGAGAATCAATACTATACTAGCACAGCTTTTAATACACAGCCAGGATAGTAATGCACCTATGTGTGTAATAATACAATGGCCAATAATTTTGCAGTTTCTCGATAAAGTTCTGTATTAGTAAACTGTACCATACTACATGTAGTTTACAAGTAGTTTACACACATAAAGATGAAAACACCATGCAACATAATAATACTGTGCTAGCACCTCTAGCATCTGTTTTAATTGAAGGACTTTTCCTGTTAACGTACCCGTACACGAGCTCTCAAGCATTGGCTATATAGCTCCCTGCTTGAGCCCCGCTGCTGCCCGGCTGCTGGGCAGAGGGTACGCAGGGTATAGCTTCCGATCTTTCAGCGTGCGAAGCGCTACAAGTTTCCGGGGGTACGACCCCTATACGGGCGGATACCATACCTAGCGCGCATTATGCCATATGAGTACCCGGTATAGAGCCCATGGGGTCCTGATATATGTGGTACCCCGGGATCTAGTTGAGTTTACGAGCTACGTACGTACACCCACTGACTTAGAGGTCAGTGCGTACACCTTTTACACTGGAAATGCAATTACCGAAGGGTCCATTTATTTAGAGATGGGAGAGATTTAGGCCCCGGATTTAGGCATTTTCAATGTAGGAGCAAATCCCAAAATCCAGGAGAAAATGAGGGAGAAAAGAGGGGAAAGGAATAAATGAAAAAAGGGACCCATGTCTAAGGATTTTTTTAATGAAAAGGGGACCCATGTCTAAGGATCTTTCCTGAAAAAGTCACCCTTCCGAGCGGCACATCCCCGTATACCCAATATACGTGAGTACCCCCCCCCCCCCCCCGGGCCTGTCCTAGCCCAATGGAGAGTGTTGCTCAACAACATAACATGAACGAGAATTGGGGAAGAAAGGGAGAGAAAGAGAGAGTGTGTGTGTGTGTGTGTGTGTGTGTGTTCCCCTACCACGAATGAGGTTGACCTCTGTACAGAGTGACCCAAGAGAGATAAGGGAGAGATGGAAGAGGGGGAGAGATCTACTCTGTTGTTTCAACACTATGTATCTACACTGGATCATACACATTATCACAATGGCACTGTTGCATAGTGTGAAAGTTGTAATTTTGTATTTGCTAGCTAAAGTCATTTTATTTAGTATTTATTGATTTAGCTTGACATTGCAATAATAGAACAACAGAGGGCATTTGGTCAAAGATTACTTTGACAGTTCTTATTTAAAGTTTTTCTAGTTTGAAGGTCAGAAACTTGTTTGGCGCCACCTGTTGTTGGCTGATTTGAAATGATCATGTTTGCAACATGATTTCTGTTTTGTGAGGAAAATCTGTGGTTTTCTGGAGCATCCTTTGTTCCTGAGAGCTGTTTCTACAGTATTATGGAGGCACAGAGGTTAGTTAATTTAAACCACATATTTGAGCATTATGAAAATGAATGTAAAAAAGGTAGTTTTTAAGATGTTTACATTGTATGAAACTTACACAGTAGCACAGTAATTTGTATGGCAAATGTATAACATGTGTATACTGTGTACCCACACATAGGATAGACTAGAGATATCTATTGAACATTTAATATGTCATTACATCTATAATTGATGTTTTGGTTTAGCTTAAAGTAGAAAGAAATAGTAAAGTTAAACGTATGATGCAGAAGAAGACATTCTATGATGAAATTGGATGAGGAATGTGAGCATATCTGTGTGAATGACAGGTCAAGGTCATGACTTTGTTATTGTATTCCTTGACTATGATAAAGTCATTCAAGCTCGTTAAATATAGTCACATTATTAGTTGAAACCACGTTAGATCTGATTTAGACATGATAAAGATGATGTAAGTTTAATTGTGTGTTTCTATATGAAATTCAAAGAGAGTTAGACACTGAATTCAGACAATGCCTTTGATTTAGTAGAATGCTATAGTTGCTTTAATGTTGTGAAACTTATATTCATAAACACGTACTTATTATGCATTCCTGTTATGCTTTATCATGTACAGTTTTCACGGAGTGAAGGGAAGAAGAACGGAATAAAGCAGTGGAAGGAGTATTAAGATAAAAGATTCGTTCATCAAAGACAGAGTTGCATTCCCCTTGATGGTTATGACTCTAAAATAAACTGACACTCCCGTAAAAACCTGAGTCGTTGTAGTTATTCAGCGTTTCGCCTCACAGACAGTCACAGTGAAAACTCTCTCTCAGAAGAGTGAAAAGAACTCGGGGAAACAGCCAACCTTTTCCTGAGTTAAACCGCCTCTCGGCTCTTCAAGTAAGCTCTCTCCAACGATCAGACAAGATGATAGAAGGAGAAGGAAAAGCTGAGGGACAAACAGCTGAGGGTCAAACAAGACCAATAAGAGAAACAGTTACAACCGAAAAGGGGTTGCAATACCAGCTTGGTGTTGCAACCAAGAACTGGAAGGGTGCAATAAGAACGTGGCAGAGATCAGCCGACAAGTTGAAGGAGCTGTTAGGTGATGAAAAACCAGAATCATCAATGATTAGAGATGGTCGAAACGGCACCCAACAAGCAATCGAGAAGGTCATCGAGCTCAGGAAAGGCTGGCAGAAGTCACGACTGCCTTGTCAAAAGAGGACAACAGCGAGGACAAGCTGGAAGCGATGGAGGAAAAGCATTCCGGCTTGATGGACAAAGTCATGAATACATTGGTTCTCTTACGCGGTGATGTGGCCTCAAAGGCCTCCTCCAGGTGCAAGGAATGGGTTGACAACGGACCGCCAGCTGCCACCAACAATGAAGACGCTTCAAAGGAGCCAGCAGCAAGAGCAGAAGCAAGTCCCAATCCAGACGAAGGAGTGCTGAAATTCCTTGCCATGAGCAGGCTGCCCGTGCCGGAGTCAGGGATCTTTGGGGGCGATCCGCTGGAATATACGTCATGGAAACGTAGTTATGACAACCTCATAGGGCAACAGGGCATTCCGCCGCAGGAGAAGTTTTATTTTCTCCTGAAATATCTCAGAGGAGAACCAAAGGGCCTTGTTCAAGGATATGCCATGCTAGGAGATGATGGAGCCTATGAAGCAGCTGTCAGCAATCTACAAGAGAGGTATGGAGACACTTTCATCATCTCCAATGCCTACAGAGACCGTCTCGATGCCTGGCCAAAGATTAGCACAAAAGATTCACAAGGTCTACGCAGACTAGCTGACTTCCTGAGACAATGTGATACGGCATCAAGATACGTCCATCATCTTAGACATTTAGATGATGAACGCGAGAGCAGGAAATTGATGGCCAAACTACCCGACTGGTTAGTGGCGAGATGGGGACGGACTGTTGCGAGGTACAGGCAAGACACAGTTGCCTTTCCCCCGTTTTCCATCTTTGCAAGATTCGTTAACGATGAGGCGACCATTGCCTGTGATCCCGTCACATCTTTTCAGATGCCAAAGGGGGAAAGGAAGCTGCCTACGGCAAGGGCATTCGGAACCGACGCTAGGAAAAGCAACAGTAAGCCGTCATGCAGCTTTTGTAAGGGTACTCACAGACTTGAGGACTGCTCTACCTTCAAGGTGGAGACTTTAGATAGCCGAAAGGAGTTTGTGAAAGAACAAAGACTGTGCTTTGGTTGCCTAAAGTTTGGACACGTGTCAAAGAAATGCAAGATACGCTCTACATGTTCATTATGTAAGTACAAACATCCAACGGTACTTCATGATGAGAGCTGGAGAACAACTAAAGCACAGCCGAAGGATTCAAAAGTTCAAGAAGAAATGCAATCCAGCTCTCATGCATCGGCCAACAGATTTAACATCAAAGCAAAGACATCTTCGATACTCCCGGTTTGGTTGTCCCATGGCACAGCTCGAGAGCAGAGGTTGGTGTACGCCATGTTAGACACGCAGTCTGACACTACCTTCATCCTGGACAAGACAAAGCAGGACATGGGCATCAAAGGCAAAGAAGTCAACCTCCTGCTTTCTACGATGACACGGGCCGATGAAAGGGTGAAGAGTGAGAAGATTACAGGTTTAAAGGTGAAGGCTTTCAATAGCAATAAGGAGATCAGTCTGCCACCTACATACACCCGCAGCATCATGTCTGCTAACCGGGAGCACATTCCCACTCCAGATGTGGCCAGATCATACCCTCATCTGACTGAGATTGCAGAGTTCATGATGCCCCTTCAAGATTGTGAAATTGGCCTCCTGATTGGGTATGACTGTGCAAAGGCTCTAGCTCCTCGTGCTGTAATTCTCTCCTCAGACGAAAACGGACCTTTTGGGATGCAGACTGATTTGGGTTGGAGTATCATCGGCACAGTGGACTCCAACTATCAAGGCAGTGCAGAGGATCCAATAGGACTGAGTCATAGAATTCTGGGCTGCGAAATCCCCACTGAATTACATGGTGTCAACAAACACCAGAAGTTTGATGCAGTGTTCTCACAGTCTATCACTGCAAAGGAAGAAATCACCCCGAGCCACATCTTGAAACTAATGGAAGCAGGTTTCAATGCAGACACGAATGAGAGGCCATATTCGCAGCATGATAAAAAGTTCCTGAAAGTAATGGAAGATGGCATCCATGTTGCGGATAATGGGCACTACGAAATGCCGCTACCATTCAAGATGGAGGAACCGTTGATGCCGAACAATCTGTTCCAAGCCAAGAAGAGGCTACAAGGCTTAAGACGAAAGTTCACAAAGGATGTAGTCTATCATGAACATTACACCAAGGTAATGGATGCTCTCATCAAGAATGAGTATTCAGAGTATGTACCAGAACCCATGGACTACAAGAAAACAGTCTGGTACATTCCACATCACGGCGTTCAACAACCTAACAAATTGAGAGTCGTCTTTGACTGTAGTGCCCAGTATAAAGGAGAATCGTTGAACGAACATTTGATGACAGGACCGGATATGACAAATGCACTGGCTGGTGTCTTGTGCAGATTCCGGATGGAAAAGGTAGCCTTCATGTGTGATGTGAAAGAAATGTTTCATCAATTCCAAGTCAACAAGGAACACCGAGACTACCTGAGATTCCTGTGGTGGCCCGATGGTGATTATCAGCAACCAGTTCATCACTATAGAATGAAGGTACACTTGTTTGGGGCTGCCTCATCACCAGGGTGTGCGAATTATGGACTAAAGAAAACTGCAACGGACCACAAAGATAAATACGGTGAAGCTGCAGCAAACTTCGTACACAATGACTTCTACGTTGACGATGGTTTGATCTCTGTTCCCACATCAGCGGAGGCAGTCGACTTGATCATACAGACTAGAGTGCTCTGCAAGGAAGGAAAACTGCACCTGCACAAGATTGTTTCCAACTCGAGAGAGGTAATGCAGGCAGTACCAATAGAAGATCGAGCCAAGAGTGTGAAAGAACTCAATCTACTTCATGATGAGCTGCCGATTGAACGAGCCCTTGGTCTGCAGTGGTGCATAGCATCAGATTCCTTCAACTTTCGCATCACATTTGCTGACAAGCCATGCACCAGAAGAGGAGTGCTTTCAACAGTCATGTCACTCTACGATCCTCTTGGACTCATTGCTCCAGTGACATTGAGAGGCAGACAGATTGTTCAGGAATTGTGCAGAGAAGGTGCTGACTGGGATGATCCACTGACGGATGAGATGAAAATGAGATGGGGAAAATGGAGACAAGATGTCATTTGTCTTCAAAATGTGTCGATTCCCAGATGCTACAAACCAGTGGAATTCAAGGAAGTGAAATCTGCACAGCTTCATCACTTTTCTGATGCCAGCACCATAGGATACGGAAACTGCACTTACCTCAGACTGCAGGACGTTGACGGGTCAGTGCACACAACACTAGTGATGGGGAAATCTCGAGTTGCGCCCATAAAGCATGTCACCATTCCAAGACTGGAACTTATGGCCGCAGTTGTATCCACAAAGATCAGCTCCTTTTTGGAGAAAGAACTTAGTGCACTTGAAGCTGAGAATTATTTCTGGACAGACAGCAATGTGGTGATGGGATACGTAAACAACAATGAAAGGAGATTTCAAGTTTTCGTAGCCAACAGGATCAGCCAGATAAAGGATCGGTCAAGCTCATCACAATGGAGACACGTGGACACAAAAAGCAATCCAGCTGATCTTGCATCCAGGGGTGCTACTGTCGAGCAGTTGATGGAGTCAAACTGGTTAAAGGGTCCAGCTTTCCTGTCAAAGAGATCTCTTCCAATTCATGAAGGAAAAAGTTATGATGTACCTGAAGATGACCCAGAAGTGAAGAAATCGTGTGTGTCTGCCACATCTGTAGTCACTACGTTTGACTTGGAACGACTGGAGAGGTTTTCTTCCTGGTATCAAGCAAAGAGAGCGGTAGCAAACTGTGGGAGATTCAAAGCTGAACTGAGAAAGAGATGCAAACAGCGTTCACAGTCTGCCACCAAACCACTGTGTGTGGAAGATTTGAATCAAGCCCAAAATGACATCTTGAGGTTGGTTCAAGAACATTGCTTTCCTGAGGAGATGCAGAGACTGCGAGATGCACCAATCTCAAAAATACCAGGAACAAACCACACCAGAGATTACAAACGGAGCATGAAAAGGGCCAGTCACCTGTATAAACTAGACCCCTTTGTGGATGAAAGGGGAGTTCTACGGGTTGGAGGACGATTAAGGCGATCAGAGGGTTCATTTGAGGTCATCCATCCTGCCATCTTACCTCAAAAACACCATGTGACTGAGTTGATCATCCGTCACTGCCATCAGATATCTCACCTTGGACGGGGTATGACTATAAATGAACTCCGAGGTAATGGCTTTTGGATCATCGGTTGCAGTACAGCAGTGTCCAAGCTGATTGGGAAGTGCGTAACCTGTAAAAGATTGCGAAGTGCAACACAGTCACAAAAGATGTCAGATCTGCCACGAGACAGGTTAGAACCAGCTCCACCATTCAGCTACAGTGGTATGGACTGTTTTGGACCCTGGATCATAAAGGAAGGCAGAAAAGAGGTGAAAAGGTATGGTCTCCTTTTTACCTGTATGGCGTCACGAGCGATTCACATCGAAACGTTGAACTCCATGAGCACTGACTCCTTCATCAACGGACTTCGTAGATTCATCTCAGTACGTGGTCCCATTCGTCAGCTGAGATCCGACAGAGGGACTAACTTTGTTGGCGCTGAGAACGAGTTCAAGAAGGCCTGGAAGGAGATGGACCACGAGAAGGTGAAAGATCATTTGATCAAAGAACATTGTGATTACTTTGATTTCACCTTCAACTTCCCCTCGTCAAGTCACATGGGAGGGGTCTGGGAACGACAGATCGGTTCGGTTCGCAGAGTACTTGACGCATTACTGTATCACAACGGCCAGCAACTGGATGACGACTCTCTTCGCACTTTGCTCTGTGAGGCAGCAGCTATCGTGAACAGTCGCCCCCTCACGGCAGAGCACCTCAACGAGCCGACTCATCTAGAACCGCTAACTCCAAATCACCTGCTGACTCAGAAATCAAGGGTGATATTACCGCCGCCAGGTAACTTTCCACGAGAAGATGTGTACGCCAAGAAGCGATGGAGAAGAGTACAACATCTAGCCAACGAGTTCTGGTCTCGATGGAGAAAAGAATTCCTGAGCCAACTACAGTCACGACACAAATGGACGAAGCCACAGCGCAACATGAAGGTAGACGACATCGTTCTGATGAAGGACGAAAACATTCCTAGAAACTCGTGGCCGCTGGGAAGAATTGCTAAAGTGTTCGCGTCTGATGACGGCCATGTCCGGAAGGTCAAGGTCGCAGTGGGTGATCCAAAACTAAATAGACATGGAAAGCGAACCTCTCCACTCTCTTACCTTGACCGCCCTATTCACAAATTGGTTCTATTAGTACCGCAACAAGACCAAGTGTAATTCCCAGCCAAGGAGCCAAGAACATTTATACACTGTTGGTCATAATGGTGGAATATTTATTTTTACCCCAGTTTAGGGAAGGATTTTTAAAAATTATTTATTTCTAATAGATCTAAATAATGGCATACATTCTCAGATTTTATTGAATATTAATTTGCGAGTGTTTGTTTTGCGTGACTGCTTAATCATATGTGTGCTACTATGCTAATCAGCTAAGGGACCTACGTCCTTAAGTCATAATTGACAGTAATGAGGATTAATGCCTCACAAAAGGGCACTAATATATAGCTGATCGATACGATTTTTATCCTGGGGCCTCACAGTAACGAGGCCACTGCTTAGCCCCTGAATCATGACTGTACGCAGTGTTTGCTAGGGTACGCGGCCCCTTCCACAAATCCCCCAAAACGAAGAAAATGCAATAAATTGTCAAAAATTTATTGCATTTTCCCCCGGCCCCCTACAGGAAAAATTCCTCTGTAGGGCCATGCATTATGGTTCAAGGCATGGCCACACAGAGGAATTTTTCCTGTAGGGGGCCGGGGGAAAATGCAATGAATTTTTGACAATTTATTGCATTTTCTTCGTTTGGGGGGATTTGTCGAAGGGGCCGCGTACCCTAGCAAACACTGCGTACAGTCATGATTCAGGGGCTAAGCAATAGCCTCGTTACTGTGAGGCCCCAGGATAAAAATCGTGCTGATCAGCTATATTAGTGCCCTTTTGTGAGGCATTAATCCTCATTACTGTCAATTATGATTTAAGGACGTAGGTTCCCTAGCTGATTAGCATAGTAGCACACATATGATATAGCAGTCACGCAAAACAAACACTCGCAATTTAATATTCAATAAAATCTGAGAATGTATGCCATTATTTAGATCTATTAGAAATAAATAATTTTTAAAAATCCTTCCCTAAACTGGGGTAAAAATAAATATTCCACCATTATGACCAACAGTGTAGTAACAAACAAGGGAATTTACATTTTGAAAGTTAAATTATGAGATTTGGAACTCATTTAAATTACCTCATTTGAACTCTAAGGAACTGGAGGTTTATGGAACTTGTGTTTACGGCAGAAAGTCATAATCTAGACATTTATGGACTTTGTAAAGACTAATTATATTGAATTTAGGGTTTGAGTAAAAGACTAGCACAGAGAAGAACATTTATTCATAGAGTCTTAAAGCAAGACTACTTTTATGTTCTTAATTTGATGGACAATTTGATTTTTGATGAAGACAAATTTATTTGGTAAAGTCTGAAACTGAGTCTAGTAACAAATTTGTAGTAAAGGACTGAAGCAAGACTAGTCGAGTATTATTGGTTAAGTCTAAAACATAGAGATGTATACTACTAAACACTAGAGGGCGTACTCGCTCAAATTGCTGCTCCGAGCTGGAGCGGTGGCCGCCATTACTAAGGAGGGCAGAAAAACGGACGACTCAACAAGATACTGTGCACAACATACGTGGAAAAAATTGGAGAAGCCAGGTTCGTGCGTTGCATTTGGATGTTCAAACCGAAGAAAGAAAGGGAACTGCATAATATTTCACAAGTAAGTTCTTCTTAATGTTATGTTGATTAATAAGGAGATTTTAGAGCTAAAAATGTAGTTTAAACTTTATGCAGTGACTGTAGTCTGTACCCGGGTTGTCTCATGACAAGCCACGGCAGCTCCTGCAGGAGCGGAGCGCGCCAGTCCACGCCCGCCGGGCTGGGGCAGGCATGGGTTAAGGTTCTGGGGATGGTGATGGGAAAATTCTGCTGCGCTGGAGTCGCTCGCAACTCCAAGAGTCATAGAGTCCAACTCGGAAATATAACTCCATGAGCTTGATTCTATTAAAGAAAAGTCTAGAATAAAATGATATAATTAATTTTATCTTATCTAATTTCAAGATAAAAACCAAATGTCAGCTTCTTTATAGATTCTAGACCTATTTTAACTAGAGTCTAGACTAGACTCTAGATCTAGATCTAGACTCTAGACTCTAGATCTAAACTCTAGTCTCTAATTTCTAAAGCCTGAAAGGCAAAGCCAGGTTAGACAGAAATAACCGTCTGATATGGGTCATTTCTTTAATAAAACTGACATTTGTTGACATTCCCCATAATATAATCAGAGGTCTAGTGGAGCCAGACACAGTCTCAGTAGAACAACCGACGATATAGAGAGACTGAAGCTTTTGGTCTAAGCCAGGCTAGCCTGCCATATTTCACATCACAGGAGTTATCCAACTAGGCTAGGCAAGCCTAAAAATCCCACCACACACTACACTATTTCTATCAAATTTGCTTATGACTTGCTAACATTATTATTATTTTATTTATTTGGCTGGAAGCTGCTTTCAGTTTCAGTCTTAAAAATCACATGAAATAGCATGAATAGTAGAACAATTGTCATGTTATGAGAAAAAACTCATTGTTTCCATTTGCTTTTATTGTAATGCAGGAATACACTCAAGAGAGGAAAGGATGTTACACACCACATCTCATTCCTAGAGCTGTGCCTACTGTCTTTCCTGGACATCCTCCCTATAAACAGACCCATGGCTCAAGACTCCCAGCAAAACCTAGCCTCTTGTCGATGCCCTCGCGCTGTTGGAGTCTCTAAATTCTGACGAGCGAAGCGAGTCAGAGAAACCGAGGCGCTTGCGCTGAGGGCCTCTTGACAAGTGATCTGAATTTCTTATGTTTTACATTGTTTGGCGAATATTCCGACCCAGCAGAGTTCGGTGAAAGTCATCCAATCAGAGAGAGCTACTATGACGTAATATCTACCGCTCTGTGCGAATTCCCTCCGTGAGAGCGACACTGGCCGCCTAGTTGTAGTCTGCAAGCACAAACCCTGGTCAGTCGTAAAAGAGAGTGTGCACTATAAGACTACCATATGCCACGTACTATAGCTGCTCCTGACCTATATTGGTACAACCAGTAGGTACCAGTAGATAGCTGGGCTAGGCTTTTCTCAAGGCACAATGATTTTTTGATAAAGTGTCAAATTAGGGTTTGTGCTTGCAGACTAGCCTAGTTGGGCAATCCCGAACACACACGTACACACACACAATCGCTGGGGTCTAGACATGCATAATTCAGTAGGAAATCGGGTCTCATGAATATATAATTCAGATCACTTGTCAAGAGGCCCTCCGCGCAAGCGCCTCGGTTTCTCTGACTCGCTTCGCTCGTCAGAATTTAGAGACTCCAACAGCGCGAGGGCTTCGACAAGAAGCTAAGCAAAACCATGTACAACATCCGAAAGTGTTCCCGTGCCTCCAAAGAAACCCTATGACATTACAAAAGAACATGACTATTCTTTTTCTGTCTGAGTTGATTAGAAACTGAATATAACCAGACAGCAAGTGCAGGATGCCAAGAAACAGCTTAAAGTGGTGAAACAAGGTAAACAGGAGAGATGGAAAAACCAGGACTCTCTTGCAGGAAGTCCACGAAAGCAAGCTCATTAGCCAGGATCAGCTTGACCTACTTCAACACAACTTTGGAGAGAACGCATTTTCAGGAAAAACAAAACAAAACATAGAACTTCATTCGTACAAACTACAAAGACAGATCGGTCTTTTATATTTTGCCTCTTGTCTGCATAGCTTATCCACTGGATGATTGACTGTGAAGCTGTTTAAAACTGGAGAGAGCTTTCAATAATCTTTTAAAAAAACAGAACAATCTGAGACTTTTGTTCTGTGTAATGAAATAAAAATTTTGGGACACATTGTGACAGTTGCACAACCTAACCATAATTTTCTGTTTGTTAACTTTACACGAAGGCAAACTAAAGTGGAACTTAGAAGAGTTGTACTTGAATTTTGAGTTGTTGTGAGGTACACTGTATTTGAATATTTACTCTATAAGCTTCATGATTGTACCTGCTGTATCTGATTCAGTTGCTATAATTTTTGCAAATTATTTGCACTCTACATGTGCTTTGATTCTACAAGTACAGTATGGATATGTATGTTTTGTACATAGGTTTGAATTTTGTTCCAAAATGGAAAACTGCTTTTGAAGAGATTTGATAACAGAAAAATTATATGGAATAATGTCACTAGATGTAAACCCATAAGATTGTGCACTCTTTGGCTTGTTGTATCTACTGTGTACATTTGAGGGTAATCAGTTTCAAATTTATTATTATACCTGATGAATAATGATGTCAAAAGACCATGTTACTATGAGGTTTCACTGAATAGTGTAGTGCAGTATCCTGAGATGTAAGTCCCTTCAATTATAGTTCTTCATAGCAATACAGGTGACTTGGAATATATATGCTCAATTACTATTTCTGGTTTGCATTTATTACTCGATGAAATGTCTTTGTATTATTAGTAAATGTGACGCGCCTGCGTGCACTTGGAGCCAAGACTAGTTAATAAAGTGTTCGTTATCGCTGACATCTTGACACATAGACATTGGCCTCCTGACATTTATGTTTTGGGAGTTATTGTGGCGGTTTTGGGATGTGTAATGCTTGTCTTTGGTGACGAATCAATTTGTTGTGGTTGTGTTGCCTATGATCCGTGACAGTAAATTTGGGGCTAAAATCTGAGGTGTTGTTTTTGCAATGTCTGTCCTTTCAATTGTGATGTATTATTGCAGTATATTATGTCCGATAAAATGTCAAAACTTAAATGCCTATGCTGTAGAATATCAACACACGTGTGCCGTGTGGTAATAAAAGGTTCATTTATTCATTTTTTTCTTCAAATTTAATTATAAGTTTATTCTCTAAAACTGGTTGATGAAGAAAATAAGAAATACACTGTATCAAGGAGAATATTATTTATGGAGAAAAAAAGTGGTGTGAATAAATAATTATTACATCAATGATCAGCTGTTTTTAAAGAATATTCATATATATTTATAGTGAACTGTAAAAAATTGAATTACTCTTTCAGACAAAAATAGAGATTTTATAGAGAATGGGTGAAAGACATAAGGTGTGAATTTGATATAAAATGAGTGAGAGAAGAAGAAAAAGAATGTTTGGATGGATGGATGAATGATTGGATGAGTAAATAACATAATTTTTTTAAATAAATGTGTAGGCCTATAATTCTTTCCTTCCCCCTCTTCCTATCTTCAGTATCGTCCTTTATCTGCATTTCCATTATCTACCTATCCTTCTATATTATATCTATCTATCCATCTATTTATGTGTCTAGCTATCTACATACCCATCTCTATCCCAAATCTATAAGTATCAATCTGTTTATAATAGTTATAAACATAAAACGAATATATTACCTTTAAAGCATTTTAAATCAATAAACCCTGGCTCTCATAATAACTGAATTAGAAAGACATTGGCCCCCGGCATTGGCCCTGTAGCATAAAACTTTGTTTAATATCATGACATAAATATCAAATACAAGTCCCAAATGCTTGATTCTGATTGGTTGAAAGCCAAGTAATATTTAATGTCATATTATCGCAGTTTTATATTGACAAAGAGGAAGACAAATTGAAGATATACTGAAATATAAATAGCTTTTTGTGTCCCTTTTACCTCACCATAACATCCGTAATTAATCTTGACCTATACCAGATACCATGACTGAGGCATGAGTAGGGTTCATGCATTATGCAAAATACCACAATTATAACGTTTCATACTCGAAAACCGATAAATCAACCCGAAAAATGAAGCTTCACATTGCATATCAGTAGCACAGTTTCGAAGGGAACATCCGGGTATTTCTCGAAGTTGTGCCCTCCTTAGTAATGGCGGACCGCGCTCCATGCGCGCACAGAGCTTTGAACGGGCGCGTATGACGAGTCCGCACTCTAGCCTTATTAAGTATATATCTCTATGGTCTAAAATCACAGTCGCTAGTAAGAAACAAAAGGCAGTTATTCTTTTGGAAATTCTCTATGCACAACATGTTATGTGAACAAGTATGTTCAATTTATAGCACTAGGGGAATGCCGCAAAATTGGCTGGAAAAAGGGTTCCATTTTTTGGGTTGTTTAAAATAACGGACTCTTTCTGTATGAAAATAGCTTGGTTTTTCCTGGCAGAAAGTGTTTGTTAGCAATGATTTAGGCAATCATTTTTGGACAAGTTTGAGTTCCATGCTATACATTGATCATTTGATTGACATTGTAGAATTTATATTGCATGTATATCAACGTTCTTATGCCTTGCTAGGTACTTAGGTATTTAGACAGAATTGCATATATGCTTGTTTATTGTAATGGTAGTATAGTGACAAAGTTTTACAAGCTATGCATTAGATTTGAAATGGTATAATAGTGTATGACGTAAATCATCCACTTCATGATTATAGCACTTAGTCCGCTAAACAGAGACTTAAAGGCACATTATAGTTTGATAACGAAGAAAGTTAATTTTACAACTCGTATTGTTTGGTAAATTAGTATCTAATTTAAAGGAGCCATGTGAAAGTTGTAATTTTGTATTTGCTAGCTAAAGTCATTTTATTTAGTATTTATTGATTTAGCTTGACATTGCAATAATAGAACAACAGAGGGCATTTGGTCAAAGATTACTTTGACAGTTCTTATTTAAAGTTTTTCTAGTTTGAAGGTCAGAAACTTGTTTGGCGCCACCTGTTGTTGGCTGATTTGAAATGATCATGTTTGCAACATGATTTCTGTTTTGTGAGGAAAATCTGTGGTTTTCTGGAGCATCCTTTGTTCCTGAGAGCTGTTTCTACAGTATTATGGAGGCACAGAGGTTAGTTAAACCATATATTTGAGCATTATGAAAATGAATGTAAAAAAGGTAGTTTTTAAGATGTTTACATTGTATGAAACTTACACAGTAGCACAGTAATTTGTATGGCAAATGTATAACATGTGTATACTGTGTACCCACACATAGGATAGACTAGAGATATCTATTGAACATTTAATATGTCATTACATCTATAATTGATGTTTTGGTTTAGCTTAAAGTTGAAAGAAATAGTAAAGTTAAACGTATGATGCAGAAGAAGACATTCTATGATGAAATTGGATGAGGAATGTGAGCATATCTGTGTGAATGACAGGTCAAGGTCATGACTTTGTTATTGTATTCCTTGACTATGATAAAGTCATTCAAGCTCGTTAAATATAGTCACATTATTAGTTGAAACCATGTTAGATCTGATTTAGACATGATAAAGATGATGTAAGTTTAATTGTGTGTTTCTATATGAAATTCAAAGAGAGTTAGACACTGAATTCAGACAATGCCTTTGATTTAGTAGAATGCTATAGTTGCTTTAATGTTGTGAAACTTATATTCATAAACACGTACTTATTATGCATTCCTGTTATGCTTTATCATGTACAGTTTTCACGGAGTGAAGGGAAGAAGAACGGAATAAAGCAGTGGAAGGAGTATTAAGATAAAAGATTCGTTCATCAAAGACAGAGTTGCATTCCCCTTGATGGTTATGACTCTAAAATAAACTGACACTCCCGTAAAAACCTGAGTCGTTGTAGTTATTCAGCGTTTCGCCTCACAGACAGTCACACATAGTATATCACCTAATTTGCAATTAGAGTAGGTTCTGAATGATAGATTGTAAATCTAGAAACTACCATTCATGATATTAGACTTACCTTTTCTTTATCAACCCTAGACTAGCTTTATAGTATTTACAAACTCCAATACTAGGTGGAGGATAAACGTTCATATAGCATGCAGTTCGGTACCTCGTTTATAATTTGACATACTATTCTTTGCATCAGAAAGTTCCAACCTCAATGAAAGTACTCTTACAATGTATACTTCTTTTCTGACATAGAAATCAAAGTCAATACTTTTAAGAACGATAAGAGTACCACGTGCGTCGATCACATTTTTGCTTGTCTGCGCTGCATGCACTCACCCTACACACACATTAAACTCCATATTAAACAAGGTATCTGATTGGTCGATTAATTCCAGACGCATGCGCAGTAAACAGCATCCGTCTGGAAAAAGGCACACGTGTGCTAATAAAGTAACAGGCGTTTGCTATCGCACCTTGCACGCGCCTTCTAAATAACAGGCGGTGATTGGTCAATTTAGCAGACGTGTGCCGCGTTCCATACGTCTGGGGCATGTGAATAAAGTCTCCAACGGCTTTCCATAGCTATAGGCAGTGACACGCGCTCCAAAAAAAAGAGGTGTGTATGGCTGCGTATACTTGCGCTAAGCCACTCGCTGCTGCTCGCATTCACTGGTTGCCACTCGTATCCGCTCGTAGGTGATTTGACCTTGCGTTTGCTTGCGATAGTTTAGAAAATTTTAAAACTAGCGAGTGGCAAACGCAGGCCTTTGCGCTATAGTCTGTGTATTGAGTACGCAGTGAGCACGTTTCGTTGCGCTTTATTGGGTATGACTGCCTATGTCTGCGTTCGGGCAATACGCAGCAATACGCAAGCCCAATACGCAAAGGTGTGACTGAGGCATTAGAGGCTAAATTTTCTAGTGCTTATAATTCATCCATAGGGGCATTCAAATATGTCAACATTTTAAAGAATTACTATCCATCCAATTTTGAAAACTTCCCAAAACTTTGCATTACCTTTAAAATTACAATGGAAAACTATTTGAAGTGTAAGCATGTCCAAAGTTGGGTATTACTTCTTTCCGTTTTGGTACAAACATTCCTCGCCAAAAAAATATACGAGAAAACACATACAGACATATATAAACGGAAGTTTTGGTTTGGTTTGGTTTTATTTTCCGTATAAAAATTCAATACATACAAGAATACAATTTACAAATAATACAAATCAAGAATTTAAAAAAAACGGCTGGAAAGCTCTATTCAGAGCCATTATTAAAATGGCTCTGTTCTTCCTAGAGGTCCAGAAATAATCAAACATAGAAATAAAACACAAAATATTACAAAAATATAATATTACAAACGCACTATCTACAACCCCCTCCCAAACCCTCTATAACACATTATGAATACGATTATTACCATCCCTCCCCCTCCCCGTTTACACCAAAAGTTTATACATCAAAATCTAGCATCCATTCATTTAGGCCCTGTCGAAATAAATTGAGTGTGTTCGGTCTACGTAAGTTAATCGGTAATTCATTATATAATTTAGATCCGCGATAAAAAAATGTTCGTTTACAATAATTAGTTTTAGGTTTGGGCAAGACTAAGTTATCGATATTTCTTAGGGCATAATTGACTTGAAGTGAATAATGGAAACAATAGTTTGGATTTTGTGTATGAAATTTGTTCACATGTATAGATAATGAAGTTCAGAAAATAAGTGAAAACCCTAAAACCGAAATACAGAACTAAAATCATGCATTTAGCTACGGTATGCTTTGTTGCCCGTTTTGACTTAGGCGAACTAAGATAGGGGAAGCATCTTCACAAAACGAATATTTCAGGATGGCTAAGTCTAGCTTAAATGTCAATGACAAAATGGCAGATCTTTTAGAGACAACTTCTGATAGGCTCTTCCCACCGCGTTCTCTGATAGAACTACAATGATAACAAGATAGGTGTAGGCATATGTTGCTGGTATCCAAATACTTGTGCTTTATTTACAGAAAAAATCTTTAAAAGGCTTTTAATCATCTTGCAATTTATATCTGATTTATTGTGATGCTATACATTTACAGTTAAATAATAAAGTATTCTTACCAAGTTCTGTTATTTTTAAGTATACAAAAAATTATTTGTCCCAACCTCCCTTTCTTGAGAATGTGACGTATCGAAGCTTACATCTGAAAGTATTCAACAAATACCCTTTTTCAACCTATCCACCTTTCATTCTTGAATTATGAAAAATACACAAACATCATATTTACAAGTGGTATGAATAATGCAGTTGTTAACTATATTTGTACATTTTAAAAATTATACAATTCAAGCATTTCAATACTTCATACCCAGACTAATAACCAAAAAATATGTTCATTTTAAATACGAGCTTTGCATATCTTCGACTTAATGTTGTAGGAGCCAAGTTTTGTATTTCAGATTAGTTTCTTGATAAAAAAAAATAAAAAAAATAAAATATTTTGCTAATGTTGTATAATAGTATGATTTTTCCACATGTAAATTATTGTAATATTCTTTGGGGAAATACTTATTTTGATTTGATTTGATTTGATTTATTGGTTTCTGCATCTTTTTTCTTTTTTTCATCATACATTTTCATGAACATAAAAAAATATGGCTTAATACAATATTTCAAGTGTATATAATTTTATACAGATAATAAACGATATTAAACAAATATATTGAATTTAAACATATACATTGAATGCATAATTAACATACATTAGATGCAGGAGGGCTACAGAAATAAGCAAAGTAGCTTGACGTGCCGGCAGCCCTCAACTTAGATACAACAATACAAAATAAAAATAAAAAAGAGTGACTTGCAGAAAAGAAAAGGAAAGGGGAGAGAAGGAGGAGGAGGAGGAGCGTTGGTAATAATACAGTAAATCTCATACATCTGCTGATTGAATGCAGGTTCATTCATGACTGGAAAAACGATGCTAGGTCATGGACGATTACACATCATTGTTGAATATACAGTCGATGTACACA
Source organism: Strongylocentrotus purpuratus (assembly GCF_000002235.5). NCBI lineage: Eukaryota > Metazoa > Echinodermata > Echinoidea > Camarodonta > Strongylocentrotidae > Strongylocentrotus > Strongylocentrotus purpuratus. Next base: position 44,173,254 of record NW_022145606.1, on the reverse strand, counting down.
CTTATGCATCATATATAGATAATATTTATTTGTTACAGAAACGAGCCGTGCGTATTATTACTAAATCTGATTATTTAGCCCCATCACGGCCACTTTTTGTTAAAACACACGTTGTCCCAATTTTTGAATTGATTCAGTTTAATACTCGCATATTTATGTTTAAATTTCAAAATCGCCTATTGCCAGAAATTCCTAATATAAACTTTGTTATTAATAGTGATATTCACTCGTATTCTACTCGTCAGAAAAATGATTTACATTTATTTAAAGTTCGTACGAAAAATGCACAAAATTCTTTCTATTTAAAGGTAAAGACCAGTTATGGCCATGCGATTGCATTGTGAAAGAAACGTTGTGGAATCGATCAGAAAAGGTTGATCACCTAGCATCTAGCATCTGCAAGGTTCTGGAATCATCAAAATGATAAGAAATTTGGCCCATTCTTCGTAAAGTTACAAGCACTATACACAGAAAGATGTATATGGGACTACCCTATATCTCTCACAGTCCATGAGAGAAACAAATTTACCAAATATATGAATTAGTAGGCGGTTTCCCGGCAAATTTTTTATCATCATGTATTAGTCAAAACATATTCTTTCACATGATTGGTAATGAGAGCTTCCATTTCATTTTTTTGAAATTGGGGCGTTTGCAATACTGGTCTTTACCTTTAAATGGCATTAAGGAATGGAATAAGTTGAGTAATGATATTAAGGAAAGTACAACTCTATCTCGATTTAAAGTACGATGTACACAGTTATTATTTAATGATTTATGTAAACAAGTTTGAGCAGAGGAGGATATTTTAAATGTATGTGTGTATGTATATGCGTGAGCGTGCATGTGTGTTTGTATCATGTTATTTTAAAGTTTTTAAACCGTATAATTTATGTGTAGTTTGTTTTTTCTTGTTAAGGCCCCACCACAAGCAATTTGCTTCTAAGGGTGTCCTTTACCGTATTATGTTTACTATGTTACTCATTTGTATGTACATGTTTCATTTTATGGTTAAATAAACTTACATTGATAAACTGGTTACTGAAAGGCACTGTAACTTCTAAATTTTATCACTACGTGTTCTGTAGTTCAGATATACTGTATACCCTGTTGGTCATACAGGTGGAATAATTTTATTTATCCCAATTTATGGTTTGAAAACAAACACTAACAACTTATTATTTGGTAAAATTTGAGAATGCATACTATTATCTAGATCTATTAGGAATAAATCATTGTCGAAATCATTCCCTAAAATCATTCCCTAAATTGAGGTAAAAAAGAATTATTGCACTTTTATGACCAACAGTGTACATGTACACTATGCTTTTAGCATGTATATACACGGAACTTTCTTTGAAATGTTCATTTCCTTTTAAATGAGGCTCATTTTATTAAAAACATATAAATGAAAAGAGATTACTTCATATTTGTTAATGTCGAAATGAATTACCATTTACATCAACTCCTTTAAATGTTATGCAATGTACATTTTATTACATAGATAATTTAAAATAATCAATTTCGATTCCTTCAACATTATGTTACCTTAGCTTATACAGACCAACAGAATAGAATTGTTTTAAAGCCACGTAGCAGTCAGTATCCATGTGTATTGCAGCATAATTCGCTGAGACTAGATTTGGTTGAATTACCAATTAATTTTTCTAAAGCAGCGGACCCTTGGTCCCTCCCGAAAATATTTTAACTTGCCTATATATCTCAAGGGTGAGGGAAATTTGATGTGTATGATGAGAATTTCAAACGGTGGTATATAGGGCGCATTGCATTACCTAAGACCTGTATGTCGTATTAGAGTGAAGTCTACTCGTGGTGATTGACAACACCTGTTATTGGGTAAACACCAGGATGGTGTCAAATTCCCCATGAAAACCCACTACTATGCATCTTTAGCGCAAGTATACACGTATATTAACAAAAAATACTTTTTGAGAACTCCTCTCCTGTTAGAAGACCGAGAAGCTCAGTTTTCATGGATTAATTGTCCATTTGTATTAATAAATTTTTACTGTAAAATCAATCAAAATTCAAATATAGATCGACCATAAACAACCCAGGACCGAGGTTTACAAGTGAAAGTGTAAGTTCCTCAGGCAGGGTAACATAACTAGTACATAATAATGTGCGGACGAAAAAACGGATACAGACATAGATTCAATTATAATTAGGTTTAATACATTTCAAACATGCCAAATAAAACTAATAATTAAAAGCACGACTTATAAATAAATGCGGTTAAAGATAAACTTTAGTACTGGTAATGCGATTGCATTGTGAAAGAAAAGGTGTGGAAAGGATCAGAAACAGTTGATCATGTAGCATGTAAGTATTGGTGTGCACTGCAAGGTTCTGGAGTCATCAAAATCATAATAAATTTGACCGAGTCTTGGTAAAGTAACAAGCACTCACGTAGAAAGCTATATATGGGACAACACACATGGTGTCGGGGCTAGTACTACCTTGATTTCCTTGTCTTTCTATACTCATTACTCAGCCAGTATACATTTTCTTCCAAAATTGTTTGGCACATGTCATTTATTTGTAATCTTGAACATTCAGTGTAAGTTTCGTTTAATTCTGTGAGAATTTTTTTTTTTTTTTTACCAGTACTGGAGTTTATCTTTAAGTGAAATAATGTTAGGTCATTGATTATGTTGGTATCGTGGATTGGCATAGTGTGTGCCATCCCTTTGATATCTATGGATCTAGAATGATCAATTAAGCAGAAATTATCAAGGATTGTTGTAAGAGCGGACACATAATTACAAACAAAGACGTGTCGCGTAGTCAGCACCTGCCGTAAATTAATGTTTTTCTTAAAGGTACTATGTCCCATTTACAGGCCAAAAAGATGAAAAGGTTTGAATCCAACGGCATTTGAAAGATAATACTTATTTAGAACTTCCCTTAAAAAAGGGGGCTTAAAGATGTCTTTAAGTGGGAAAATAACGACTATTAGTTGTCGAATCGACTTAAGAGCTATAGACCCAGTAAGTAATAGTCTGATGTTCAGACCATTGTACCGAATGGTCGTACGTTTTATGCTGCGCAAAGATTCAATCAGTTTAATTTTGGCCATTACAAGAAGTGATTTATTGATGTAAACAAATGCTCATGTACCCTTTACAGCTCATTTTATGTATGTTATTACCAAAGAAGAAAAAAGCCAGTCAGTCACTCAAAAGTGTCTGACAGTGAAGTCTGGCAAGTAAACGGGTTTCCTTGCGTAATTTGAACATTAGGACACTGCTAACGTTTAAATTTCACAGATAAGACAAACATGACATATTCATAATTCTTGCACAGTTCTACAGAATTTGATGTTGGCTGCAAAAGGGACATAGTATCTTCAATTCTCAAATTTGAAGAAAAGAAAAAAATATTTATTTATTTATTTATTTATTTTATTTATCGGTATATAATGATCAACCAGCAGCACAAGTCTGAAAGGGTCAATTTACAGAGGCACAGTGATGTATAACATGTACAATAGTATTACAAAACATAGTAAGTAAATCAGTAACATAATGACAATACAGCAGAGTTATGTTGCGTTCGTTTATGTACATTAAGTGAAAGGATGTACTAGCAGGAGATAATAATTACATACTTGTTATTCCTTTATGTGATTATAAGTGGGTTGCAAAGGACATGACCTATGCAACATAATTATGGTCAAGTTTTTAAAAATCCCCCAGGACCTGAACATAATCAAATTGCTAAATGTATATATTTTCAATGGTTATGTCGGAAGTTGCAATTCGTAGAACTACCACCTGTCTTAAAGATCATTAAAAAAGGGACACACACTTAGATAACATACAGGTCAAAATGTCCAACTTCCCACATCTCCCCAGTCGTCCCGACTATTTTGTAGGGGGGGGGGGGGGAATTTGATATTGCAATTCGTCTGATGACACAATAAAACGATGAAGTAGAAACTATACACAACGTCTACACTTTCCTTTATTGGAAGTTCACTCACGACAATTATGATCCTTTTCTTTTCTCACAAGAACATATTACCGTTGATCGCTTGTAAAGGGATTTTTTTCTCGTCAATACTTACTATTGGAAGTATTTATCCTATGATTTTGTTTAATACTCTGTTTCAATAGTGTTTTTACTGCTTCTTGCTTTTAAGCTAAATAGGAATAACTCTAATGAAAAGTGATTAGTTTGATTTCTAACTTTGCGACTTAAAGATAGTCGGCATAACCAGAGATTCCTAATTTTCTAAATTAGTTGTGAAAATATTCTTGTTAAACGAGAATAAGTGTAGTTGATTTTGGGATGGTCAATTTGCATCTTAACAATAGTCTGTATAATCAGAGATTACTCATTTTCTTAAATGGGAATAACGCTGTTGAGGGCCCTGTTGGCTCTCATGCTCTTCTCAAACTGGGCCCAGAAGAGTTCCTGACCATCTTCATCGTCCGTCCACAACATGTAAGGTTTGTTCTTACTCAGGAATAACCGAACCAGGTACGGGAGGTCCTCATCCTGGATGTCCTCAATGAAAATCAATATTACCTTGTCCAGTCTGGTGTCATTGACGTGCTCTAGAGCTATACGCAGCTTGGTCAAGAACCAGGCATCATCTACGGAGTTGTAACTTATCAACAAGACAGTCTTGAAGCTGTTCTCGGTGGCGTAGTGGAGAGCATTGATGTAGAACATCCCGATGTTGAGGTCGTTGTCGCCGAAGACCACTTTCTGCAGATGTGGAAACCTCTCCTGCAGTATTGGTTTCATGATCTGGTCCACCCATTCCTCGTCACCTTCATTGCACATGATGTTTAGCTGGTACTCGTAGTCCTGGGCGTCAAAGTCCTGGTTGATTTCCTCGTAGCCAAAGATAGCTAGCTTGAGGAGGAATAATTTGTAATTTAGCCACCATCGCTCCCTGTAAGCCACCAAGCAAATCGCCACGACCAAAACAACTGACAAGGATACACATGTGATCATCACAATGTCAGTGCCACAGTATTGGTCAGGATTGAATGAAAGTAAAGGTAAATTGACTTCTTCTTTGATGGACGTTAGCGAGCAGAAAGTCTTCTCTACATTTAAGAGTTCAACCTTGCCAGAACGGAGCCACTTTACGAACCAACTCAAGTGGCACGTACAGGAAAAGGGGTTCCCATAAGCATCCAATTTCAGTGTCGTGTTTGTTGGGAACATCGTCTGTGGTTCTATGGTAGCAATTTTGTTTTGCTGGATGAACAAACTGTGCAGAGAGGTGGTTTCATTGAATAGTGTCCTTGGAATGGTTTCAAGTTCATTGTTGCTCAAAAATAGAACGGCAAGATGGTATTGCGTTTGAAGCAGACATTCAGGAATCTTCTTGATCTCATTGTTGCGAAGGTCCAATGTCGTGAGGGCAGTCAGGCTGTCAAAGACACCACGGCTCAAAACTGTTATAGAAGACTGCGACAGGTAAAGTATCTTGAGGTTCTTCAGCGGGTTGAAAGTACCTGGAGCTAACATATCAAGCTTATTCTGTCTTAGATCCAGTCTCTCCAAAGAGACTAGGCCCCGAAACAGAGAGCTTTTAGTTATGACGTTGTACATATCTGTACTCCTCAGACTATTCTCACGCATAATCAGCTTGGTGAGAGATGAGGTATTTGTGAATTGACTTATAGTGGATATTTTCAATGGGGCAAATGACAAATTCAAGACGTGTAGCGCCTCTAGGTAGCGAAAAGCGTTATTGATTGTCTGGAAATGCTCATTGGAAAGATACAGCTCCTGGAGAAGCCTCAGGTTTGTGAACGATTTGGGAGAATATGTATTGGAGATTTCATTGTTCGACATGTTCAGAATTTTCAGATTAGTGAAACCCCCCATTAAAAACCTCCTGATCCCTATGAATTTGTTAAAAGACAGATCAATGTACTCTACTGAGGGAAATGTTACATTCTTTATATTGCTTTCGATATCCTTAATATTATTGTGCGCCAAGTCGAGGTGAAAGAGTATGGATAGGCCAAATTCTATGCCAATTGATAGCCTTGCAATCTTATTCCCATTAAGTTTCAGTTGCTGTAACATGTTATTGCAAGAGAACATATCTAAGCTTAAGGTTGCGAGGCGATTGTAAGACAGATCCAACTGAATTAAGTGATCTAACCCACAAAAAGATCTGTTTGATAAACTAGCAACCTTGTTTCCATTAAGTGAAAGAAATTTGGTCTGATTGAAACCCCAAAATGCAAAGTCAGGGACGTAACTTATCATATTTGGTGTAAGACTTAATTTAGAGATGTTGCCCCATTCCCCTAGAGAGACACGTGACTTGTTCAGTGGAATGATTTCATGTATCTTGCATGAATCAATGTAAAGGTTTCTGATGACAGTACTTCCTAAAAACATGGAGGTGTGAATTTTGTTTAAATTGTTTTTCGAAAGAAACAAGTTCCTCACTGTGCTCAAATATGAGAAAACGTTTAGAGAAAGATTATTTAAGGCATTATCTTGAAATTGCAGAACTTCCAGTGAACAATTCTGTAGAGGTCTTAAGTCATGGGATTCAAAGAAGGAGATATTATTGCTACGTAAGTCAAGTTTCTTTATTCTGTTAGACCATGGCAGTGCATCACTAGGAAAAGAAGACAATCGGTTCTTACCTAGAATGAGTGTGGAAAGGAATTGATTTGTAAAAAACAGACCTGATGGAAGAGAAACTAGTTTGTTTCTATTTAGACTTAATTCCCTGAGATGAACCAGAGGCTTAAAGGTACCATTTTCGATCTGTGAGAGGAAATTGCTTGCCAGCCCTAAGGTAGTGATGTCAGGAAGATAGGCAAAAGAACCGTTGAACAGGGTTGTGATCTTGTTGAAGGAGAGATCAAGCATTACCGTGTTGCTTGGAAGATCCTGAGGAACAGACTTGAGATCTAGATGAGTACAGTTGGCTTTTGATCCGATGCTGGTGTTCCTAAGCTGACAACCTCTGGTTGACTCAGGGCTGAGACTTCCTGAAACATCCTTCACAAGTGATCCTGTAGAGAGCAGGGACATGGTATACAGCACCCACAAGCAAAAGGAAAACCTTGAGGTTGTATGGGAATTTTTTATCTTCATCATGATTATAATCTCTAGGGTGTCACCAGTGCAGAATGAAAATGTATTGTTTGCTTCAGAATGGCCACGGCTAATTGCTACGTATTCCTAGCTGTGTTAAGAATTGTCCGGCTTATCTCTTGAGTTTTACAATTTCAGACAACGGCCAATATTCAAGTCTTGGTGGTCATTTACAGCGTGCTTCACAAAATCAACATTTTTTAAAATAATTACTAGAGATTCAAAAATTCAGACAGTGGCCTATGTTCAAGTCTGGCGCTCATTTATAATAAACTTCACAAAGTAAAAAGAATTCTTGGTAATCGCTCGAGCTTCACAATTGCAAAAGGTTGTAAAATAAAGTCCCTGGTGCTCATTTACAACTATTAATAATTTCAAAAAATCCTTGATAATTACGTTAGTTTCACAAGTGCAGACGGCGGTCGACATGTATATAGTATATCAAACAATTGCAGTTGTTTGCCAATTCAAAGTATGGTAAAAATTTCTGTGTATTGATAAAATCCATAAAATCATGGCCTCCAAAGGCAGAACACTAAACGTTTCACATCAGGACTTTGAGTGGTCTGTGGCACCTGGGTAATTCCTAAACATCCATTCCATGTACTGTATGACTTGAATTACAGTTGAAAACCTCTGAAGCAATTTTTCCCTTAAGAATCTCAAAGAGATGATTTCAAAACTGCAAAGTATCTAATTCCTAAATGTCCATTCCTTGTCTCAAAGTACAATTGAAAACCTCTGAAGCAATGTTTCTCGAAGAATCTCAAAGAGATGATTTCAAAACTGCAAAGTATCTAATTCCTAAATGTCCATTCCTTGTCTCAAAGTACAATTGAAAACCTCTGAAGCAATTTTTTCGAAGAATCTCAAAGAGATGATTTCAAAACTGCAAAGTATCTAATTCCTAAATGTCCATTCCTCGTTTCAAAGTACAATTGAAAACCTCTGAAGCAATGTTTTTTGAAGAATCTCAAAGAGATTATTTCAAAACTGCAAAGTATCTAATTCCTAAATGTCCATTCCTCGTTTCAAAGTACAATTGAAAACCTCTGAAGCAATGTTTTTTGAAGAATCTCAAAGAGATGATTCCAAAACTGCAAAGTATCTAATTCCTAAATGTCCATTCCTTGTTTCAAAGTACAATTGAAAACCTCGGGAGCAATGTTTCTCGAAGAATCTCAAAGAGATGACTTCAAAACTGCAAAGTATTTAATTCCTAAATGTCCATTCCTTGTCTCAAAGTTCACTTGAAAACCTCTGAAGCAAACTTTGTCGAAGAATCTTAAAGAGATGGATTCAAAACATTAATGGATCTAATTCCTAAAGTCAATTCCTTCTACTATATGACTCGAAGTACAGTTGAAAAACCTCTGAAGATGTTGAATTGCAGAATCAAAATGAATTGAAGTTACAGCTTTTTCACTCCAAGCTTTGAAGACAACAGTGTTTAAAACCCAAAGATTTGATGACCTCAATCAACTTTAAATGTTAGTTTTATTTAGTTTTCATACTCTTGAAATTGATTGTCTCATACATATCCGCAATTAAAAAAACAATTAAGGGATCCAAAAGAGGATATATGTTAGAGGTTAATCATAAGCATTTTTTTTAATTTAAAATTTGTTTTTGCCTGTCTGAAGTATGTTTCACTTTCATAAAACCCGGAATTTATTGAGTGCTCAAAGTACTAGTACCGTAGATCAAAACAAGCTGCTTTTCCTGTTTGTTTGGTTTTGTTTTCTTCATCTTCATCTATCTTTCCTTTTTTTCTCTCTTTTTTAAATTACAGGATTTTTTGGTAAGCATGATAAATAGAGCATAACAAAAATATAAGTTCATTTAATTTCACAAAGACATTTAATTTCACAAAGGAAAAGAAATGACTAAAACTACTATAGTTGATGTCATCAGATAAAAGGAGGGGCGATGACTTAGTCAGAGATGCTAACCCACACAAGAAGTGCCTCAAAATAGTAAAAACCTTTGAGTGACCGGTTTTACCATACTCGTTTTCCCCAATAGACTGTAGTGTTACGAAAACTGTTAGGAAAACGCAAAATTTGATTTCGATTTTCAATCATTAATATCTTGATAATCAGACAGGCGATCGGCTTGTAAAAGTCCTAGGGTTACTGACTGACCTAAAGGTTTATAATTGTCATTGTAGCTTGAGCTAAATCAAGGATTTTTTAAAAGGATCTAAGACAAGGTTACCGGATCCCTTTTTTTGGTTTTAATCCATAAAAAGCCATATAAACAGCGGAATAGCATAGAAACATATACAAGTAAATCCCCGAACCCCCCAAAAAACTTTGCTTTACAATTTTCTCATTAAATTTTAATGAAAGAGCAAACATTTTGCTTGACCGTACTTACCAGTAAAACATTTTTCTGAAATTTTACTGGCCCAGGGCTGACGGGCCAGTGGTAGTGTCGAATTTTGATGAAAATCTGATTTTTTTTTTTAGGATACTCAGTCTATTTGGGGGGTCAAGAGGTTGGCATCTCTGCTCAGTGGGAGAGCTGTGGTCATACCGAGAGGTCGCGAATCTCTCAGAGAGGACTTAAACTAAAGCCATCGGTCCTGCGGTTGCTTAGTTATATTAAACATACACATCTTTTCTTAGTAGTTGGGTAAGACAAACAAACCATCATACAAGTCATCAAGAAAGACTATCCAATTTAGCCTGCACAAAATTCCTGTTCTTAACACTTTGGAAGCTTTCTTTGCCCCCCCCCCCCCCCCCTGATTGGTCTCTCGTTTGCAACACGTGCAATTTTGCATACGGTAAACAATAAACATCAATGGACAGAAGGATTTTTTTTTTGCAACGTAATTGCCTCGCATGATTGCCTATTTTTGCTCTTGATCTGATTAGCTCCATGACAACCCTTTTAAGTTTTTACTCATGTATATAATTAATCTTCCAATGAAAACATTTAAATAATCTTGAAGCCTTTTGTTAACCTATCCCATGAGAAAATAATGTTGGTACATATGAAGAGTTGAATTAGCTATCAAACCATCTAGAAGGACTGATCAATTTAGACTGCACACAATTGTTGTCATTCATGAGTACCATAAAGCATCCATGTCACTATCAGATTGCTTTCAATTAGTTATTGTATTCATGGGTAATAGAAAGCAGTAATTGTACCCTACACCTGTACATCCTTTCTCCAGTTACAGAGGTTAACAGTGCCACAAGCGTCAGTACTTAGCGGATACTTGCACTTAGTTTTATAAATAGCCACTTTCATTATTTTATTATATAATTATTATCATTAAAATATGTAGCATTATAAGTATCATTATTAATGTAATTATTATTATCATTATTAGTATCAGTATTATCGCATTATAAGTTTTGTTATTATCATTATTAGTATTATTAGTATTATTATCATTATAAGTATTGTTATTATCATTATTAGTATTATTATTAAATAAAAACTAGAAATATTTTATCCCCAGAATATTTTGTATATACTGTATTGTTTTTTCATGGATATATTTTAACTGAAATGTGTACCAATGGCATGCCATTGGCTAAAGGAGAACTAATCCCCAAAGATTTTTTTTTTTTCATTTTTGATTCATATTCATTATAGTTTATTCGATTCCATAAAAATCACATTACAAAACACAAACATTTGCAACTAGTACTGTAAGTAACATAAAAATCTTTTACTAGAATATATACATGAGTACATTAAAATATTAAACAATGATTTTAGTTCTTCTGAGAGATTTATTGCGTTCTTGCCCATCATTGATTCCCCACCAAAGTGTATGAGAAAGGCATAAAGCATTAAAAAGGTATTTTTGAATAAATGAGTTAAAATTATTACTTTATCATATATATTTTCATCAAATTTAATTTTTACCTTCTTGGCTATGATTGTCTCTCATCTAAAAGTAAAGATTTTGTTATTGAATTAAAAAGTCTTTCCAATTAAAGCTTGGTGCATGATACATGTATAACTCCGCTTGGTACGTCACATTTCCCAAAAAATGGCTGCGCCCATGTCATGCTAATGGGCATTACATTATGCCAAGAAATCTTCATTAATATCTCTTGTACACATTCGTATGATTTATTGTACAACAAAAGGCAGACATTCATCTTGTCTTTCAGAATACTTTCATTTGTTCTTTGTGGTTAGTTTTCATGTTTAGGTAGCAGCTAAATTTAGACATCCTAAGCACCAAGGAAAACAAGATGCAATTAAATACTGTTATCACGAAGATACTTATTTCACGAAAATTAAGATACTGTGATTTTCAGAAACCCCCCAATTTAAATGCATATCAATTACATAATACTTCTGGAAGTCGAGTGTACTCATCATACCATTGCACCTTCACAGAAAAAAAAGAGAGAATTATTCATTTTCTTTTTATAATTTGTTCTCTTTACTTTAGGAGCCTGTGAAGGAGAGTGCGCCTGCTAATTTCAAGGAGAAAGAACTCCCCAACGTCACCAAGTCGTGGAAGAACTACATGAGCAAACTGCTGATACAAGACTTTCAGGCGGCCACTCTGCAAGTCATGGATTCACCATATGATGAGGAGTAAGTTATTTTGGTGGTGGTGGTGATGGTGATGGTGGTGGTGGCAGTCAGGCGCGTACGCAGGGGGGGGGGGGTTTGGGGGGTTAAACCCCCCCCTTTGGAAATTTTTTGTGTGTAAACCCCCCTAAAAAAAAACCTAAAACCCCCCCCCCCCCCCCCCCCCCCCCCCCCCCTTTTGGATTTTTTTTTTTTTTTTTTTTTTTTTTTTTTTTTTATTAAAAAAAAAAAAAAAAAGTGTCCTCTTACCCCCCCCCCCCCCGCTTATTCAGCGGTCGGCTGAGTCGTTGCGATTTTTTTGGGACCAAAAAAAAAAAAAATGTGTCCTCTTACCCCCCCCCCCCCCCCCCCCCCCCCCGCTTATTCAGCGGCTGGCTGAGTCGTTGCGAAATTTTCGGACCGATTTATAAATGTTAAAACCCCCCCTTGAAAAAATCCTGCGTACGCGCCTGGTGGCAGTGATGGTGATGGTGGTGGTGATGGTGGTGGTGGTGATGGTGGTGGTGGTGGTGATGGTGGTGGTGGTGGTGATGGTAGAGGGTTGAAAAGTATTGTTTGATGGTGGCAGTAGATGTGGTGATGATAACTGGTGGTGGTAGTGATTTTAACCCTTTTGCAACAATCTTTCCTCATTTTGTGGTTTAATTGGCTCCACATTCTTATTCAGAGCCCTAAAAAAATATGCAAGATACATGAGCAGAAGGGGCAAAATTTCAGCACACACTATCCATTTTTGTTTCATTTTATTGCATGTAATGCTAGGAATTTTAGACATGATAACAAGCTCTAAAATCCTTAAATTGGCAACACGTAGTGAGATTTAAAATCAATGTTTTGTTTTTTAATTGGCAATTTTTTTAACGTTATTACAACATTCTCATTCATGGATATTGTTTTTCAGAGACATTACGATTTATTTTAACAATGTATCAATAAAAGAAAAAATATGACTATTGCCAATGTGAAGAACATTATGTGATCAATTAAGCCTTTTAAAAAATCCTGTCCTGAAAGGATTAAGGTAAAGAGAGATGATGGTAGTATCAGCGATCATGGTGATGGACGTAGTGATGGTGGTAGCAGTGGTGCTGATGATGGTGGTGGAGATAGTGGCAGTGGTGCTGCTGATGGTGATAGAGGTAGTGATGGCGGTGGCAGTGGTGCTGATGATGGTGGTGGAGGTAGTGATGGTGGTGGCAGTGGTGCTGATGATGGTGATGGAGGTGGTGATGGTGGTGGGAGTGGTGCTGATGATGGTGGTGGAGGTAGTGATATTGGTGGCAGTGGTGCTGATGATGATGGTGGAGGTAGTGGCAGTGGTGCTGATGATGGTGGTGGAGGTAGTGATGGGATGGCAGTGGTGCTGATGATGGTGATGGAGGTAGTGATGGTGGTGGGAGTGGTGCTGATGATGGTGATAGAGGTAGTGATGGTGGTGGCAGTGGTGCTGATGATGGTGGTGGAGGTAGTGATGGTGGTGGCAGTGGTGCTGATGATGATGGTGGAGGTAGTGGCAGTGGTGCTGATGATGGTAAAGAGAGATGATGGTAGTATCAGCGATCATGGTGATGGAGGTAGTGATGGTGGTGGCAGTGGTGCTGATGATGGTGGTGGAGATAGTGGCAGTGGTGCTGCTGATTTTTTTTGATTTTTTTTAATAGTTTTATTTTAACAGGGTGGTCTCATTCAAGTTCATTTTTGAGCCTGCTTTCCCAGAGAGCCCTGTATTCACATAAAAACATGTACAATAATAACATGAATTCAAAACATACATACAAAGGTAAAATATACATGGTATATACAATAATTAAACATAGGTAACGAAAAACACGCATTAACAATAAATTATAAGGAAAAAAAATACAACTATCAAATTGAGAAAACTAGATGAATGAAATGTAATAAATAAAGGTCAAGTTAACGTGAAAATATGTTTACAAGGGAAACTGAAAGGTTTTGACATTCTTTTTAAAACTTTGCAGCGACTTACAATTTTTAATATGATAGGGTAATTTATTGTATATTTTAGCTCCTGAAACCGCTAAGGTTTTCGTTTTAAAATTTGTTTTACATTTTGGAATGAACAATGGACTATTTAAAGCATAACAAGTAGAATATAATATCGGTCTTTTACTTATACATGGATTAAGATATGGTGGTGATAGGTCGTTTATGATTTTAAAAATCAAGATGCATTTCTGATATTTAATTCTTTCCTCTAATGACCGCCATTTCAATTTACTCATTAAAACATTTTGGTGTGTAAAATATTCGGCACGAAGAACTAATCGTGCATATCTATTTTGTAATTTTTGCAACTTTGTTAGATTTTGTTTCGAAGTATTTCCCCATACTGAATTACAGTAGTTTAAATGCGGTAGGATAAGAGAATAGTATAATGTAATCAGATTCTTACGGGAAATATAATTGCGTATACGTCTAATGCAGGCAATCGTACCCGATACTTTCTTAACAACTTCTTTTACATGTAACGACCATGTTAAACCTTTGTCTAGTGTTAGTGTGTTACACCTAGATATTTCATACTTTCGACTGAGTCGAGTACATTGTCACTGTAACGAATACAAATATCATTATTTTGAATTTTTCTTTTGGAACCAAATAGTATTGTTTTGGTTTTATTTGCATTTAAAAACAGTCCATTGTATTTTAGCCATTTCAAGATACGGGTAAAATCTTTTTGGAGATTGTATTCACAAACTTTATAATCCTTTCCATGATGAAATACTGCCGTGTCATCTGCATATAAGGAAATCTTTGTCTTAGAATGGAGTTGCAGGTTACAAATATCATTCACATAAAGGCAGAAAATTAATGGCCCCAGTATTGATCCTTGTGGAATTCCTGATTTCACAGTTAGAAAATTACTCTTCGTCCCTTGCAAGAATACACATTGTTGCCTATTAGATAGATAGGATTCGAACCACTCAAGTTCAACTCCCCCAATACCATACAATAACATTTTCTTAATAATCAATGGATGTGGTATAACGTCGAACGCCTTTTTCAGGTCAAGAAAAATGGCTCCAGTGACCAGACCTTTGTCCATATTGTCAAGTATACCTTCGACTATTTCAGTCAAGCATGTTAGAGTTGAATGCCCTGGTCTAAAACCTGATTGCCATTCACTTAACAAAGAATGTTTGTTTAAGTAAGAGTATATCTGATTGTGCACTGCTTTTTCAAATATCTTTGACATTGTGGGGAGAACGGAAATAGGTCGGTAGTTAGTTAATTCCATTTTGTTTCCACCTTTATGAATAGGGGTTATTTTAGCAACTTTGAATTAATGAGGAACGTACCTTTTTGACAATGAACAATTGAACAATACTGTTAAGGCTCTAACAATATGTGGGGCAGCTATTTTAAGTAGCTTTGGAGGAAGGTCATCAATACCAACTGCTTTTGAAACATCAAGCTTGAGTAGTTCTTTTAATACCAAACATTCCTCGATCTCTGTAAATTTGAATTCATGTGCTGTTTGCGGTAATGTTTGCAATGCATTTATATTGAGATGAGAATCATTCGCTCCTGTTAGTTGGCTTCGAATATTATTGAAACTTTCATTAAACAATTCTGCTACTTTTTCTTTGTCTACTACAATTTGGTCATTTACAAGAATTTTATGATCAGAATTGGCATCTTTCTTTGGGAGTAAGTTTTTGAGTACTTTCCAGGATTTTTCATAGCATTACCATTTTCAATGCAAAGATTCTTATAATATTGTTTCTTTAACTTCTTGTTCAGTACATTTGCCCTATTTCTGAATTCTTTAAACTTTTCCCAGTAGTCTGTAGTTCTGTGTTTATTAAATTTGCATTTAAAATAATTCCTATCTCTTGCGATACATAAATATTCGTTGGTAATCCAAGGTGACCCCCTAGAATGTTTTCTTACTGTGACATATGGTGCATGAAGATCACAAATGTCTTTGAATTTACATTTGAAAATATTCCACATATTCTCAACATTGTGATTGTTTAAGTACAAATTATCCCAGTTTATATCTTTAACATCATTTTGAAAGAATTTTCATTAAAGTTTCTAAATGAACGGTAGGTACTCACAGAACATATAGAGGGCGGTGGTTTTTCTTTCAATACAAGGTATATCAATAAATGATCACTTAGACCGATAGACCGTGTGCCACTCTCCAGTGATTTCAAATTATTTGACACAAGAATTAGATCAATAAGGGTTGTACTATTAACGGTTATACGTGTCGGGGCCCTTATCAGCTGAGACAAATGCATATTGTCACTCAGATCGTGTATCTGCTTTGAAAGATTATTCTGAGTTAACATATTACAATTTATATCACCTAATATTACAATATCATTTGATAACATACATATATTTTCTAAATTAATTTCTAGGTTATTGAAAAAAGCACTTCTACTGTTAGGTGGACGATATACAACTCCAAGATACTTTGGTTTGTGATTGTGTAGTCTTATCTCTAGCCACGTAATTTCTAACTCACGGTCTTCAATATCAGGTCGTCTTATATATGATATATTCTTTTGTATAAAACATCCAACTCCTCCTCCCTTTTAGTCTCTATCTAGTCTTTCAAAATGATACCCATCAATTTGTAACAATGAATTACAAATGTTTTCACTTAGCCATGTTTCTGACAAGGTCAGGATTTCGTACGGATTTTCTTTCAAATGTAATTGCAGATCATCCACCTTATTTCTAAGACTACGAATATTTAAATGTGCAATTTTCAATCCTTTACCCTTTGGAAAGTCATTTATAGAGGTACAGGTATTCGTACTTAAGTCAATGTCTATATCAACAGAATTTGTATGGTTCAAGCTCACATTTCTATCTTTTACTATATCCTCAACATTCCAAAGCGGCATTTCTAGGAAAATACATTTGGTACATTGCCAATTGTGAAATTGTTCAGTTTCATCATCATATTGTTTGGAAGATACATCTCCACATGAAATGTGTATCCACTGGTTACATTTTGTACAAAGTAGCGCTTTTTTATTACACTTTACGGGTTTCTCACATATATAACAAGGAAAAACATTGACCATGGTTAAAATGATAAAATAGGACAAGAAAAACTTGAAATATAAATACAATTAATGTGAAATAATGTTCGTCTCCTTCTCAATTAAATTGAATATAACGTTTGAAATTCTCAACATGAGCCAAGCTGGCATTAATTTGAGATAATTTTATCTCTAATAATACCTCCATTTTGTTACAAAGAGTAAATTGTTTCGAAATGGCAAACAGGTACATACAAGTTCATGAATAATTTCTCCAGCACCACCATCTGTGGGTGGAGGCTCAAACACTCAGTTCAAATTATATAGCAGAATTTCTCATGTATACGCTCAGTTTGTCTAAGTCTCTCTCTCTCTTGTGACATTCACTCTTCCTTTTCCTTCTTTCAGTTTAATGCAAATACGTCCATCTTGTGTCCATGTCTTATCAATGATTTTCTTGAATTTGTTTCTAACCTTCCAGAGTAGTTCTTTCCGCTTATTATTGAGGCTTTCGTTGATGTAGACATGGTGATTATTCTCATCGCTAAGATTCTTTAGCTTGAATCGTGCACTGTAGACTTGCTCTCGGGTGCGATAGCTATTGAATTTAACGATGATATTCCTGGGTGGGTGGCTATAGCTGGTCGTCCCGATGCGCGGTTTCGTCGATCCGTCGCTTTGGGGTTTCTGCTGCCCAAGTCGATGACTACGCTCGACGTCATCCATCTTGATATCGACACCGAGGTCCTCCTTGCAGAGTTGTATGATTCTGGAATCGGTATTCTCATTCATCCTCTCAGGTACACCACTTATCACAAGGCATGTACGTCTGGAGTATTGCTCAGCATCATCATTAACTTCCTTTAATTCGTCTATTTCCTTTCTCATTGCCGCCATCACATCCCCTTGATTTGCAGAATTAAATTCCAACGAGTCCAAAACTTCTTGACAAATTGACTCCTTTAAATCATTCAGAAGCTTTCCTTGAATTGTTCGAGTGAGCTGATTTACAAATTCGTCGTCTTTGAGAAGACTTTCCAATACTTGCCGAATGG
The DNA here is from genome assembly GCF_000002235.5 of Strongylocentrotus purpuratus. Lineage (NCBI taxonomy): Eukaryota > Metazoa > Echinodermata > Echinoidea > Camarodonta > Strongylocentrotidae > Strongylocentrotus > Strongylocentrotus purpuratus. Next base: position 44,155,484 of record NW_022145606.1, on the reverse strand, counting down.
CTGAATTGAGTTTAGCATCGGGCTCTACGGAAGTAGATTCTGGCGCCGCGGGGCTTCGTAGCTTGATCACGTGATCTCCCGATGCGTGAATTGGCGCCGGTTTACCGGGTTCCTTTGTACCGCCCGATACATCAGCGGGAGCTGGTGGGCTCTCCACGGCGCCTTGGGTAGGGACAATGGTTGGGTGTGTCCCGTTGTTTGCTGCAGCTTCTCGTCTTGGCTTTCCAGATCTTGTAGGCATTTTTACTGATGTTTCGCTGGTAAATCAAGGGTTTTGGGTCCAATTTCTACAAGCTGGTAGTCCATGTAACGATAAACAGTTCTTGTTTTCGAGGTTTTCGAGGTAATATTTCCAGTATAGCTCAGTTTAGCTCATTGTTGGAGAGAGCTAGGTCATAACACGTCCGCTCATCACACCGTTCGTGCCACTGATGGTGGTGGAGGTAGTGATGGTGGTGACAGTGGTGCTGATGATGATGGTGGAGGTAGTGGCAGTGGTGCTGATGATGGTGGTGGAGGTAGTGATGGAGGTGGCAATGGGGCTGATGATGGTGGTGGAGGTAGTGATTGGGGTGGCAGTGGTGCTGATGATGGTGGTGGAGGTAGTGATGGTGGTGGCAGTGGTGCTGATGATAATGGTGGAGGTAGTGGCAGTGGTGCTGATGATGGTGGTGGAGGTAGTGATGGAGGTGGCAGTGGGGCTGATGATGGTGGTGGAGGTAGTGATTGGGGTGGCAGTGGTGCTGATGATGGTGGTGGAGGTAGTGATGGTGGTGGCAGTGGTGCTGATGATGGTGGTGGAGGTAGTGATGGTGGTGGCAGTGGTGCTGATGATGGTGGTGGAGGTAGTGATGGGGGTGGCACTAGTGCTGATGATGGTGATGGAGGTAGTGATGGTGGTGGCAGTGGTGCTGATGATGGTGGTGGAGGTGGTGATGGTGGTGGCAGTGATGCTGATGATGGTGATGGAGGTAGTGATGGTGGTGGGAGTGGTGCTGATGATGGTGATGGAGGTGGTGATGGTGGTGGGAGTGGTGCTGATGATGGTGGTGGAGGTAGTGATGGGGTGGGAGTGGTGCTGATGTTGGTGATGGACTTAGTGATGGTGGAGGCAGTGGTGCTGATGATGGTGATAGAGGTAGTGATATTGGTGGCAGTGATGCTGATGATGGTGATGGAGGTAGTGATGGGGGTGGGAGTGGTGCTGATGTTGGTGATGGAGGTAGTGATGGTGGTGGGAGTGGTGCTGATGATGGTGGTGGAGGTAGTGATGGTGGTGGGAGTGGTGCTGATGATGGTGATGGAGGTAGTGATGGGGGTGGGAGTGGTGCTGATGTTGGTGATGGACTTAGTGATGGTGGTGGCAGTGGTGCTGATGATGGTGATAGAGGTAGTGATATTGGTGGCAGTGATGCTGATGATGGTGATGGAGGTAGTGATATTGGTGGCAGTGATGCTGATGATGGTGGTGGAGGTAGTGATGGTGGTGGCAGTGGTGCTGATGATGGTGGTGGAGGTAGTGATGGTGGTGGCACTGGTGCTGATGATGGTGATGGAGGTAGTGATGGTGGTGGCAGTGGTGCTGATGATGGTGGTGGAGGTGGTGATGGTGGTGGCAGTGATGCTGATGATGGTGATGGAGGTAGTGATGGTGGTGGCAGTGGTGCTGATGATAATGGTGGAGGTAGTGGCAGTGGTGCTGATGATGGTGGTGGTGGAGGTAGTGATGGAGGTGGCAGTGGGGCTGATGATGGTGGTGGAGGTAGTGATTGGGGTGGCAGTGGTGCTGATGATGGTGGTGGAGGTAGTGATGGTGGTGGCAGTGGTGCTGATGATGGTGGTGGAGGTAGTGATGGTGGTGGCAGTGGTGCTGATGATGGTGGTGGAGGTAGTGATGGGGGTGGCACTAGTGCTGATGATGGTGATGGAGGTAGTGATGGTGGTGGCAGTGGTGCTGATGATGGTGGTGGAGGTGGTGATGGTGGTGGCAGTGATGCTGATGATGGTGATGGAGGTAGTGATGGTGGTGGGAGTGTGCTGATGATGGTGATGGAGGTGGTGATGGTGGTGGGAGTGGTTCTGATGATGGTGGTGGAGGTAGTGATGGTGGTGGGAGTAGTCCTGATGATGGTGATGGAGGTAGTGATGGGGTGGGAGTGGTGCTGATGTTGGTGATGGACTTAGTGATGGTGGAGGCAGTGGTGCTGATGATGGTGATAGAGGTAGTGATATTGGTGGCAGTGATGCTGATGATGGTGATGGAGGTAGTGATGGGGGTGGGAGTGGTGCTGATGTTGGTGATGGAGGTAGTGATGGTGGTGGGAGTGGTGCTGATGATGGTGGTGGAGGTAGTGATGGTGGTGGGAGTGGTGCTGATGATGGTGATGGAGGTAGTGATGGGGGTGGGAGTGGTGCTGATGTTGGTGATGGACTTAGTGATGGTGGTGGCAGTGGTGCTGATGATGGTGATAGAGGTAGTGATATTGGTGGCAGTGATGCTGATGATGGTGATGGAGGTAGTGATATTGGTGGCAGTGATGCTGATGATGGTGGTGGAGGTAGTGATGGTGGTGGCAGTGGTGCTGATGATGGTGATGAAGGTAGTGATGGTGGTGGCAGTGGTGCTGATGATGGTGATGGAGGTAGTGATAGTGGTGGCAGTGGTGCTGATGATGGTGATGGAGGTAGTGATGGTAGTGGCAGTGGTGCTGATGATGGTGGTGGAGGTAGTGATGTGGTGGGAGTGTTGCTGATGATGGTGATGGAGGTAGTGATAGTGGTGGCAGTGGTGCTGATGATGGTGATGGAGGTAGTGATGTGGTGGGAGTGTTGCTGATGATGGTGATAGACTTAGTGATGAAGGTGGCCAGACGTGGATCAGGGGAGGGGGGGGGATTGTGACCAAAAATGTACCTTCTTTTTTTTTGGTCCAAGGGAGAGGGGTGTCGAGCGAAATATTCAAATTTCTTGGGGCAATTTTTTTTTTTTTTTTTTTAATTAGTGCTCAGTTGATGCACACCATTTCTTTTTAGATGACAATAATTTTATGACGAGGCAGGAAGGGACTCTTTAAAAGAGTCTAATTAATTGCTATAACTCTTAATCTTGTAAACATACAGTGTAAACTGTGCCTACGTGATACCAACGGAATACAGGTGTTCTACAATATTTACTTGTATATTTTGAAGGATGTAATACGAGGGAGCGTAGCGACCGAGTAAGAAGATTTTAGCATTTGTATTATCCAAACGATGCACTCTTGTGCCCTCCAGAGCCTAAAAGTGTGTTGCAGTGTTAAGCCAGTATTTGTTATACATTTTTGTTGTTTCACTTTTTCAAATTTTCCGGGGGACGATCCCTTAAAAAAACTGAGAGGGGACGTATCATCGTCCCCCTGGAATCGCCGCCTCTGGATGGAGGTAGTGATAATAAAATTCAAACGTGGTTTATTTCTAATTCGATCCCAGTGCAAAATGTTGCTCAAATGACATGATTTTCCGGGGTTGTATTTTGTATGCCCCCCCCCCCAAAAAAAAAAAAATGTATTCGCTCATTACACCACCGACTTCACCCACCCACCAACTCGCTTATTATATCTCTCGTTCTCTCTCTCTCTCTCTCTCTCTCTCTGGATGAATTGAAATAATTTTCTTTCTGTAAACAAATGTAAAAATACAAATGAATGACCCCACTCGCAACAATGAAACCCGTCAGAAATACATATCAATATGAATATCAAACTATGCGTGCGATCATGCGAGGCATTAGGGTACGTTAATGCTCAATTTTGAAAGCAGAATGAGCGATTTGAAACGCTCATCATAAACGCCCATCGTAATCACAGTTCCACGGTGTACTGTTTATTCTCACTTCTCTGGCTCCTCCAGGCATGATTCTGGCTCTGCAGCTGGATTCGCAAACCTGCATTGCGCTGTCTGCGTATGCTACGTTGACACCATTTAAACGCGTTTACAAATGATTGTGCGTTTATGCTTCCCCAGAATCGCTGATTTTGCAGAATCGCCGATCCAAAACGCACCTTTTAGTGAGTTTACGATCGGCGACTACGATCGCCGTTTTTCGGTGATTCTACAAAAATGAGAAAGGACGCAACCGTGTTTTGAACTAAACGCGTAACAAATGCCTCATTCTGGCCAGATAAAGTTGAGCATAAACGTACCCTTAAATTACACAACTTGATTGCGTTCAACTGAATTCCCAACGCTGTGTGTTATTACTTCCTCCTATACTATACAAGTCGTGCTGTTATGAATGGGGAGTCGACATTTGAGAACTTTTCCACCTTCTCAACTCAAGCAAGTTTTATTGGATTTGGCAAAGTAGGTGTTATCAAGTTAATGCAATCAGAGCCGGACAGTCAAGAATTCTGCTGGAATTGTTATTCAACTGATTCGTATTTAAAGTCTCGCCATTGTCGCAGTTTACACCAATTTGAGCACGCATGTACTAAGGACTATATCGTTAGACTTGTTAACCAGCAGTTTGAAAAGAATTATTCCTCAATCCCTATATGCAGCATAAGAACTCGTCGTGCACTAAACTAAAGGGGGCGAATGACGTCATCTACATGCACTTAAAAGCCCATATAGATTGTACACATGATGTGAGTATAGTTTATACATTTTCATATTTTGGCTGAAAGATAAATTATTTGTATCCAGAGGTCTGGAATTAGACTGAGTAAAGTAAAATAATTATAATAAACACATGAAGAAAAATAAATAATTATAATAATAATAACAAAGATGATAATGATAATAATAAGTTAAAGAGATGCATGCACTTCAAGCACAAGCTTACGCTGCAGCTCTTCTGCATTTGCTATGTAAATCGTTCCCAACATTTTGTTTAATAAATTGTGTTATTTGTATTATTATCTTGGTCATTATTATCATTATTATTATTATTATTATTATTATAAGAACTTTTTTCTTCTTGTGCCTCTAAGGAGGTGGTTATTTACCTTCAAACATCAAAATAAAGTTGTAACAACAAATATAATGTTATCGATTGAAATCACATATTTTCTCAACTATACAATATTATGCTACTTTTCATTTATGGTGCTTTGAACAGTTTCTCTGGCAACCTTTGGTCTGGCTTTTTAGCTCCTGATTTACAAAAATTCTGATTTTTATTTCTCTTTCAAATACGTATTTTGGTTTGAAACGGTTTTCATGAAATCCATATTTATTCCGGACGACTAACATTTTGTATATACACCAGAATGCGATCGTTGTTACAATGCCTATCTTTCTGTCACTATTAATCTTAAGTAAACAAGAGATATCCATGCATCCATCAATATATATTTGTATTTGTAAGCGCTATGGTACTTATTGTTTTTAGCGCTCCTAAATATTCGATATTATTATTATTATTATTATTAAAAGAGTACTTCACAAAATGTTTGATATGATCAAAGAATTTTTGTATTCTGTTCACATTCGATAAAGACGTGCACTATTTCCTCTATGACATGGGGACAGTTTATTTCGTTCACTAATCCCCATTAATTTGTGTAAAGATTATTTCTGACATGTAGTATATTGTAAAGCAATTTAAAAATTGAACTCCCTTTTCCCTTGTATACGTTAAATTCCTTTTGAACACGGAAGACCAGCCAATACTTCTTTGTAAAGTATATTTTCCCAAAAGAGACAGCATCTGTTGGTGATTGTATGTTTAAAAGATATCATATTGTAGAAACGTTTGCTGCTTATGTCACTGTCATTAATAAGTAAAGACAATCTCCCAAATTTAATATAAGGTATTCAAAGAGAGCGTGTATAACATACTGATTCAGTTTCTCTATTTGTAAGATCACTGAACCATATCTTTGGAATAGCTTTCTTTAATTTAGTATAATTGAATACAGGTCTTTGCTTGCTTTTCCTTGTTTCAAGGCGTACTGACAGGTCTTTGATAGACAAAACATGTCCTTCTTCAAAAAGGTCATTTAGATAAATTATTTAACAACTAAACCAATCTGCGTAAAACAAAGACTTCGTATTTAAAACAATATTTTTGTTATGCCATATTTAATATTTGCTTATCACAAAATGTATTTTGTACAGAATAATTTTCACTACAAGTATAACCTTTCACATAATTCCAGGTCTGTAATATTTCTAGATACAAATCAGGAGGTTGCCATGTCTGGACATCGAATAATTTATGTTATATACCTCACTTAAGAAATCCAGCCATCTGATTGGTCGAATTGCATTCATAAACTTCAACTGTTCCTGTAAAATTCTCGGTAACCATGCATAAAACATTTCAATATTTTTAATAACCATGGTTATTAAAAACAGTTGGTCAGCCTCCATGGTTACCCCATAGGTTTACATGTTAAAAAATGGTTTGAGCGATGGAGGATGCCGTATGTGTGCGAAGGATTGGTCGGTAATTTCAATACAATTGAATCTCGATCGATCTTACCGACAATTTTATCTTGCATTGTTGACATGAAGACGAAAATAAACTTCCAAAAACAAAAAAACAACATCTGCCGATAGATCTTGATCTAAGTTCGTGCCAATATGCATTGCAAAAGTAAAAGAAGAGTCCGTATATGGAGCTTTTGCGAAGCATTCATCACACGCGAAGCCGGTTTCAATCCATTTTAATGTATATATTGGAGAAAACTGCCATGCATGTTAACGGCGGGCCATAGCCGAGTGGTCTAAGCGTTGGTTTTCGGTACACCTCTTGTTGTACGCAAGGGTTCGAATCCCGTCTTCGACAAAATGATAAATATTTTTCATTTTTCATTTTTTAGTCTATTTTTTTTTCGGCATATAAAAGTATTAATGACTGCTTTAATATTCGAGAAATAGTTGTTTTCATACGCTCTCGGGAAGGTTACAATTGGGCTATTCCCCTCGGCAAGCCTCGGGGAATAGCACAATTCTAACCTTCCCTTGAGCGTAATAAAACAACTATTTCTCTCAAAGCAGTCATTAATACTATACTCATAGTTACAGTTTAACAGAAGACTTACGCCACCGAGCAAATCAAACCAATAATTACCCTTATCTTTCCATAGACCTTTACTGTCATCCACTAATGTACCAAAGCCATCTTAAACGAAAACTCTTTATCTGTTTCTCAGTGTGAACTACATGTAACCCCCCCCCCCCCCCCCCTTGGCTATAATCTTGAGTAAGGGTGTACCTTTTTACCTTGTCGATTTTGGATTTTCAAATGAAATTGACTATTTATTTGTTCACTTTCTGCAGACACTTTGGCAGAATCGTGTCTACCATCATTAAGTGAACTATTTGACTCAAAAGGTAATACAAAGTTTTGGGAAATTTTGAAAATTAGGTGGATAGAGATTCTTTACAATTTTGATAAGTTTGGATGCCCCTGTGGATGTATTATTAGCACTAGAAAATTTAAAAAGTGAATATAACAATTTACCGGTGCTCCCGGTAGATTTTGATGAATTTCAAATAGCACACACGGCCGTACAATGGTAGCTGCGACCATGAAAATCTCAGAATATGTAGTTGTGATAAATAGTTTCCAAACGGGAATAGCTATATTGGACGATTTTAGTCAACAAACATTGTTTGATAGCTTAATTAATATCTTGACCTTGAGAAGGAGCTATACAACATAAAGAGTTTATTATTTACAATTTCATTACTTTAGACTCGATTTCAACCGCGGCAACGATCACTGAATATAGTAGGATCGCATATGCTTCCAATATGTTCATTTGCACCAAATTCATGACCCATAACAAAACTTTGTATTACCTTCAAAGCATTTGATTTAACAAATATTGTGAGGTTTCTGCTTCTATTGGAATGAAAGCATGTCCAGGCATAGTCCAATTCCCTCTTGTTCTCCCCTCTCTCCCTCTCTCTCTCTCTCTATCTCTGTCTCTATCTCTCTATCTCTCTATCTCTCTATCTCTCTCTCACATACACACACCCTTCTCTCTCACACTGTCTTTCATGCCCATGCACACCCCATGCATACTCCTCTAATATTCCCATGCTAGATGTATGATTTGCGATCAACCATAATGCCTTCTCCGTCTCACTAGGCAAGATATATGTATTGTATTGTCTGGTTGCCTGCCTACCGTTAAAGGCAAATCCCCTCATATAATAGTTTTATTTTCAAATGGAACAGACCCCTCACACAAAGCAACAAACGCATGCTCTCATGATTCCAGATCTTTGAGCAAGTTTGATATGTGTTTTCTTTTTTTCCTTGATCGAACAACTGACTTTTTAATCTTTATTTGTTACTGCGTTTACCTATATGTCCGTTTTATTCTCCTAACTGGACTTTGATCAGTGAATATTTTCAGATATTCCTCTTCTTTTTTTTAATGCACTGTTTTATATTGCTTATAGTCTACTTGGTGTACTTGTTTTTATCTTTCATTTGTAATAGTATATATGTGTGACTCAATTTTAAGCCGACCCAATTCGTTTACATTTAACGGCCTTGACTCTTTAAACGGAGTGGACAGTGACCTACATCCTCAGTCAAATTACTATTCATGTGATGAGTTCAATGGATTCATAGATGCAAAAGATAAGGTTTCTCAGAATTTTTCCTGTATTCATTTTAATTGTCGAAGTCTCGTCAAGAACTTTGATATATTTTCCCTGTTTTTAAGTGACATTCATCATAATTTCACTATTATAGGACTAACAGAAACATGGTTTAAGCCTGAAGATTCATTGAGTTTGTACAACATTGATAACTATGATTTGATTGTGAATAATAGATCTCAAAGAATAGGAGGTGGTGTGGGAATGTTTATTCAAACAGATCTGAAATATAATCAAAGAAACGACTTCACTTTTATGTCTGACAGTTTTGAATCTTTATTTCTTGAATTTCCTGAATTTGACAATGTTTTATGTACATGTACAGCTCGTTATTGTGTAGTGGGCGTGGCTTTCAGGCCTCCTGCAAGTTCGATTGAAGATTTTTTACAAAAACTTACGGGGATATTAGAGAAAATTAGTCGTGAACATAAATCTTGCTTTTTGCTTGGTGATTTTAATATTGACCTTGCATCGGTTACCAACCGTAGCATTACAGATCGATTTTTAGATACCCTTTACACTTTCTCTGTGTTACCATTGATACAAGCACCAACTCGCATATCTCGCCATAAAGCATCACTCTTAGACAATATTCTTACCAATGCTGATGCCGGTTGTGAATCAGGTATATTATTAAGTGATTTAAGTGACCACCTACCTGTCTTTACTTTTACCAATGTTCTTTTGAAATTGAGTGAAAACATAGATTTACCTGTAAACAAGCGTGTCTTTAATGATGCGAATTTTTTGAAGTTCAGTCAAAGTTTAAGTGAACTAGATTGGCATGATTGTATACAAATTGAAGATTCTAATGTTAACTACAACAGCTTCATTTCAGTGTTCATGGCTTTATACAATGAATGTTTTCCTTTTACCACCATACGCAAAAAAAAAACTTTAAAAAACCATGGTATACTACTTACCTAAAAAAAAATTCCAATAAAAGACTCAGGCTTTATAGAAAATACTTAAAGAAACCTACTAATGAAAATAAAAACCAATACAATTCGTATAGAAATATTGTTACTAGGGAAATCCGCAAAGCAAAGACAAATTACTATAATCAGAGATTTAAAAATTTGAATGGTAACATGTCAGGGACATGGAAAGTGATAAATAACCTATTGAGAAAGAAAAACAAAACAAAAATTCCTGAATTCAAAAAGGATGGTGAGACCATTGATGATGAAGCTGTTGCAGAAGGTTTCAATGATTACTTTGTTCATGTAGCACCAAGAATGCTCAGTGAAGTAAACAATGTAGCCCAGCCTACTTGTTCCCCGACTGTTCATATTGTAAACAACTCCCATTCTTTTTTCTGTAAACCTATACATGAAAGTGAAATTATAAATATTGTAGACAAAATGAAAGGTGGTACAAGTCCAGGATATGATAATGTTCACATATCTGTAGTTAAGAAAATTATTCACTTGATTAGTAAACCCTTATGTGCAATATTTAATGTTTCTATTAACAATGGAATATTCCCTGACAAGTTAAAAGTTGCGAAGGTTATTCCAATATTTAAGAAGGGTCAATCTAATCTGTATTCAAATTATCGGCCAATTTCTCTCCTTCCTATATTCTCAAAGATTCTTGAGAAATGCATGTACAATCGACTTATCACTTTCATTGAAAGATTTCAGTTGCTTTTCAGTAATCAATTTGGCTTCAGGTCAAAACACTCAACCTCTTCTGCTCTCATTGAATTTATTCATACTATCACAAGAGCTATGGATGCTAAAGATATATCTATCGGTGTGTTTTTGGATCTTTCAAAGGCCTTTGATTGTTTAAATCATAAAATATTATTAGCAAAACTATTCTGTTTAGGCATCAGAGGTATCCCTTTGAAATGGTGTCAGAGCTATTTAGATGACCGAAAGCAATTCACTGTTTACAATAAAAACCAATCTGATATGCAAAAAATCTCATGCGGAATTCCGCAAGGGTCGATTCTAGGCCCTCTACTTTTTCTAATATATATAAATGATATTCATAAATGTTCTTCCAAACTTAGTTATGTCCTCTTTGCAGATGACACTACAATTTCTTTATCAAACAAAGATAAAGCAACCCTTATTCAAACTTTAGACCATGAACTAGAACATGTCGCCCATTGGCTCAAACTTAACAAGCTACTACTTAATACAAACAAAACTCACATGATGATTTTCACCAAAAGAAATATTGATATTTCCAACTATAAGGTATATCTAAATGGCTCTGAAATCACAATAGTATCCAACACAAAATTTCTAGGAATTCAAATTGATGACAAATTGCGTTGGCATGACCATGTACATTACATATGTACAACAATTTCACGAAATATTGGTGTAATGAACAAACTAAACTATCTGCCTACAAATATTTTGTTATCTCTTTACTACACACTCATTTACCCTTTTCTTATATATTGCAATATTGTCTGGGCCTCAGCTTCTCAAGTAAAAATGTTGAGAGTATATATAGATTGCAAAAAAGAGCAGTGAGGATAATTTGTAAAATGCCTTTCCTTGCCTCCACTAAACCTTTATTTACTCAATTAAAAATCTTGAATGTATTCGATTTGTATAAATTAAGACTGGCCATTTTTATGTTCTCTTGTCAGAGACAGATCTTGCCCTTACCCCTGACTCGCTATGTTTCCATTTACTCTTAAATCCACTCCCACTGTACTCGTTCAAATGCAGACTTTCACATCCCATATGCAAGAACTTCAGTTTCTCAAAAGACAATTTACTATGCAGGTCCCAAACTATGGAATGCATTGCCACCTTATCTAATATCTGCATGTTCTCTGAATGTTTTCAAGAGACAATACAAAGAAAGGCTTCTACAATCTTATCCACATTGAGTCACCTGTTGTTTGTTGTTTATGTCAATGTTAATTGTTATATCCCTGGTTTGTATGGGTTTTTTCTTTTTATAATTGTTATTTCTATTTTCTATTTTGTATGTACTATTATTCTGCTTGGGTCTAATTTCATCCTATGTATTAACTTTACTTCTCATCTTGCCTTTCTCTCCTTCAATTTTCCTTCCTCTTCCCCCCCCCTCTCTCTCTCTCTCTCTCTCTATCTATCTCCCTCTCTTGTTTCTCTGTGACCCAGCTGTAGCTGTATATGTATTCTCTCCCTCCTGTTGTTGTACATGCAACAGTATACAATGCAATTTATTTTATTCTAAGAGGTCGAATTCACAAGATCTTTGAGTAGATCTTTAATCTGTCCCTCAATTTATGTTATTTGTGTTGTCATCTAATGATTTTGCTATGTCCATCTTTTTATATTTGTTATACATGTATGCGTTTATTCGCAATTCTATGTGTCTGTTTTTTATATTGAGTGAAAAAATTATTTGAAAAATTTGAATAGATGAACCATAAATCAAAGCCAAACTTTAGTTCTTATTAAACTTCCAAATAACATATTATGGAGGTATTTTTCTTTATTTTTTTTTAACCGTTCAATAACATAACATTTCTAGTCGGTGTCATCTGTCACCTTCAGTTCAATTTTTTATGATTATGCATTGATAACATGACTAATATTAGTAGTGTAGACCAAAGTGTACATCAGGCTTCATAAGAAATCTTTCTTTACTGACTCTGATAAAATACCAACCACAGAAGATAACTGCAGTGAAAAAAAGGTTGATCCCTCATGTAGACCCACTCCAACATGAAAACTTTCATATCTCTGTTCCTTAAAGCCTCACTGTACTACTTTTAACTACTTGCTCCCTCTACATAGAAAAAATGCCTAAGAGGTGCCTTTTGGTCTCCCATGATCCCCCTTTCCTGATATTTATTTTATTTTTATTTATTGAAATATATTTATTCGGGATAACAAGAATGAGATATACATTGTAGATATAAGATCTGTTTAACATCATGGTCCGGAACAGGATAAAAATGTAGTACACGGAAATATAAATAATGAATATCACCAGAGCTCACAAGCAAAGGTAAGAACAGTATAAAACTAACATATAAGAATAATACGCATTAAAAGTAGTAAAAAGCACAAAACAAAAAACAAAAACGACAATAATTGAAATTAACAGCGGAAAAAACATCAAATCACTTTATTAAAAGGCATTAAAATATCACCAAAAAATAGAAGAGGAGAAAAGATATAAGGAAACTGGTAAAGAGTAAAGGAGTAAAAAGGTAAATAAAGAAAGAGGGGAGAAGTAAATGGAGAGAGAGAAAGAGAGAGAGAGAGAGAGAGAGAGGGAGAGAGAGAAAGAAATAAGCCATGTCAAGAGCAGTAAATGAATCGGCATTGTATCACACAGGTTAAAAAAATTGTCCATGTACATACGTTTAAAAACATCGATAGATTTAGCATTTTGACAAGCAGAAGGTAAACTATTCCAGATTTTACCACCAGCGTATATAAAACAATTCTTAAAGCATTCAATATTAAGCTTGGGTAAAACAACATTCAAGACCGATAACAAAACTTTGTATTACCTTCAAAGCAATTGATTTAACAACTGTTAGCAGAAACCTCACAATATTTGGAAAAATCACAGTGATTCTTCCAAATATTGTGAGGTTTCTGCTTTTATTGGAATGAAAGCATAGTCCCATCCCCTCTTGTTCTCCCCTCTCTCCCTCTCTCTCTCTCTCTCTCACGCTCTCTCTCTCTCTCTCTCACGCTTTCTATCTCTCTCTCTCTCCCTCCCCCCTCTCTCCCTCCCTCTCTCACACTCTCTCTCACTTTCTCTCTCTCTCTCTCATGCTCTCTCTCCCTCCCCCTCTCTCCCTCTCCCCCTCTCTCCCTCTCTCTCTCTCACGCTCTCTCTCACTTTCTCTCTCTCTCTCTCTCTCTCTCTCTCGCTCTATCTCTCTTTCTCTTTCTTTTGTTCTCTCTCTGTCTTTCTCTCCCATATATATCTTTCTACCCTATTCCCCTTTTACTCCCCCTTCTCTTTCCTGCTTTCTCTCTCTCTCTCTCTCTCTCCCTCTCCCCTTTTTCTCAGTCTTGCTTCTTCTCTATCTCACTCTCCCTGTTTTCTCTCTCTCTCTCTCTCTCTCTCTTTTCCCCTCTCTCTCTCTATCTCTCTCTCACATACACGCACACACCTACTATGACTTTCACACTGTCTTTCATGCCAATGCTCACCCTCTCTCATACGCTCTCCAGTTCCATAAGCACTGCAATAAACATAATGCCTTCTCCGTCTCACTAGGCAAGAGATATGTATTCAATTGTCTGGCTGCCTGGCTACCATTAAAGGCAAAGCCCCTCATATAATAGTTTCATTTTAATATGGAACAGGCCCCCAATACAAAAAGTAACAAACGCACGACTCTAGCTCTTTGAGAATATTCATGTATGAACCATCAATAAAAGCCAAACTTCTAAATTACATATTATGGAGGTAATTGTCTTTATTTTTTACCCGTTCAATAACAAAACGTTCCTAGTCGGTGTCATCTGTTACCTTCAGTTCAATTGTCATGATTATGCATTGATAACATGACTAATATTAGTAGTGTAGACCAAAGTGTACAGCAGGCATCATAAGAAATCTTCCTTTACTGACTCTGATAAAACACCAACCACAGTAGATAACTGCAGGGAAGAAAAGATTGATCCCTGATGTAGACCTTCTCCAATATTAAAACATTAAGAGTACTCACTTTCAAATCTCTGTTCCTTAAAGGCATCGTTTAACAATGATAACTCTGAGATGCATTTCTCTACGTGTTATCAGTGTCTGTGATATGGTGTAATATTGAAGCCCTGAAAATATGACCTCCAAAATGATTATGAAGTGCCTCAAAAAAATTAAAAATCTTTGAGTGACCGGTTTTACCATACTCATTTTCCCCAGTAAACTGTAGTGTTGAAAAAAACCGTTAGGAAAACGAAAAATGAAATTTCGATTTCCAATCATATATATCTTGATAATCAGACAGGCGATCGGCTTGTATTAAAAGTCATGGGATTCCTGACTGACCTAAAGGTTTATAATTATGATTGCAGCATGAGCTGAATCCAGGATTTGGTTTAAAAATCTGAGGCAATATTACCGAGTCACTTTAAGTCTTTATGATGGCCCACTCGCTTTACTGCAATTCATGCGTGCCAATGCTTTCTTTATCTCCTTCTATGATATCCCTGAATCTGGACCATCTACTTTATTAGCATTCACAATACCATCCCAAACATGAAGAAAGAGGAACAAGAGAGAAAAAAATCAAGAGAATAAGGAACGATGGAGATTTCGTGGAAAGGGAGACTGAGTAACATCCACGACTTCTCAGACAAACATGTACCATATACAAACGTCGACTGCAGGCTATCAAAGTGTTGAAAAGGGTAACAGTCTCTTTTAATCTCAAATGATGCTGCATCCAATCTTCTTCTCCTTATAGGGGTTTGTCACGCCAGGGAGGGGAATCCCCGTCAGAAGGTAGTCATTGCCAACAATCTGCTCAAAGTAGTTCAATGGTATGTAGAAAGAGAGAGAGAGAGAGAGAGAGAGATAGCGAGACAAAAAGAAAAAAGAGAAAGATAGAAACATATATGTTGCTTGGAAATTGTTATGACATTTCATTCAATCTTTCAATAATCTGTTTCTCTTGTAATAATGTTCTACTTTTTTTAAAAACCAACTTAGGTATAATATCATAGTGAAGTGTAAAAAAATTAAAAGGGCTATATAGATTTCTAAACGATTTATGATTGATGATATCGTTATGAATTATCATTATGGTCATCAAGTTCATCATTCATTATCATCGTTGATGGTTATTATTAGATATTATATATGAACATAATTAAACAAACAAATGTACACAAATAAATGTCTTGTCTTTCACTAAAAGCAAACATTGTGACTCTTCTGGGGGTAGTGCCCCTATAATGAAGGATTGAGCGCTCTAGAAAAATATAACTGAAATACACAGGGGCAATGAAAATCTTCACGAAGATTAAACCATGAGTACGATCATGCAAGGCATTGCTACGTTTCTTTTAGCTACACAACTTGATCGCGTTCAACTGGAATTCATGACGCTGTATGTTATTATTTCATTGTAGGCTCTACATGTCCTGCTGTTAGGAACGTGGAGTCGACATTTTAGAATTTTCCTACTCAACTCATGCAAGTTTGATCGGATTTGGCAAATTCAGTCCAAGCAGAACCGGACAGTCAATAATTTGGCTTGAATTTTTTTTTTTTTTAGTTAGACTCATGTTTAAAGTCTCGCCATTATCGCAGTTTACACCAATTTCAGCACGTATACACTGCTGTACTAAATCTTACCACACGGACTGCTTGTAAGGGCTATATTGTTAGACATGTTAACCAGTAGTTTGTAGTTCATTACTCCTCAATTATTATTACATCGAAACAACTCGTCGTTCATATAAACTAAAGGCAAGTGAATGATACCAGTGATATGCACTGAAGGCCTATACTGCTTGATTATGCATTTTTTTTTTTTTTTTTTTTTTTTTAGGTGACAATACTTTTATAACGAGGCAGGAAGGTATTCTTTAAAAGAGTCTGATCTATTTCTATAACTCTTAATCTTGTAAACATACAGTGTAAACTGTGCCTACGTGATACCAATGGAATACAGGTGTTTTACAATATTTACTTGTATATTTTGAAGGATGTTATGCGAGGGAGCGAGGCGACCGAGCGAGAAGATTTTAGCATTTGTATTATCCAAACGCCACACTCTTGTGCCCTCCAGAGCCTAAAAGTGTGTTGCGGTGTTAAAGGTACTATGTCCCTTTTGCAGCCAACCTCAAATTCTGTAGAACTTTGCAGGAATTATAAATATGTCATGTATGTCCTATCTGTGAAATTTAAACGTAAGCAGTGTCCTCATATTCATATTATGCAAGAAAACCCGTTTACTTGCTAGACTTCACTGTCAGACACTATTAAGTGACTGACTGGCTTTTTTTCTTCTTTGGTAATAACATACATGAAAAGAGTTGTAAAGGGTACATGAGCATTTGTCTACATCAATAACCCACTTCTTGTGATGGCCAAGATTAAACTGATTTAATCTTTGCGCAGCATAAAACGTATGACCATTCGGTACAATTGTCTTAAAATCTAGACTATTACTTTTGGGCTCTATAGCCCTAAAGTCGATTTGACAACTAATAGTCGTTATTTTTCCACTTGAAGACATTTTCAAGCCCCACCTTTTTAGGGAAGTTCTAAATTAGTATTATCTTTCAAATGTAGTTGGAATTTAACTTTTTCATCTTTTTGGCATGCAAATGGGACATATTACCTTTAAGTCAGTATTTGCTTCACATTATTGTTGTTGCACTATAGCGATAAAAAAATCCAAACGTGGTTTATTTCTAATTCGATCCCAGTGCAAAATGTTGCTGAAATGTCATGATTCTCCGGGGTTTTATTTTGTATGCCCCAAACAAATGTATTCGCTCATTACGCCACCGACTTCACCCACCCACCAACTCGCTTATATTATCTCTCGTTCTCTATCTCTCTCTCTGTCTGGATGAATTGAAATAATTTTCTTTCTGTAAACAAATGTAAAAAAATACAAATGAATGACCCCACTCGCAACAATGAAACCCGTCAGAAATACATATCAATATGAATATCAAACTATGCGTGCGATCATGCGAGGCATTAGGGTACGTTAATGCTCAATTTTGAAGGCAGAATGAGCGATTTGAAAAGGCTCATCGTAAACGCCCATCGTAATCACAGTTCCACGGTGTACTGTTTATGCTCACTTCTCTGGCTCCTCCAGGCATGATTCTGGCTCTGCAGCTCGATTCGCAAACCTGCACTGCGCTGTCTGCGTATGCTACGTTGACACCATTTAAACGCGTTTACAAATGATTGTGCGTTTATGCTTCCCCAGAATCGCCGATCCAAAACGCACCTTTTTGTGAGTTTACGATCGGCGAATACGATCGCCGTTTTTCGGTGATTCTACAAAAATGAGAAAGGACGCAACCGTGTTTTGAACTAAACGCGTAACAAATGCCTCATTCTGGCCAGATAAAGTTGAGCATAAACAGCCCTTACAATTACACAACTTGATCGCGTTCAACTGGAATTCCCAACGCTGTGTGTTATTACTTCCTCGTAGGCTCTACATGTCCTGCTGTTATGAATGGGGAGTCGACATTTGAGAACTTTCCCACCTTCTCAAATCAAGCAAGTTTTATCAGATTTGGCAAAGTAGGTGTTATCAAGTTAATGCAATCAGAGCGGACAGTCAAGAATTCGGCTGGAATTGTTATTTAACTGATTCGTATTTAAAGTCTCGCCATTATCGCAGTTTACACCAATTTGAGCACGCATGCAAGGACTATATCTTTAGACTTGTTAACCAGCAGTATGAAAAGAATTATTCCTCAATCATTATATGCAGCGAATCAACTCGTCGTGCAATTAAGTAAAGGCGGTGAATGACGTCATCTACCTGTACTTAAAAGCCGGGAAATCCTATATTTATAGTTTCATTACATTAGACTTGATTTGAACCGCGACAACGATCACTGAATATTGTAGGATCGCATATGCTTCCAATATGTTCATTTGCACCAAATTCATGACCGACAACAAAACTTTGTATTACCTTCAAAGCATTTGATACATCAACTGTTAGCAGAAACCTCACAATATTGGGAAGAATCACAGTGATTCTTCCCAATATTGTGAGGTTTCTGCTTCTATTGGAATGAAAGCATGTCCAGGCATAGTCCCATTCCCTCTTGTTCTCCCCTCTCTCCCTCTCTCTCTCTCTCTCACGCTCTCTCTCTCTCTCTCTCTCTCTCTCTATCTCTCTTTCTCTTTCTTTTGTTCTCTCTCTGTCTTTCTCTCCTATATATATCTTTCTACCCTATCCCTCTTTTACTCCCCCTTCTCTTTCCTGCCTTCTCTATCTCTCTCTCTCTCTCCCTCTCCCCTTTCTCTCAGTCTTGCTTCTTCTCTATCTCACTCTCCCTGTCCTCTCTCTCTCTCTCTCTCTCTCTCTCTTTCCCTCTCTCTCTATCTCTCTCTCTCACATACACACACACACCTAATCTGACTCTCACACTGTCTTTAATGCCCATGCTCACCCTCTCTCATACGCTCTCCAGTTCCATACGTACTCCTCTAATTTTCCCATGTCAAATGCATGATTTGCAATAAACATAATGCATTCTCCGTCTCACTAGGCAAGAGATATGTGTTCAATTGTTTGGTTGCCTGCCTACCATTAAAAGCAAATCCCCTAATATAATAGTTCATTTTCATATGGAACAGACCAGTAGCGTACACGGGATTTTTCAACGGGGGAGGGGGTTTAACATTTTAAATCGGGCAGAAAATTTCTCAACGACTCAGCCAGCCGCTGAATAAGCGGGGGGGGGGGGGGGTAAAAGGACATTTTTCTCCAAATTACACACATTTTAAAAAAATGAAGGGGGGTTAACCCCCCCCCCCTCCCCCCACCCCGCTGCAACACGCCTTGAACAGACCCCTCACACAAAGCCTTGACGGTACGGTTCAGCCATCAAAACTTAGTCACCTGCATACAACAGACTTCATACAAAATCTTTCTTGACTGTTTCTGATAAAACATCAACCACAGTAAATAACAGCAGGGGAGAAAAGATCAATCCCTGATGTAGACCCACTCCAACATGAAAACTTTCAAATCTCTGTACCTAAAGCCTCACTGTACTACTTGCTCCCTCTATATAGAAAAACGGTGCCTGTTGGTCCCCCATGATCCCCCTTTCCTGATGTTAATTGATAACCACCTGCCTGTGACCATGCTAATCTCTCCTGGCCAAACTAGTGCAGAGGGGATATAAGTCTTTATGATGGCCCACTCGCTTTACTGCAATGCAATCGTGCCAATGCTTTCTTTATCTCCTTCATAGGGGTTAGTCACGCCAGGGAGGGGTATCCGGTCAGAAGGCATTGTTGCATTTATTTTAGTTACACAACTTGATCACGTTCCGTCACCTTCACCCCTCTCATTCACTATTGCTCCCTCGCACCTGCGTACTGATAGGGGGTTAGGGGTCTTTGGGGCAGTTCCCCCAAAATGAAATTCAAACGTGGTTTATTTCAATTTCGATACCAGTGATTTACAAATATTGCTGAAATGGCATGATTTTCCCCTGACATTCCGGGGGCTCATCTGATCGTAATGTAATGCCTAAAACCCCTGACCTTCTGGAAGCTCCGCCCCTGGACCCCACTCCAATTAGTGGCCTGCATGCCAGTGTCACAAATAAGGAATCAAAATATTCTCATCTGAGCGTAAATAAATGCCTAAAACCCCTGAGCTTCCGGGGGCTCTGCCCCCTGGATGCTCATCTGACCTTAATAAATGCCTAAAAGCTTCATGGGGCTCCGCCGGGGCTTTACCTCTGAACCCTACGCCAATTTACGCTCCACTTTTCTTTGCTTTGCTCTACCTGATCGTAAATACTTTAGCCCTCCCCCCCCCCCTCCTTCGAAAAACGTTCCCAGGGCCTGCGTAACATGTAAGAGTGGTGGTGATGCGGATTTTGTTCTGCCCCCCCCCCCTTCCAAACAAACAAAAAAAACCAAAAAACGTTTTTGCTCATTACGCCACTGCTCCCTCGTCCCTCGCATTTCGTCCCCCGGTCATGAAAAGAAATCGCCGTCCCTGCATGTATATGTGCAATGTAAATGTACTGTATAGGGCAATTCTCACAGGTATTAGCATTATCAGTCCATGGGCCCAAAACTTTAATGGCTCCACCCTCGTACTGAGATGTTTGTCTAAATAGTGGATAAAGCGTTAAGATGAAGGGCACCGAATTCAAATGTTGTACGAGACCGTGAATGGCTTTTCTTGGATTACAAAGCTAGTGAAAACTTTTTGAAGCGATAGGAGGGAGTGCCTTACTTAACTTGTACGTCACCCTATAGGATAAACGCTTTTGCATAAACCTCATAAAATGAAACAAAAACATGACGACGAATAATGATTATCATAACATTCAGAGAAGCCATCTTTTCATGGCTTCAGTGATTTCAAAATATGAGAATCCCGTTAATTTGCAAAACGAAAATCTGTATTAAATACGTCTGTAATTCATTGCTATTTCTCGATTTTATACTACCAATCATCTCTTTGATCTGCAGGACCATGTTTATACATTTTCCTTCATCCTTTATTGTCCTGGTTCATTCAAATGTAAATAGTTAATTATTTTAGAGCGGTAAGCTCCTATGTCAACTTTCTCCCCAATATTTGTTTTCCTTTTTATTCAATATATAGTGAGAGAGAATACACATACCGATAGAGAAGACAGAATGGACATGGCGCTTTCTAAAGCGGTAAAGGAAGGCGATCTTGTAAAGACAAGGTCTATTCTAGAAGACGAGACAGGTGATACCAAGCTAGTAATGCTATGCAGTGTGGATCCCGATGGAAAGACACCCCTTCATATCGCTTCAGAAAAAGGGCATATCGACCTCGTGAAATATATGACTGATTTGGGGGCGGATCTAGAAAAACGAAGTAGAAGCGGCGACGCCCCTCTTCACTATGCGTCTCGGAGAGGTCACCAGATTGTTGCTCAATATCTCATCGGTGAGGGAGCAGATACCAATATTGGTGATAGCAATGGCTATACACCTCTCTATGTTGCTTCGGAGAAGGGCCATTTTGGTGTTGTTGAATGTCTGGTGGATTCAGGAGCAGATGTAAACAAAGTATCATGTGATGACAACGACTCGCCCCTTCATGCTGCATCAAAATATGGTCATCTGAACGTTGTAAAATATCTTATCACTCACAGAGCAGAAATAAAATTAAAGGGATGCGAAGGTAAAACTTCTCTTAGTACTGCGGCTTCATGTGGTCATCTTGATGTAGTAAAATACCTCTTAACTAAAGGTGCAGATATTAACATGGGTGATAACAACAAACACACACCCCTTTGCGCGGCATCAAAAGAGGGTCATCTTCATGTTGTTGAATGTCTAGTGAATGCAGAAGCTGATGTGAATCGAGCAACTGAGCAAGGCAGGACACCTCTTCATACGGCGTCACAAGCAGGTCATGTAGACATTGTAAAATATCTAATTTCTCAAGGCTCGAACCCGAATTCGCTTGATAACAATGGTGAAACACCCCTTTGCATTGCCTCACAAAAGGGTCTTCTTCATGTTGTTGAATGTCTAGTGAATTCAGAAGCTGATGTGAATCGAGCAACTGAGCAATTGGGCAGAACACCTCTTCATACGGCGTCATATGCAGGTCATGTAGACATTGTAAAATATCTAATTTCTCAAGGATCGAATCCGAATTCGTTTGATAACGATGGTTGTACACCCCTGTACTTTGCCTCTCAAGAGGGTCATGTAGACATGGTAAAATATCTAATTTCTCAAGGCGCGAACCCGAATTCGGTTGATAACGATGGTTATACACCCCTGAACTTTGCCTCATACAAGGGTCATCTTCCTGTTGTTGAATGTCTAGTGAATGCAGAAGCTGATGTGAATCGAGCAACTGAGCAAGGCAGGACACCTCTTCATACGGCGTCACAAGCAGGTCATGTAGACATTGTAAAATATCTAATTTCTCAAGGCGCGAACCCGAATTCGGTTGATAACAATGGTGAAACACCCCTTTGCATTGCCTCACAAAAGGGTCATCTTCATGTTGTTGAATGTCTAGTGAATTCAGAAGCTGATGTGAATCGAGCAACTGAGCAATTAGGAAGAACACCTCTTCATACGGCGTCATATGCAGGTCATGTAGACATTGTAAAATATCTAATTTCTCAAGGAGCGAATCCGAATTCGTTTGATAACGATGGTTGTACACCCTGTACTTTGCCTCTCAAGAGGATCATGTAGACATGGTAAAATATCTAATTTCTCAAGGCGCGAACCCGAATTCGGTTGATAACGATGGTGATACACCCCTTTGCATTGCCTCACGAAAGAGGCATCTTCATGTTGTTGAATGTCTAGTGAATTCAGAAGCTGATGTGAATCGAGCAACTGAGCAATTAGGCAGAACACCTCTTCATACGGCGTCATATGCAGGTCATGTAGACATTGTAAAATATCTAATTTCTCAAGGATCGAATCCGAATTCGTTTGATAACGATGGTTGTACACCCCTGTACTTTGCCTCTCAAGAGGGTCATGTAGACATGGTAAAATATCTAATTTCTCAAGGCGCGAACCCGAATTCGGTTGATAACGACGGTTATACACCCCTGAACTTTGCCTCATACAAGGGCCATCTTCCTGTTGTTGAATGTCTAGTGAATGCAGAAGCTGATGTGAATCGAGCAACTGAGCAAGGCAGGACACCTCTTCATACGGCGTCACAAGCAGGTCATGTAGACATTGTAAAATATCTAATTTCTCAAGGCGCGAACCCGAATTCGGTTGATAACAATGGTGAAACACCCCTTTGCATTGACTCACAAAAGGGTCATCTTCATGTTGTTGAATGTCTTGTGAATTCAGAAGCTGATGTGAATCGAGCAACTGAGCAATTAGGCAGAACACCTCTTCATACGGCGTCATATACAGGTCATGTAGACATTGTAAAATATCAAATTTCTCAAGGAGCGAATCCGAATTCGTTTGATAACGATGGTTGTACACCCCTGTACTTTGCCTCTCAAGAGGGTCATGTAGACATTGTAAAATATCTAACTTCTCAAGGCGCGAACCCGAATTCGTTTGATAACGAATGCGTAACACCCCTGTACATTGCTTCACAAGAGGGTCATCTTCATGTTGTTGAATGTCTTGTGAATGCAGGAGCTGATATGAAGAGAGCAACGGAGCAAGGCCAGAAGCCTCTTCATACGGCGTCATATGCAGGTCATGTAGACATTGTAAAATATCTAATTTCTCAAGGCGCGAACCCGAATTCGATTGATAACGAATGCGTAACACCCCTGCACATGGCCTCAATAAAGGGTCATCTTCATGTTGTTGAATGTCTTGTGAATGCAGGAGCTGATATGAAGAGAGCAACGGAGCAAGGCCACAAGCCTCTTCATATGGCGTCATATGCAGGTCATGTAGACATTGTAAAATATCTAATTTCTCAAGGCGCGAACCCGAATTTGGTTGATAACAATGTTGAAACACCCCTGCACATGGCGTCACACAAGGGCCATCTTCATGTTGTCGAATGTCTAGTGAATGCAGAAGCTAATGTGAAGATAGCAACTGACCAATTACGCAGGACACCTCTTCATATGGCGTCATATGCAGGTCATGTAGACATTGTAAAATATCTAATTTCTCAAGGCGCGAACCCAAATACGTGCGATAACGATGGTTGTACACCCCTGTACTATGCCTCACAAGAGGGTCATCTTCATGTTGTCGAATGTCTAGTGAATGCAGGAGCTAATGTGAAGATAACAACTGAGCAATTACGCAGTACACCTCTTTATACAGCGTCATATGCAGGTCATGTGGACATTGTAAAATATCTAATTTCTCGAGGCGCGAACCCGAATACGTGCGATAACGATGGTGAAACACCCTTGTACATTGCCTCACAAGAGGGTTATGTAGGCATTGTAAAATATTTAATTTCTCAAGGCGCGAACCCGAATTCGGTTAATAACGATGGTGAAACACCCCTGTACATTGCCTCAGAAGAGGGTTATGGAGGCATTGTAAAATATCTAATTTCTCAAGGCGCGAACCCGAATTCGGTTGATAACGATGGTTATACACCCCTGTACATTGCCTCACAAGAGGGCCATCTTCATGTTGTTGAATGTCTAGTGAATGCAAAAGCTGATGTGAAGGTAGCAAATGAGCAAGGCAGGACACCTCTTCATACGGCGTCATATGCAGGTCATGTAGATATTGTAAAATATCTAATTTCTCAAGGCGCGAACCCGAATTCGGTTGATAACAATGGTGAAACACCCCTGTACTTTGCCTCACGAAAGGGTCATCTTCATGTTGTTGAATGTCTAGTTAATGCAGAAGCTGATGTGAATCGAGCAACTGAGCAAGGCAGGACACCTCTTCATACGGCGTCACAAGCAGGTCATGTAGACATTGTAAAATATCTAATTTCTCAAAGCGCGAACCCGAATTCGGTTGATAACGATGGTTGTACATCCCTGTACTTTGCCTCTCGAGAGGGTCATGTAGACATTGTAAAATATCTAATTTCTCAAGGCGCGAACCCGAATTCGGTTAATAACAATGGTGAAACACCCCTGTACTTTGCCTCACAAGAGGGTCATCTTCATGTTGTTGAATGTCTAGTGAATACAGGAGCTGATGTGAAGAGAGCAAACGAGCGAGGCAGGACACCCCTTTATATGGCGTCACATGCAGGTCATGTGGAAATTGTAGAGTACCTAACTTCTCAAGGCGCGAACCCGAATTCGTTTGATAACGATTGCGTAACACCCCTGTACACTGCTTCACAAGAGGGTCATCTTCATGTTGTTGAATGTCTAGTGAATGCAGGAGCTGATATGAAGAGAGCAACGGAGCAAGGCCACAAGCCTCTTCATATGGCGTCATATGTAGGTCATGTAGACATTGTAAAATATCTAATTTCTCAAGGCGCGAACCCGAATTCGGTTAATAACAATGGTGAAACACCCCTGTACTTTGCCTCTCGAGAGGGTCATGTAGACATTGTAAAATATCTAATTTCTCAAGGCGCGAACCCGAATTCGGTTGATAACAATGGTGAAACACCCATGTACATTGCCTCACAAAAGGACCATCTTCATGTTGTTGAATGTCTAGTGAATACAGGAGCTGATGTGAAGAGAGCAAACGAGCGAGGCAGGACACCCCTTTATATGGCGTCACATGCAGGTCATGTGGAAATTGTAGAGTACCTAACTTCTCAAGGCGCGAACCCGAATTCGTTTGATAACGATTGCGTAACACCCCTGTACACTGCTTCACAAGAGGGTCATCTTCATGTTGTTGAATGTCTAGTGAATGCAGGAGCTGATATGAAGAGAGCAACGGAGCAAGGCCACAAGCCTCTTCATATGGCGTCATATGTAGGTCATGTAGACATTGTAAAATATCTAATTTCTCAAGGCGCGAACCCGAATTCGGTTAATAACAATGGTGAAACACCCCTGTACTTTGCCTCACAAGAGGGTCATCTTCATGTTGTTGAATGTCTAGTGAATACAGGAGCTGATGTGAAGAGAGCAAACGAGCGAGGCAGGACACCCCTTTATATGGCGTCACATGCAGGTCATGTGGAAATTGTAGAGTACCTAACTTCTCAAGGCGCGAACCCGAATTCGTTTGATAACGATTGCGTAACACCCCTGTACACTGCTTCACAAGAGGGTCATCTTCATGTTGTTGAATGTCTAGTGAATGCAGGAGCTGATATGAAGAGAGCAACGGAGCAAGGCCACAAGCCTCTTCATATGGCGTCATATGTAGGTCATGTAGACATTGTAAAATATCTAATTTCTCAAGGCGCGAACCCGAATTCGGTTAATAACAATGGTGAAACACCCCTGTACTTTGCCTCACAAGAGGGTCATCTTCATGTTGTTGAATGTCTAGTGAATGCAAAAGCTGATGTGAAGAGAGCAACTGGGCAAGTCTGGACACCTCTTCTTATGGCGTCATATGCAGGTCATGTAGACATTGTAAAATATCTAATTTCTCAAGGCGCGTACCCGAATTCGATTAATAACAATGGTGAAACACCCCTGTACCTTGCCTCACAAGAGGGTAATGTAGACATTGTAAAATATCTAATTTCTCAAGGCGCGAACCCGAATTCGTTTGATAACGAATGCGTAACACCTCTTCATACGGCGTCACATGCAGGTCATGTAGATATTGTAAAATATCTAATTTCTCAAGGAGCGAATCGGAATTCGTTTGATAACGATGGTTGTACACCCCTGTTCTTTGCCTCTCAAGAGGGTCATGTAGACATTGTAAAATATCTAATTTCTCAAGGCGCGAACCCGAATTCGGTTGATTTCGATGGTTATACACCCCTGAACTTTGCCTCATACAAGGGTCATCTTCCTGTTGTTGAATGTCTAGTGAATGCAGAAGCTGATGTGAATCGAGCAACTAAGCAAGGCAGGACACCTCTTCATACGGCGTCACATGCAGGTCATGTAGATATTGTAAAATATCTAATTTCTCAAGGCGCGAACCCGAATTCGGTTGATAACGATGGTGATACACCCCTGTACATTGCCTCACATAAGGGCCATCTTCATGTTGTTGAATGTCTAGTGAATACAGAAGCTGATGTGAAGATAGCAACTGAGCAAGGCAGGACACCTCTTCATACAGCGTCATATGCAGGTCATGTAGACATTGTAAAATATCTAATTTCTCAAGGCGCGAACCCGAATTCGGTTGATAACGATGGTGATACACCCCTGTGCATTGCCTCACATAAGGGCCATCTTCATGTTGTTGAATGTCTAGTGAATACAGAAGCTGATGTGAATCGAGCAACTGAGCAAGGCAGGACACCTCTTCATACAGCGTCATATGCAGGTCATGTAGACATTGTAAAATATCTAATTTCTCAAGGCGCGAACCCGAATTCGGTTGATAACGATGGTGAAACACCCCTGTACATTGCCTCACAAAAGGGCCATCTTCATGTTGTTGAATGTCTAGTGAATGCAAAAACTGATGTGAATCGAGCAACTGAGCAAGGCAGGACGCCTCTTCATACAGCGTCATATGCAGGTCATGTAGACATTGTAAAATATCTAATTTCTCAAGGCGCGAACCCGAATTCGGTTAATAACAATGATGAAACACCCCTGTACATTGCCTCACACAAGGGTCATCTTCATGTTGTTGAACGTCTAGTGAATGCAGAAGCTGATGTGAAGGTAGCAACTAAGCAAGGCAGGACACCTCTTCATACGGCGTCATATACAGGTCATGTATACATTGTAAAATATCTAATTTCTCAAGGCGCGAACCCGAATTCGGTTGATAACGATTGTGTAACACCCCTGCACATTGCCTCACAAGAGGGTCATCTTCATGTTGTTGAATGTCTAGTGAATGCAGAAGCTGATGTGAAGAGAGCAACGGAGCAAGGCAGGACACCACTTCATACGGCGTCGTGGTCAGATCATGTAGACATTGTAAAATGTCTAATTTCTCAAGGAGCGAACCCCAATTCGGTTGATAACGATCGTTATACACCCCTGTACATTGCGTCACGAATGGGTCATCTTCATGTTGTTGAATGTCTAGTGAATGCAGAAGCTGATGTGAAGGTAGCAACTGAGCAAGGCAGGACACCTCTTCATACAGCGTCATATGCAGGTCATGTAGACATTGTAAAATATCTAATTTCTCAAGGCGCGAACCCGAATTCGGTTAATAACAATGACGAAACACCCCTGTACATTGCCTCACAAAAGGGTCATCTTCATGTTGTTGAATGTCTAGTGAATGCAGAAGCTGATGTGAATCGAGCAACTGAGCAAGGCAGGACACCTCTTCATACAGCGTCATATGCAGGTCATGTAGACATTGTAAAATATCTAATTTCTCAAGGCGCGAACCCGAATTCGGTTGATAACAATGGTGAAACACCCCTGTACTTTGCCTCACAAGAGGGTAATGTAGACATTGTAAAATATCTAATTTCTCAAGGCGCGAACCCGAATTCGATTGATAACGATTGTGTAACACCCCTGTACATTGCCTCACAAAAGGGCCATCTTCATGTTGTTGAATGTCTAGTGAATGCAGAAGCCGATGTGAATCGAGCAACTGAGCGGGGCAATACACCTCTTCATACGGCGTCATATGCAGGTCATGTAGACATTGTAGAATATCTAATTTCTCAAGGCGCGAACCCGGATTCGGTTGATAACGATGGTGATACACCCCTGTACATTGCGTCACACAAGGGTCATCTTCATGTTGTTGAATGTCTCGTGAATGCAGAAGCTGATGTGAAGGTAGCGACTGAGCGGGGCAATACACCTCTTCGTGCGGCGTCATATGCAGGTCATGTAGACATTGTAAAATATCTAATTTCTCAAGGCTCGAATCCGAATTCGGTTGATAACGACGGCTATTCACCTCTATGTGTTGCTTCTCAAGTGGGTCATCTCGATGTCGTTGAATGTCTTGTTAGTGCAGGAGGAGATGTTAACAAACCAGCAAATGATGGTGATCTACCACTTCATGCTGCCTCTCGTGGGGGCTACCTTGACATTATAAACTATCTCATCACGAAAGGAGCAGATATCGAGGCACGTAATACTTTCGGTTGGACAGTTTTTCATTTCGTAGCAGGTGATGGTCATTTGGAATCGTTGGAATATTTCTTACGGAACAACACTAGCGCCACATTGGGAAATAGTCACGACGCCCTTGAACTGGGACTTAAGGTATTGTAGTCAATGCAAACTTCCCCTTAGTTAACAGTAGGGTCGCGCAGCGTGGCGCGCTGGCCGAAAATTAACCACAAATTTGTTCTATGGTGTCTTCACGTGTGCTGTCTCAGAGGGAAAAATTGAAGAAAAACCGGGTCCCTCGGGATGAGTTACCCGATTTGAGGCCTACAGATACCCGAGTAAGGATTTAAAGCATTCTAATGAAGACTGAAGTTTAAAAATTGCGAAAAAGTTGAAAATTCCTTAATTAAACTTCGTCCGCACAATTTCAGAAAGTTACTATCGAGTCCTTGAGTTACTGTTCTCATGGAATCAATATAGGTATGTAATTGAGACATTACTGTATCCGAAAATCTGCGAAATATTAAATACTTCGTCATAACACCTATTTCACACAATTTAAAAAAGTTAATATTGAGTCCATGAATTACTGTTCTCATGGAATCAATATAGGCATGTTATTGAGACATAACTGTAGCCGCGGACAACTACCCCCCCCCCCCCCCCCAGGACGTAACTGGGAGGTAATTGTCCCAGGAATCATTGCCCTGGGTGTAATTGTTCTTGGGGGTAATTGCTCGAGGATAATTGTCCAGGGCTAGTTGTCCGGGGATGCCTACAGTATTATAAATGTCTCAATAACAAGCCTGTGCTCAAGCCATAAATTTGATGTTAAAAGATTAGAAAGAGTGTTAATAAGAATAATAACAAAACCATGTAGGAAAACATGGTGTTATAGATTTATCGGAAAAAATAGAGTTCATGAGAACAGTGACTAAGTTTCTAAAATGAGGTGGGAGAAGATTGAATAAACAATTTCTTCAATTTTTGGCAACTTTAAGACTTTCATCTTTCATTTGTTATAGTTCAATCTTTTACTTAAGTATCTGAAAGCGTGAAATCCGAAGAAAAAATTCAGAGAGGTGCGCGTTTTAACTTTCGCATTGATAAAAACATTTGAAGACACCATATACATATTGGTGGCTAATTTCGGCCAGTTCTTCGAGCCGCGTCGCGACTGGACCGTTAAGTAAAAGCCATTCAAATATCAATATGTAAAACAAGTGTATGGCATGCAAGCAAATGCAGTGATTAATACGTGATATATTTTTTAACTTGCATCTCCGTAAGATATATGTCCAAAATGTGAAAAGCTTAGACATTCTTTTAACCAGGGCCATGGACTCAATGTTGATTTTTAATCTTCCAATCTATTCATTTGAATAATGTCCAGTTGCTCTAGACGAAAGCAAAAGACCGAAAAGGAAACACCAAATCTGGTACCGGAGAGGACATTATACAGTGTTTTAATTTGTGCGTATTTAGCACAGAATTTGGGATTAGGACTGGCTAATAGGATCTCACAAGTGAGGTATTCAGCACAAAGCACAAAGCTTCTAGAATGTCATATTTTCGAAATAATAGCTAATTTCTAGCAGTGCTGTAGATATTTGTAACAAGATATATCATTAATACGTATGATAACATGTAAATATTAATGTCGAAAAGATAATTTCCAAAACTTGTGATAAGTAAGATGATATTCTATCAACACAATGATCATCCAAGTCAGCAAACTTTCCACATTCTTCCTTACTGTCTCTATTGGAGGGAAACTGTATTTATTGATGAAATTAGAGTAGGACTACGTGTATCTTGTGATAGGTCTACTTCAAACTGTATGGGCATTGTACCGATATAATTTATCTCACAGACCTTAAAAGGTGTCACGCCCCTCATGGTAGCCGCAATGGGAGGACGTCTGGACTGCGCACGTCTGCTGTTCGAAAACAATGCAGATATTGAGACAGAGGATGCAGAAGGATGGACAGCCCTCCATTATGCTGCAGCAAGGTGAACTTCTTAATATACAACATTTTGCATACTTCTAACGTACTACTCATCTTTTTCCAGGACTGTATCACAAAATACTACTATGTTCAATTTTGTAATGCTATTACATTCGACAAGAACATTCATTTTTTTTTATTAAAGCAAAATAACATTTCTTACTTTTCTTAAAATAGTGTTAACGTGTTATTTCTTTGGATTCAATGTTAACGGTAGGTTTATTAGCGGTTCCATAGGACATGTAGATTTGAAAATGAATGAGACACAACCTAAAGTCCCGCTACAATCACATTTGATTGATTGAGTTTGATTTCGAAAAAAAATCAAAAAGAATTTGCCATTTAGGTAAATCTCAAAAGAACAATAATTTCGTTTATTATTTCAGATGCATGCTATTATTAATTATAAACAGAACATTTAGAATACTAATACAAACTTTGAACATAACGAAGCGGACTAAGATTCAAAATGTTAATTATAATATAAAAAATACAGTTACAAATTTTAAAAAAAAATAGTCGTGCGGCCGGTAACGAAAAATAGACAAGTGAAGAAGAAATAATGAAACAACCGTAGGAGATACAAAATGTACGAATTCTCGGCGTTAACCCTTTGTCAAGGAATGACAATTTTTTTCAAATTTATTTCAACATGTGAAAAATGGAGCGTAACCGTTGCTAGATGAATACAGTTCCAAAAACAAAAAGGGTAAGTCTGTTAACAAGAAAAAATAACGAATCAAAGAGAAGACTGGGAATATGTTAACAAAGAACGAGGGTAGAGGTGAGCGAGAATGACAAAACAAAGAAAAGGACTAGAAATTTCGCGGAAATGAAAGGAGAATGGAAGAAAAGGAGCGCGATGGAAAATAAAAGAGAGGGAGAGAGAGAAAGAGAAAGAGAGAGAGAGCGGGGGAAGGAAAAAAGAAGGGTGAGAGAAAAAGATTTTTATTTTTTTATAAATGAGAAAAGACCACCCACAAAAAGCAGATATACACGTTAATGTATATCATAAATATAAGATATGTTTTCTCGTTTTCATGAAGTGGGAATGAATCAATGATGAATGATTTACTGGATCGGAAAGCAGTTATGAGCACGAAACTTTCTAGAAGAGGCCAGTCACCAATGGGTATTGCTCTGAGCTCTGGCAATGCTGATACTGCACGGGTTCTTCTTGATAAGGTACATGCAGATGTAACTCATTCAGCTTATTATGTTAATTACTATGACATCGGATGCATTACCATCAGTACCGGCATCAGTACCACCGCCACCCATACTATACCCCCTCCCCCCCCCCCCCCCCCCCCCCCCCCCCCCCCCCCCACTACCTCTACTGTTTACACTTCATCAACAATTTTTATTTTCCTATAGACTACAGTTCTGCTTTCAGGCCTGCTGATAGTATTCCTAAAAAAGTATCACCTTTTTTATGATGGCTATAAAATACCAATACATAGTAAATGTATACCACATTATCATATAATGATAATGATAGTAAAAAATGTTCGACAACAAAGTTTTATCTATCGCGTGTCATTATTTGTATGTCTTCTACTTTATATATGGATAGCGTTTTAATATAAAGTTTATTTACGTGTATATATATGATTATTTAGCCTAAATCAAAATTCATGAAAGGTACATGACCATTGCGTGAAAATATTTTGAATTCCATCATTTATTTGTGTTGTGTTTCTCTTTCACAGGATGCATCATCTATACATCATAGCGACAGCGGTGGTCTAACACCCATTCACCTTGCTACTGTAAGCGGGCTAACTTCAATCATTGAAAAGTTGGTATCACTAGGTGCTGGTCTAAATCCTCAGTCACACGATGGCCAGACGCCCTTACATGCTGCCATCAGACTATGCCACTATAAGAAAAGACAAGTTGAAGTGACGACAGCTTTGAAGCAGGTTACGTATTTCTTGTATAGGTTTCTCTTTCGGAGAGAATTGTTAGTCTATCTAATTGGCACCCACACGCGCGTGATTTACATATAGCTCCGTTTAGTCTCATCTGACAACGTCCCCTATCGTCAGAGTCCAGCAGCCTATAAACATGTTAGCCTATGGACTTTTACCCCCAAAATCGTTTTTTAAAAAACGTCGTACGTTATCACTAGCTCTTTCATTGGAACCCTCATGTTTCATTGACTTTTGAAAGTTTACCCACCGTAATTTGGTCAAAATAGGTCGCCAGCTCGCCATTTCCTATACAGTGTGTCCCGAAAAAAACTATACATTTTTGAAATGGCTGCCGAATAACAAATATATGATTCTAGGGGGAAAAGTTATATATGTATGGAAAGCTCATATACTCAACTTTCGTATGACACCAAAAGTTGCGAAAATAATTCATGCTCGGGTGAGCACCACTGGCGTACCTATGGGGGGGCAGGGGGGCAGAGTGCCCCCCCCCCCTGACGGGCTCCAGGGGAAAAAAAGAAAAGGGAAGAAAAAAAGGAAAGAAAGAGAAAAAAGGAAAAAAAAGGAAAAGGAAAGAAAAAAGGAAGAAGAAGAGAAAAGGAAGAAAAAGGGAAAAGAAAAGGAAAGGAAAAAAATGGGGAAATTAAAAAAAAAAGACCAAGGCCATATGCACCAGGGGGGGGGGGGTTGACCCCAGATTTTTTGAAAACGTACAGTTTTTTTCCTGAAAATGTAGTGTAGGCCTATACCAAATCCTTCAATTCTACTTTTGAAAATGCAAAAGTACCCTCATGACCAGTTCGGTCGCTCGAACTCCCTTCACTCCGTTTGCTTTTTAGATTCTTCGAAAACTTTTAACGCATCTTTCCCCCTCCCCCACCAGAAAAATATTCCGCATACGGCCCAAAAAAATTAAGACAAATTAAAATAGGAAAATATAAGTGATACAACAAATTCGAAACTCTTCGCTGGCGCGAACTGCTTGCTAGCCTATTTTGTATTAAATGTTTTCACTTGCTCGTCCCCCTGAAAAAAGAAAAGGATTAGCATTGCCTAGAATACAATTGTGCCTGCGCCGACGGGCCCCGACCTGCAACCATGGCAACAATAACACACAGTGTATGTACCACCCGGCCCCCCACTCAGTGTTATTTAGGGTACGCATATGCTCGTTCCCTCTTTTTGAAAGCGCCCCCTATCTGAGGACTGCCAACATTTCCGAACCCCCCTTTCGCGGGCTTTTCGCGGGCTTTTCCTGCCTTGGAGACCCCCCTAAATCAGGAAAAATGCTCAATGTACCCCCCTAAATTCGGAATAATTTCTCAGGAGTCCAAAGAGATGAGAGAAAAAAAAAAACACCCCCTTTTTTTACAATTCTCGGGCCGGACTTTGTCGCACGAAAAGTACCCCTTTACCGGACATTTTGGCAACACGCATGCGGTCATTTCGAAACCTGAGTGGGGGGGGGGGCCGGGATGTACCAAATGTTACTAAAAGAGAGTAATTCATTTTTCTCGCTCGCTACACTTGCTCGCGAATAAAATGAATATATATTGCTTTGGAAACAATTGTGCCCAACCTGCAACAATATCATTAAAAATGAGTTTTTTCGCCCTCTCGCCAAAAAGGAATTGAATCGCGTTAAACGCGATTGCGTCCATCCTGACCTGCACCAATAAAAACTAGTTTATTTATTAATTTCTATTAAAAGAGAATTTTTTTTTTGCTTGCTCGCTATGCTCGCTCGCCAAAATGGAATTGACACCGCTAACGTGCCCGCCCCAACCTGCAACAACCAGTTAATAATTATGTACCAAACGTTATTCAAAGAAGTTTTGGTGTGCTCGTGCTCGCCAAAACGGAATTAACATCACCTTAGACATGATTGTGTAAGCCCTGCCCTGCAACAAAAAAATCTGAAATTTATGAACCTATTACCATAACAAAAATTTTGATCGCTCGCTACGCTCGCTCGCCAAAATAGAAATAACACCGCTTTTAATAATCACGTCCCTGACATGGAACAATGAACCCAAGTTTATGTACCATATTTTCCCTATAAAAGAGAAGTGATTTTTTTTGCTCGCTCGCCAAAATAGAAATAACACCGCTTTTAATAATCACGTCCCTGACATGGAACAATGAACCCAAGTTTTATGTACCATATTTTCCCTATAAAAGAGAAGTGATTTTTTTTGCTCGCTCGCTACGCTCGCTAGCTCGTGGAATTATGTGCCCACCACTAACCTGCTACAATATCATTAAAAAGAGAAATGTAGGGGGTTGCCTGCCCGCCAAAATGGGATTGACATTGCCTTAAACACGATTGTGCCCGCACCCGACCTGCAACAATGAAACAAATTTTATATAGCAATTCATTGAGAGAAAGATGTATTTTGGCTCGCTCGCTAAAATGGGTATGAAATCACCCTAAACACAATATTGTTCCCGCGCCCTGCATGGGACAATTGAACCAAGTTTAAGTGGCAATTATTAAAAAAGAAGTGATTTTTTTCTTGCTCGCTACGCTCGTTTGCAAAAAAAATGAAATTAACGTCGCTAACAAGTGAATGTTCCCACCCCCAACTTGCAACAATACCAGTTTATATACCAAACGTTACTTAAAGATTTTTTTTTTGCTCGCTCGCTCGCCAGAAGTGAAAATTAGCATCGCCTTTTTTGTTTGTTTCGGTCGCTTGCCCCCCCCCCCCTGACGGAGTACCCCAGGTACGCCACTGGTGAGCACTGCTCACTTTTGTAAAGGGTATGAAAATTTGGTTGCGCAGGAATTAGCCTTCCAATTTGTGAGAGGTAAATCCTTTGGAGCTTACGGAATTGAGGATTATATGACCAATTTATGATCAATTGTGATAAGTTTGGGTTTGCTGAGTAAAATGTTTGGTTTATGGGATTAACATTTTATGCATGAGTTAACAGGAATTGCATTTTTTATTGTAGCACTGTAACTTCCCTGGTAGACTCAGTGGTGTGTTCATGGGAGTCAGGATGGGGTGATGGTACATGTTGTAATTTCCATGTTATTCTCTTACATCTGTGACTTTGAATAAAAACCTTCACCCCACATTTCAATTATTGTAAGATTAGTTGAACATCTCATTGATTTACTCAATACCCAGGAAGGGATAATGTAAATTGAATATTCAAATACGGTTTGTTGACAAAAGGAATGTCCAAGATGTCAGCTACTTATTCTTCAGGTAAATGGTAACTGAAATGTGGGGTGAAGGTTTTTATTCAAAGTCACAAATGTAAAAAAATAACAGTTTGTAACATGGAAATTACAACATGTACCATCACCCCATCCTGACTCTCATGAACACACCACTGAGTCTACCAGGGAAAGTTACAATGCTACAATAAAAATTTAAATTCCTGTTCCGTGCATAAAAGTTTGATTTAATAAACCATGAAATTCACTCAGCAAATCATGAATGTATCATATCACCCCCAATGTTTTAAGCTCCAAAGGATTTACCTCTCACAAATTGGAAGGCTAATTCCTGCGCAACTTAATTTCCATACCCTTTACAAAAGTGAGCAGTGCTCACCCGAGCATGAATTATTTTCAAACTTTTTGGTGTCATATGAAAGTTGAGTTTATGAGCTTTCCATACATATAAAACTTTTCCCCCTAGAATCATATATTTGTTACTCGGCAGCCATTTTAAAAGTGTATAGTTTTTTTCGGGACACACTGTATAACACATGTGCAACAAGTCGAACTTTGGAGGCAATTTGCCACTCGATTGTAAGGTTATAAGTCAAGCACACGAAGGATTACAAGCAAGAATTATCATAGATCAGTTCTGATTTGTTTATTATGTCCATTTCATCCACCCCCCCCCCCACCGCAATCTTTCCATTTAGTATAGGCAAGCATTTTACCGAGGTAAGCAAAAACATGAATATTCATGAACACCATGGACTATTCGATTATTAACAGAAGGGTGCAATTGTGCACCACATCAAACTTCCCTATACTTTCAGTCAAGTATTTCATTGTATTATGTAGTTTGGTAGGTTTATTTTTACTAACTGTTTAATTATCAGATATCAATGATAGTTTAAAGATATGAAGAAAAAAAATTGTATTTTATATTTAGCAAAGCAATCTCACATACAAAATCACTATCAAGTGTCGTCGGATCCGCCGATTGCCGTCTGCTATATACATTCGAACTTCAAGGCACATTTATCTGTGGACTATGATGTACACAGTTTACTCGTCATTGTAGATTTATGATTAGCCATCTGTCATGTATTACTCTTTAATTGTTGACAAACATACAATTACCAAACACATGAACACTCTCAATTCCCCTCCCCAACACACTATTTCCACAGACCCAGTTCACATATCATACCCAATTGCATATACACCCTGCAACAAAGTTGGAACATTCTAGTTTCGTAGTGACGGCGAACTAGCTACATTTGTGCTGGCGAAAATGTGACAACCGGAGCAATATGTTTACCTTTTTACAAACCGAATGTCTGAATATGGGAAGGACAAGGTCCTTGATAATGAACGTTATAAATATTTGTTGATATGGAATTTTAAAAAAAACATGCCCTCTCCGTTTGTTTCATTTGATATATACTTTTGACGATCTTTTCACTTACTAATGCAAGGAAACTTTTGTGAATGTGTGTTGTGCGTGTGAGTAAATGTATGGGAGGGGCCATCGAATGAAGGTGGGTGGGGTGGGTGCAGAGGCGGCACACCCGGGGCCAGGGGGGGGGGGCACAGTTCCCCCTCCCAAATTTTTCAAATATCCAAAAAGTGCATTTTTTACATAGGAAAAGTGCCTATTTTACTTTGACAAGTGCCCCTATTAATTTCTAAAAGTGCCCCTTTTATTTTGACACGTATCCCTTTTCCTTTGACAAGTTCACATTTTCCTTTGTATAAAGTGCCCCTTCCCATTTTAATAACTACCCGTTTTTAACTCGGATAAGCGCACCTTATATTTGCACATGTGCCCCCTTTCATTTTTAATAAGTGCCCCTTTTCCTTACGATAACTGCCCCCATTTAAAAAAGAGCCCCTATCCCTTCTC
The DNA here is from genome assembly GCF_000002235.5 of Strongylocentrotus purpuratus. Lineage (NCBI taxonomy): Eukaryota > Metazoa > Echinodermata > Echinoidea > Camarodonta > Strongylocentrotidae > Strongylocentrotus > Strongylocentrotus purpuratus. The sequence goes on along the minus strand of NW_022145606.1, from coordinate 44,117,611 downwards.
ATAGATGCCCCTTTTCATCTATTAAAATAGTTCCTTTTCATTCTCATAAGTGCCCCTTTTCATCTCATGTAAGTTGTAAATGACCCTATTCAATTCTGAGAGATACTCATTTTACTTTGACAAGTGCCCCTTCCCCTCCCGATAAGTGCTCTTTTCATCTTATATAAATGCCCCTTTTCTTTTGACACGTCCCCCTTGTCCTTCCTAATAAATGCTCTTTTTCCTTCTTATCAGCTAGTACCCCTTCCTCTTTTTATTTTTATAATTACCCCTTTTCATCTTTGATTAGTGCCCCGTTTATTCTAACATGTGCCTCTTTTTCTTTTTAATAAGAGCCACTTCCCCTTCTCATAAAAGCCCCCTTTCACCTCCGATAAATGTCCCTATTAAAATCTGATCGGTGCCCCTTTTCTTTCAACAAATGCACATTCCCCTTTATCATTAGTGCCCCTTTTTCACTCTCATAAGTGCCCCTTTTCACCTCTAATAAATACCCTTTTAAATATGATATGTGCCCCATTTTCTTTCTAATAATGAACCTACCCCGTTTTCATGAATGCCCCTTCTCACTTCTTGTAAATGTCTCCTATCAAAAAGTGTCTTAATTCTTTCGATAAGTGTCCCCTTTTCCTCTCATCATTAAACGTGCCCCTAATTTCAAGCGACTAAGAGCAATTTCCCTCCACAGTTCACTCGCTACGCTCGCTCGTAGACATAGCCTAGATGTTATAATAAAGTAACTTATCAAAGGTGTTTTTAGACTTCCGTTAGGAGAATGTGCTTATAACCCCACCAGGATTGGGTTTTTCCTCTTTATAAGATGTAATTTTTCGCACTGCGACCTCATAAATCTTTTTAAAAAATTCTCGCTCGATTTGCTCGCTCGCAAATGAATTTTCAGACCATCATACCCAACTGCAAAGTATGATGCTTAAACAACATCTTATATGATGTGAAAAGAGAAACAAGTATTGAAATCATCCCTGATAATGTAATCACAATATAGGGGTATATACCAATGTCTAAAAAATTGTATATTTTCGCTTTGAGGATTTCTCTTTGAAGGTGCCCTTTTTTTTCCAGAAAGTGCCTTTTGTTTATCGGTGTTTAACACACACACACACACACACACACTTTGGAAGTCGCTCCGCCGCTTAAGGGTGGGTGCTCAGTTGAATTTAGTATGTATATGCTGATTCATTATTATAATAAGTAGTAGTAGCAGTAGTAAATATAAGGATCTTATTCCCTGTTATCGTAAATTTGTATAACTGGTATGAGTGTAGAAAAGGCATTTAATCTGGACAGTCTATTTTTGTTTGTTTGTACTCACAATAATCTATCTATCTAGTTCTTTTACCGTTTTCATTAACGAAATAGATACAACAAGAGAGTGATGATGACATATCCCCTGCGGAGGCTCTGATACAATTCCTTATAAATCAAGGATCCAAGATCGACATCAAGGATAACAACGGTTTTACCCCGGTACAGTATGCCAGAGATGAGCGCATTAGACAAATGGTATTCCGGAGGTGAGAAAGTTATAACAAGTAGTTAACCATGCACTGTTAAATATGATTCAAGATTTAATTCTTCAAAAATGATTGAATTTAATGAAATTATCTGCATAATTAATGTACATATTTCGATTTTTCATAACATTTGTCGACTACCTATTCTATTTTTTTGTAAACATCCATCCTTAAACAATTATAATTGTGCATTATGAAATTTAAGTCGCAATAAACAAATTAATGTTGATACATCGTTGTAATATAAAAGATATACTACAGCGTAAATCATGGATGCTTATAAATGTTTTTATGAATTAGCTCCCTCTTATTTAATGAATTACTCACTGTATATAGACCAGTAAGAAGTATTCGATCTTGTAAAAATAATATATTTTTTGTTCCTCCTATTTTGACAAACACATATGGTAAACGTTCATTTGCCCATGCTGCCCTAGTCTTATGGAATAGCCTCCTAGACTCAATTAGAAACATTGACACAATAAATAAGTTTAAGTCCACCCTGAAAACATATCTATTTAAATTGTTGTAAACAAGTCAAGGGATCGACTCAGTACCCTATTTTTCTATTTGCTTTTCTTTCTAAGCGCGTAGGAAAATACTTAGTAATGTGTAATGCGCTATATACAAATGGATTATTATTATAACTATTATCATTATTATAATAGGTAATAAATCAACATTACAAATAGACTCATACAATATATTTTTGGTTCTTTTGGCAGCTTATCCGAAGATGATGTTCATACATTCCGAGGTACGTATTTCATCTAATTTAGAATAGTTTCACTACTCACTAAGATTGTTCTCAAGGGTCAATAAAGAAGCTTCTACCCCACCCCTCCACGGTTTATGCACATCGCAAAGGTTTAAACAAAAGCATTAGTTTCTGAGCTCTATATTTCTACAAAACAAAAATAAATATTTTATAAATTAATATCCCCCTTTGGGTATGATAGTGCGGCGTTATTCTGCCATCAAAATAATTATATATATATTCGATGATTCGTTTCATCCGTACAGCGTTGATACAACGATGTCCGTTTCAGGCTATCCATTCGTGTGATATGAAATGACTAATCACCAAGCTATCATCAGATGATATAATTCACCTTTTCTTATTTTCTTGTTCCATTGTCCGTAATTTTTGTTTAGATCTTCCGATTGAAAGATCTACTGAAAGTCATCGCAGTATTGGCTGTGAAGGAGGGATTCTACATTTGGATAGCTGTGACGTGACAATGTCGATTCCACCAAGGACAGTGCAGGCTGGCTCTTGCCACGATGTTTATATAGCTCTAGTTACTGATGACCCCCCTCCTATCCGAGAGATGGAGTTTCTTACAGGCCATGGCATTTGCATCACATTCCCTGCACAATGGCGCTATTCTAAGAACCAGCCTATAAGGTTAAGTCTCCCACATGCAGCAACATTGCTGAAGTCAAAAGATGTGCATGCTGACATCATCTGGAAACAAACTGAATCAACATCAGGTTAGTTGTCAATAGGAGGATGCAAGGGAGTTGTAAACAAAAAATACTACTTTTCAAGATTTTCCACGTTAAATTTGAGTGGCCCCATAATTGGCGCGGTGAAGCAGTTAAATAATAAATGTATTTGTTTTTCTTCAAAACTAGAGATGCGCTGCAACTTTTATAGATTATTTTGCAGACATCCCTCACTCACCTATTGATATATACTTTTCATCGAATCTCCATTTTATATCATCATATCCTCAATTGTATCATTAGCCTACTTATTATCGCGAATGTTGGAAACTAGATAATTAGCAACAAACTGAAGAATTTTCAAAGTCATCACATCAATTAGGGTCTTACAAAAGAACAGTTACCTATTTTTAAAAAGATTTGTATTTGATTTTTTCTTTCCTGTCAATATGTTACTATTTACAGTTCACCGCGAGGATAATCATACGCAATGTATCATTAAAGAAAGGGAAATCAACCTCGCCATAGATGCCACATCTGTAATTAAGGACAAGGTTCAGCTATGGATACCGATTAAGCTTCATTATCATGCTCTTGGTAAACGAATGGCATGCACCCCTTTCCTTCCCGTTGACATGGCACTTGGGGAAGACATCACACTCAGGATATACATACATGAAGAAATACCTTACACTGTTCAGGTAATATTAATATATATATATATATACCAAGGATTACTGGAGTAGAGTATGATACATCAAGACAGTCAAAGTACAAAGCAAAAGAGATTATATTAACATGTGAATAGTGTTCCAGGTTTATACAATATTTTGGTTGAGACCGTGAAAATTATTTCTTGATCTAGATAATTAAACAAAACACGTTTCACTAACTTAAACATGTAAAATCTTTCGAAGTAAATATCTTAGAACTGTTGAACAGATTTCCATTAAATGCAACGTACTTTAATCTAATTGGGCCAATCGTAGTAGGTTAAATAATGACATTATAACTATACGTATTTCAATCATTTCATTGCTGAAATGTGCGTGTTTTGGTTTTGTTTTGGTTTTTTTAACAGAAAATTCAGGAAGAAGAGGAAAATTCGCTTTACCGCCAAGTACATCCTGGAAGATGTTTTGCACTTGAACCTGAGTCAAGTGATCTACAGCTGGAATGCAATGGGGTGAAAAGGGTAAAAATTATTCTACAAGGATTGTTAACTTAGAATTTCTGCATTCTAAATTTCATTTAAAGATGTTAGTAAAATGCATTAGATGCAAATAAATGTCATTAGCCATACTGTTAACGGCCTGCCAATGCCGCGTGAACTCTCAATACTCTCAACTTTAAATAGGCTATGCCTCTATTTTTGGCTTTGTCCGTGTGTGTATAATATATATATATATGTATATTTAAATATATGCACGTGTGTGTCACAAACAAAGTTGATATTATTTCAAGATGTTTGTGTCGCGCTGCACTCGCTACTGTATAGGGCCAGTGTCAGGATTGCATTTGGGGGTTTTGGTTAGGTCTAGGGTAAAGGTTAGAATTATGTTTTGTTTTTGTTTTAGCCTATGGTTAAATTTGATTAGTTTTGGAAATTATAGGGGCGCGATTGGCGCAGAAGCAAATGTCGTAAATCCGTCCACAGCGTCTTCAACATTGCCCCAATTCTGTTTGGAGAAATAAACACTAAATATTGTAAATATAATATTTTATTAGATCATCTCTGCGACAGAATTATTCAACCGGCAGAAGACACTAGTTTCGATGCCAATTACGACGGAAACCAATGCCAGAATGCAGATGATGAACATTTCGATTTCAGCAACAAGTACCAAACAACCAAAAACAACCATGGCATTCATGGCCATACAGACTGGTTTGTCAATCTTGATTCTAGGACAATCACCCCCTGGGCAATCACACCCCCCCCCCCCCCCCGGCCAATAACCAGCGGGACAATTACTCCCAAGGACAATTACCTCCCGGAAAATTATCCCCCGGATAATTGCCCCCCCCCCCCCCGGATCAAAATCTGCTGTTATCAAATGCAAATTATTATCAGGGTGTTCTACCCATTAAATTAACAGTGGGGGGAGGGGGGTAATTTTCGGGGGGGGGCGGTGTATTTGTCCTCGGGGATGGTTGTCCTTGGTTATTCTTGTAGGCCGTATTAGTCCTAGGGGGTAATATTAAGGGGGAAATTTTCCTCAGGGAGTAATTGTCCACGGGGGTAATTTATCAGGGGGGGGGTAATTTTCCTGGGGCTGGTTGACCTTTGGGCGCTTATTTTCCGGAGGTTTATTGTCCTTCGAGTGTATTTGTCCTAGGAGGTAATTTTAAGGGGGTAATTGTCCGGGGGTAATCGTCCACGGGGAGGGGGATTTTCCGGGGTTAATTGTCCCCGGCGGATGGTTGTCCTTGGGGGGGGGGGTAATCTTCTAATTCTCCTCCTCCTTCTTCGTCTTTGTTTTCTTCTTCAGTTACAATTTCTCCTACTAAATCTTCTTTTAATTCTTCTCCTCATTTGTGCTATCCCTCCTCTGTTCCAAAAACAACAGCATTTATCGATTAAACACGTTTCACTTCTATCAATTTCATGGAATCCAGGATCACTGCATGTATGTCGATATTCTAATTTTTTAATTTGACGAAAACTTATCAGCGGGGGATTCTATAGTAGTAAAAACAAATATTGCACGGTACCTATCATCAATCTAAACTAATCTTGTTCCAAGGCGAAAGGGGTCTCATTAGAAAATGTTGTCATTTTCCTCCAAGGTTTCTCCACCGACATATGCTCAACCCTAGATAACATGGTCCCTGGATCAAATACTGACCTCAGGTAACGTTAATCTAAGAAAAATATATTTATTTTACATTTACAACTTTTGGTGTCAATTCTTTATTGCTTATTACTATCGCTATTTTGCCTATTCCCTTGTGTGTGACATGCTCTTAATCATTATTGTTTTTACTATTATTCAAATCTAACGATAACAAGATGGAAAATGTTAATGTCGATTGTGTCAGCGGGAAAATATAAACAACATTACACGAGATGAATTTATAATATATTACTGTATCATTAAAAAACTAAAAGAGGAAAAAATGCAAAAAGAACTGGGATGCTATAGGTAATGAAATTATCTAGCCTTACTAATCAATTAAATAACTGCATTTTTGTTCTCTCTTCACCCTGTATTTCCATTTATAGCAACGCTGAAGAAATTCAGAATGATGATTTCATCACAAAAGAGATGAACACTGATCGGTACTACCATCTTGGTCTAGCATTGGGTTTGTCCTACCAGACACTTGACAGCATCCAGTTCAGAAGCAGACAACATGATGAGGCTGGGGTTAAGACACTAAACCAAAGGGCTGCTGTCTCCATGATCCGCTATTGGAAATGCTTGCATCATTCCGTCTCACTAGCAGACGATCATCTAACAGAAGTGTGGAAGTCCGTGAGCGATTCAGGAGATTCAGCCCCTGTTTTGAAACAACGACGAAGAGCGGGTAAGGACGCACTGAATTTTGAAACAGAATTAAACTCATTCTAAAACAGACCAGAGGATATACATTACCTTTTAAATGAGGGATCGTGCAATACAGTTATTTTTCGAATTTAATTGATAAATATGTTTGATAAACATCTTTACATGGTCTTTATACTTCTACCTTCCCTCTAAAGAAAAGAAATATGACATACATGTGGAAGACTTCTTCGAAGGGGAATTCCCTCTTGAAGAACCCAGCTCCATCTCGACTGTAGGCCTTCATGCTTATGATTTGGAGGTGAGTGTTTCCACGCGGTAGCTGTATGTAGTTAATATTTCCAGAGACGGAGCATGTATTTCCAAATCAGTGTCCCGTTGCATGAAACTTACCACTGGTTATAACGTTGCCATCAGTATTATCTACCATGGCAACATTACTCAACAGCCAATCAAATCAAGCTTTCCATGGAATTTACCATTAATGGCAAAAATTACCACCAATGGTAGGCTTTATGAAATGGGGCCAAGATCTTTGGACGTTAATACAGTCGTTATCAATGTGTATATTGTGCATACATAGGCCTGCTAAGCAGACAACCACATTTGAAACTCTTTCAGCATCTAGATAGCAGAAAGATAATCTCCGACTTAGTTAGGAGCCTTGATGATTCTTGGACGTGGGGATCTACTATTAATTTCTCTTGCACTCATGTAGATGTGAATTTTAGTATAGACACTGAATTTCAATTCGAGACAATAAATTTGATGTAATGGATAGGAGCCGTATCCAGACACCTACCCCCTGGGCATCCACCCCGGAAAACCACCCCTAGGATAACCACCCTCTAGGACAACCACCCCCTACGACATTTACTCCCTAGGGCCACCACACTCTAGGATGACTACCCCCTAGTACAACAACCACCGGACAACTACCCCAGACAACTACCCCCTAGGATAGCTACCCTCGGACAACTTCCCTCAGGCAACTACCCCTAGGATAGTTTGCCGGGGGTAGTTGTCATAGAGGATGGTTGTCGTAGGGGGTAGTTGTCTGCGGGTAGTTGTCGGAGGGGGTAATTGTCGTAGGGGGTAGCTGTCTGGGGTTAGTTGTCTGTGGGCAGTTGTATGGGGTAGTTGTCCGGTGGTAGTTGTCCTAGGGGGTAGTTGTCATAGGGGTAGTTGTCTGTGGGTAGTTGTCCGGGGGTAGTTGTCCTTGGAAATTTAAAACATTGAGAAAATGCTTTGTACTGCAAATTTATTTTTAAAAGCCCCTATAAACAAATTATTTTTTTGAGGCTCATGACAAAGATGCCCTGCTTGAAAAAAAATTATCAGACTCTTTAGTAAACAGAAATTGGGAATGAGAAGGGGAAATGAAATAAGTCCAAATTATGGCATTAGAAATATAAGAAAGGAATAACAGGATGAGAGCAAAATATGAAAATTAGGTGACGAAGAGACCCGTGAACTAGAACTCTTATTTAACCGTCTGATATTGCCAATGTAATATTTGTATGTCATTTTCAGTGTATGATTCACATAGAATAATACAGATATATTGACTGCTTTGAGAGGCCTAGCTGTTTATATAGGCTCAAGGGGCCGTTGCGGCGGTGGGCGGCGCGCCGAGGGGTCATGGCAGGATGCACTATCCCCGAGAGCCAGTATAGAAACAGCCATGCCTCGAATATTAAAGCAGTCCATGTATCTTTTATATACCGAATTCACACAAAATATCTACAAAGTATTCTTGCCTTATCCTTTTCTTGAGTAAAGATAGATTAAAACATCACAGAAAATCTGAGACACTATCTATTAATCTACGCTGGAGAGTTGGCTTAAAGTTATGATCATTCGGGAATCGCGCATACACTGTATGGTATCCGCGTTCGCACAAAGATTTTTTTACACGTTAACCAATGGGGATCTCAGCAAAATTTAACTATTTTCCCGTCACCAGGGGCAACTGGAATCTTTCTCATGAACTATTGATCGTTACTGGCATTGTTCGTTTCTTTACGGGCATGGCTATATCACGACTCCAGTTTCGACCAATCAGATGGCTAGATTTCTAAAGAGGGATATATAATAATGGATAATCACTCTTACGTCACAGACATTCAAAACAACCTTTCTTTCTCTCCCCTTATCGTACCTTTCTTTATCAAATGTATGTATCCTTCATTTTGTACATTTACTTATACTGTTTTATGCTTTGAGAAATATTAAATAAAGACTTTATTTGGAGAAATAAAAATTCTTACTAGTATTCTTATAATCCAATTAAATATACCTATTTCACAACTGGCGTTGATTATTTTCCCCTCCAAAGATTTCAAGAGCAATGGGGCACTGGACAGAGAGGCTTCATCATAAGCGATCTAACACTCCTAGTGTCAGAAGCGACTCGTTAAGCAGGTATACAATGACTTTGAAATGCGTTTCAAAGGGTATTATTATCAGTTGCTAGCTTCTAGCAGGTAAATAAGAATTATAATGGCGTTATAGCCTTTTGCCAAAGGACAGTGTCTTTACCTAAAATATGTTCTGATTCAACGCGTTTTGAGGAAAGTGATTTCAGATTTAGGTTGGATTTGGCGTTTATTGTAATTTGCTATAAAATTCTACCCCTGTGACCCGAGACTAGAAACCAAATACATTCAGACCAAAAAATAATAAGTTAAACTAATTGCAGAGCCTCATGCAGGAAGAAAAGCAATGATACCGATGAGGCTTCCATGGGTAAACAACCGTTTTATTATTATTATTATCATATTTATCATTATTATTAGAGGTATTATTATCATATTTATCATTATTATTAGTGGTATTATTATCATTATTGTTATGATTAAATTATCATTGTTACTGTTATTGGTAGTAGTAGTAGTAGTACTGTTGTTGATGTTTGTATTATTATTATTAACGTGAAGTTTCAGCACGTTCCTGGGGGAGGAGGAGGGTCGCTTTCCGAAACGCTGTAAGTTGCCCTGTCTTGTACAACATTTCTTCTTCTAATTATTGAATAACATATAATGAAAGAGTGTAATATAGTATAGTTGTTTATCAATACTTAAGACAATTTAATCATTTGGGAAGTAGTTCTCAAAAGCATGATGTGGGCTCGCTATACGTATCCTGCTATTACATGCTATTTTAACATTCAAAGAAGTTCACTTTGTGAGTTAAGCATAAGGTTCTTGCAAGGAGACAAAAGATCATTGAGTTTAAATATGTTTTTTGAGTCCCCGACAGATATTTATAATAATGTTTAAATTCTTTAAAGGGACTTTGTAACTTTGTAACATTGTTCAGATGAGAGATAGTGGTGCTAAGGTAGTGACTTCAATGTTAGATGTACAATTAAAGATAATCTGAAAATTTGAGCGAAAACGGACCATTATTCATGGTACAAATTGGGAAAAACTGATCCGATCGATTCCTTAATTCTCCTAACTATATTATTACAATTTAATTGCATTTTAGGTGAATGGAAATCTCACAAAGCAATAAATTGGCTCTACATTCCATTCCAGACATTTAAGTGTTGACAGATTTCTTATAGCCTGTTTTTATGTCTTTTTTCATGGAAAAACGGTTGGGAAAATTCAAAAATGGTTGGGAGAATTTAGATTCACAAGCGCCTCCCATCGACGCCCGTTCGAAAACCCGTTGAACTTTGTTAAAAATCTTCATATTGCGTGAATTAATTTCGGATTTGGGGCATCGTAGTTGGATAATCCATACATACACACATAATTTTAGGTGTTTTGCATCCTGATTCAACAGATTTGTGAAATCAACCATCACAATGTTACTAAGTACCCTTAATGTTCATTTCAGATTACGCATCGCATAAACGGACCTTATCAACTTCTAGACACCTTCGTGACAAAGTTAAAAGGTTTATTTTCTGCCTTTCTCTTGTTTCCCATGGGTTTACCCTTATTACTTGTAATAAAAATTGCGAAAACTGACTTCAATTCAATTATTTCGACAAAACTCATGAATACAGTAAAATATGTAAGACAACTGAATGCAGGAAAAAAAACATTATAAATATAAACATGCAGTTAAGAATATAAAATGTCAACATGATGATCAACTGAATCTGCGTATATATTTTTTCTTCAAAAGGATAAATGAATTTCGTGTTAATAAAAGAATCGTAGATTGCTATAGATAAAAATTATATTTCATCTCTACCTAACCTAGATATTGCTCAAAATTTTCTTACAATTTTTTTTCTTTCAGTTTTAGAGTTCTGAGAATTGACCCGCATCGTGAAGATGAAGGTATGCATCCCCTTTCTATATATATATATATAAATATATATATATTTTTTTAATTTTTTTTTATTTGGGGGGAGGGGGGGGCGCAAGTAAACAAAAAATGAATCATGTTCTTAAGCGCAGTAATTGAATCATGTTTACATGTTCGTTTTCATACAATATTAATGAAAGGACAATTATAAAAAAGGAACTACAAGAATGTAAGGTAGAACATCTTCTATGTATTATTGTTTCTAGTTATTGTAAAATCACTCTTTAAAAAGTCAGACAACGTTAACGTTGGTCATTCTTTCCAGAAGTAGGATATTATTTCGGGGAAAAGGCGCTATATAAATCCAGTAATTATTACTACTAGTGTACCCAAATTCATTTACAGAAAAAGAGGACTCCAAGCAAGCCATTCTTGCATGGATGGAATCTGGGGAAAGAGTAAAGCCGGCGGATTTCAGACCGCATAAGGAAACTTCAAAACCTACAAATGACGAGGGACAGATAATACAGTCCGTTCACCATATCTCTTCATCGAGCGCCCTCAATGATGAAAACCAGGTTCAAAATCTTGAAAGCAGGGATGATTTGAGTGCGGTTACTGACGTGATCCGGCTTGAGAAGCATGGCATTGAAGTAAGAATTCCACCAAATGAAGCTTACAGCGCAAAAGATGTCACTGTCGAAATAATCGATGACATCCCAACTGAGTTGGTGCTAAAGGAAACGGAAGCCATCATTTCCTTCGGCCTGAGAATGTCGCCCTCCGATGCAGCGTTTGACATTCCAGTGACAGTAACGATGCCCCATTGTGCTATATTCAAAAAGCCAGAGGCTGCAAAAATCGTCACTTATTATCGCAAGAATGGTAAAGTCTGGTCTTTCTCGTTGTCTCTGTCTCTGTCTGTCCCATTCATATTGCCGTTCATTAAAGGTACTATGTCCCATTTTCAGGCCAACGAAATGAAAAGGTTACATTCCATTGGCATTTGAAAGATAATACTAATTTAGAACTTCCCCCCAAAATGGGGGCTTGAAAATGTCTTTAAGTGGGAAAATAACGACTGTTAGTTGTCGAATTGACTAAAGTGCTACCAAGTCAGTAAGTAATAGTCTGATTTTCAGACCATTGTACCAAATGGTCGTACGTTTTGTGTTGCGCAAAGATTCAAGCAGTTTAGTTTTGGCCATTACAAGAAGTGGGTTATTGATTTAGACAAATGCTTATGTACCCTTTACAGCTCATTTTATGTATGTTATTATCAAAGAAGAAAAAAAGCCAGTCAGTCACTCAATAGTCTGACAGTCAAGTCTAGCAAGTAAACGGGTTTCCTTGCATAATCTGAATATAAGGACACTGCTAACGTTTAAATTTAACAGATAGGACATACATGACATATTCATAATATTCCTGCAAAGTTCTACAGAAATTGATGTTGGCTGCAAAAGGAACATAGTATCTTTAGATAAACTTGAAGAAAGTAATATATATGAACAAGGAATTTGATTGCACAGCTACCAAAATCAATTTTGGGCTATTCTTCAACCCCCTCCTAAAAAAGGCACTTTAAACCCTAATACTGGTTGGGATGGGGAAAAGAGGGTAGAAATATCGTTAAGGATTAGTGTTTAGAGAGAAAAATACATGACTGCTGTTAGGTTGTGATATAAGGTTAAAATTGCAATACTTATTGCTGAACATATAGGTTTTGACATTGAAGTATATGATTTTGTTATATTATAGTTGTGCTAAGGTATTGGTTAATTTTCTTTGATATTTTGCATGATTAGCATCTGAAAGTTTTACAGCGATTCCTTCTACCGACGGTAGCCTACGATGTGTTGTAAGACAGCACGACCTAGATCTTTACATGGACCACTTCTCCGAAATTTGGATTGTTGCTCTCTTCACATGGGCATTCATCGGTAAACGTGTTATTTGTACACCATATATTCCATTGTCAACTCCGAAGAACGATGAACATGTGTTGTTTGTCCGTGTAAGAGATGCAAACATTGGAAAGGGAGAGGTTGGTTTTCTTTCCAATTGTATTTTCTTCATCTTTTTTTGTTCTTTATCACTATCCCCTTCTTTTGCATTTATATAAGCTATAAAACTTTATTTAAAGAAATATCAAAGGGATTATAGGGAGAATTGTCGTGTTATTGTGGTCCATTCACTTGACTCTCAATCCAAGCGTTTGGGAGTTTGAATCCAAGCCAGGCACTGACGTCTTTTGGCAAGACATCAATCCACATGTCCCACTCTTCACTAGGTGTAAAAGGATACCTTGCGATTCTGAGGTAATAATATTTGCAGGGCCCGCAGGAAGAGAAGCATAATACTTATATGCTTACCCTGGGTATATAAGTCCCAATTATTGTCTTCTCCTAATAATTTTGTTTTAACCTGGGCTATTTTGTGTCCTTTTTGTGCATATTTGACCTTTAAAAGAATGATTAAAAAACAATAATAATTATTATTATCATGATGATTATTGATATTATTATCATTATAAGTATTATTATTATTTTAAATATTATTATCTTTAGAAGTATTAACATAATTTATATACAATTTTATTACGATGGCTAATCTCTCATGATGTTTGCTGATTTACGTCTTTTAGTAAATCCTCTTCTGTTTTTTTTTTGGAATCTAAACTTCTATATGTTCGTGTGTCAAAGCCCTTTCTTTCTTTTGTTATTCTTTTTTTTTTCTCTCTCTCTCTCTCTTTATAACTTATAGTTTACACTTTGTTGAGTGGAAACGCATTTTTAGAATTAAACTATTGAATGCTTTTTCTCAACTTTTAAGGTGCAGCCTGGATACATGGCTCCGATCACGGGAGAGCAATTCTTAGTGAGGTGGCGTTCAGGAGCGTTAAAGATTACTTGCCCAGAAAGCACCATGAAAGACGAGGCCATGGTAACATTCAAACGAGCAGTTTAAATCAACCTGTTCAAAGTTTTCTTAGATTTGAATTGCTAAGTAAAGTAAACGAAAGTAAGACCACTAACGCCCGAGATCTTTTTTTTTGTCGGACAAATCGGATGAATATTAGCATCAGTTATTGCAGCTATTTATTGATTGACCACATAATATAGAACCCATAATTTGGCGATTCGAGAGTTAGGCAATTTATGGTTGGCTGTCTTCTCTTTGGAAATTTGATTTGCTCAACCATTGAGCATTTCAATTGTCAAAATCAGTTGGTTAACGTTTAACCTAAAATACAATGGACAGTATGCTGCCCAGTTATAGTCAATTTTTAGCTCAAAATTCTTTTTAGAAATCGAAAGTTAAATGTATGGCAGAATGATCTACAATATAGTTTAATATATCAAATGACTCTTGGACCTTTTTCGTCCTGCATATTTTTGGTTTTTACGAGATCTAACTACGTTAAAAATCAATTTTTCGAGGTAGCTTCACTGTCGCTCATATAGTTGGAATATTTTTTTTTTACCCCAATTTATGGAATTATTTTGACAATGATTTATTTCTAATAGATCTAGATGATAGTATACATTCTCAGATTTTACTGAATAATAATTTGCCAGTGTTTGTTTTGGGTGACTGCTAAAGCATGTGTATGCTACAATGCTTATCAACTAGGGGACCTACGCCCTTAAGTCATAAATGACAGTAATGAGGATTAATGCCCCACAAAAGGGCACTAATGTAGCACATCGACACGGTTTTGATCCTGGGGGCTCACAGTTACGAGGCCATTGCTTTGCCACTGAACCATGACTGTACACAGCGGGGGCTAGGGTAGGGGGCAGCTCCCACAAATAAAAAGAAACAAAGAAAATGTCATAAATTATCCAAAATTCATTGAATTTCCCCCCGGTCCCCAACAGAAAAAAAAATATTCTGTGTGCCCATGCCTTGAGCCATATTGCATGGCTGTACAGAGGATTTTTTTTATGTTGGGGACCGGGGTAAAATGCAATGAATTATTGAAATTTATTGCATTTTCTTTGGGTCCCCTAGTTAATAAGCATAGTAGCATACATATCCTTTAGCAGTCACGCAAAACAAACAAAGTTATTGGCAAATTATTATTCAATAAAATCTGAGAATGTATATTATTATCTAGATCTATTAGGAATAAATCATTGTCAAAATAATTCCATAAATTGGGGTAAAAAAAAAAATGTTCCAACTATATGAGCGATAGTGTATAAACGAGTTAGCCCGGACCAAAGACAACTCGGCCCAGCTGCAGAACGGTCAGTTTTTGTCATTTTACCCTAACCCAAACTCTAACCTTAACCCTAACCCTAACCCTTACCCTAACCCTAAACCTAACCCTAACCCTAAACCTAACCCTAAACCTGCAAAAAACGGGGCCGAGTTGTCTGTGGTCCGAGTTAGCCCGACTCCCTACATATGAATCCATACATATATATATATATGCTCCATACATATGTATATGATTATTTCGTAGACTCTCAAGGAAAGTGAAATTGGCCATCTGACAGAGCAAAAAGTGATGTTCAAAGTGGATACACGAACCGCTGACAAGAATAAAGTGATATTACAGTTCATCTTGGAACAAAGCACAACAAAGCAGCTCCTGGTTCCCATGCACTTAGAAGGTAAATATCATAAAGTCTAATCAACTGAGAAATCAACAAATGGTTGCCATTCATTCAATCTGTCAGCTACAGACATTTGACAATTTCGGAGAATGTGAAGGCATGTAGAAAATGCATCACAAGGAACGGTTTTATGTTGCATTTTAAAATATAACATTAAAGATCTTTAAAGTTGATAACGTTTAGTTGCCATTGTTACCTCACGAATATAGAGTACTTGAAATGTTCATTGTTATTGACGGATGAGGATAGAAACAGAATCTTGGCTTTGGTTCTATTTTGTGAACCAAATTAATCAAGGAAGTTTTTATGCCTCCGTTACGAAGTAGCCGGAGGCATTATGTTTTCGGGTTGTCCGTCCGTCCGTACGTACGTCCGTACGTCCCGTTCTCGTGATCGCGTTATCTGAAGAACCGATTGATGGATTCCTGCCAAAATTTGGTCATGTATGTATCTTGCAGAGCCGATGAACTGATTAGATTTTGGGGTCACGAGGTCAAATGTCACAGGGCTCATTATGTATGCAAAAACAGCTCGTGATCGCGTTATCTCAAGAACCGATTGATGGATTCCTGCCAAACATTAGTCATGTATGTATCTTGCAGAGCCGATGAACTGATTAGATTTTGGGGTCACGAGGTCAAAGGTCAAAGGTCACAGGGCTCATTATGTATGCAAAAACAGCTCGTGATCGCGTTATCTCAAGAACCGATTGATGGATTCCTGCCAAACATTAGTCATGTATGTATCTTGCAGAGCCGATGAACTGATTAGATTTTGGGGTCACGAGGTCAAAGGTCAAAGGTCACAGGGCTCATTATGTATGCAAAAACACCTCGTGATCGCGTTATCTAAAGAACCAATTGATGGATTCCTGCCAAACTTAGGTCATGTATGTTACTTGCAGAGCCGATGAACTGATTAGATTTTGGGGTCTTGGTCAAGGTCTAAGGTCATGCGGCTCATTACGTATGCAAAAAATAGCTTGTGATCGCATTATCATTAAAACAGATTGATGGATTCCTGCCAAACTTAGATCATGTATGTATCTTGCAGAGCCAATGAACTGAGTAGATTCTTGGGTCATGAGGTCAAAGGTCAAATGTCATGGGCTCATTATGTATGCAAAAATAGCTTGTGAACGCATTCTCATTAGAACTGACAGATGGATTACTATTTAACTCATGACATCTTGCAGAGCCAATGAACTGAGTACATTTTAGGGTCATGAGGTCAAAGATCAAAGGGTCATATATGTATATGAGAAATTGCTTTTTGGTTTGTAAACTTGCTCTATGACGGAGGCATCATTTTCGACTGCGCGCAGTCGAAGTTCCATCTAGTTTTTGTTTCTTTCTTTTACATCAATTGAATTTTAAAACCAAGCTCCAACTTTTTTTAGAGATGTAAGCAAAATTCACGGATGAACATTGGGACGGACATTTCGAGAGTCATCAACGGACATCAAAATAAAATAAAACAGCCAATTTTACTCTTTAAGATAAAAACACACTCATTCTGTGTGCTCTGTATACTGTATGTTTTATAATCGCTTTTTTCTTCGTATTATTTACACCAAACGTGTGTTAAAAACTTCACTCTTCAAGTGCTTTAGGTAATGCCAACAACTGAATTTCCAAATGGACCAATAAAATTAATCTGAATCTGAATCTGAATCTGAATCTATTTGACTTATGACAAAGCCTTTGTCTTTTGATATGTTAACATCACAAACACGAGGTACTCTTTTTTAACAGCTCATACTTTTAAATAATTCCGTGTCGAAGAACGATGAACATTTCATGCAGAGGATTGTCTGACAATTGTTATTTCCTGTCATTTGAAGACTGTATTGAAGTACCCAGTAGCATGATAATGATGATCACATATTGTTAAATTGACGTATCAAGATCAAATTACTTGAAAATGTTTATTTGTGTAATTAAATTGTAATTATAATGCAACATGATTATGCAAGAAATAACAACAAAAATGAATATATGTTTGTTTGCGAAGTTAACAAGGTTTCCCATTTCTCCAATCAGATACAACCATGGCATCATCGAATAAAACAGATTCCTCGTCCCCGAGACCGTCGGCATCCACATCAGCTAGCAGTCCCCCTACAGATGCAGCAGCGACAGCCGGTGGAGTTTCTACTTCTAAAACCAGGTTAGAACTATCTCTTAATCGTTGATGTGGGTATTCGCTAATCATTCTCAATTAAAATCTCATTGATGGGATAATTCATTTCTTAAATAATGACAATAATCTTTCGATATCGTTTTTAGATAATTATCTACTATAATCAAGCTTAAATCAAAAAGGTATACACGAGTATTGCTTGCGTTCTGCTGCAATATTTGTATTCGACGATTTCGCACCATCATCTAGTTTTATTTTGACTTCAATTCAGATTTGCATAGATAAATGCATTTTGGGGAAATTCTCCCATCTTAATTAAGGAAAGGAAGAAAATAGAATGTAGTAAAATTTGAAAGAATTTGACGATATGACGTCCTCGTGAGACTCATTAACATTCTACATTTAGTCTCCTGTAATCCGCGCCCCACAAAATGCAACATACCATATAAACTGACTGGATGAGGCGCGATGGCTTAGTGGTAGAGAGCAGTGGTCTCGTAACCGGGAGGTCCCGGGTTTGAAACCACGTCAATGTGCTCGTGCCATTTGGTAAGGCATTACTACTCATGATCAAGTCCTCTGGAGGCTTTAAGCTCCACCGTCCTACTTGTAGCTACTTGCTCCCTCTATATAGAAAACTTCCCCAATCGGTGCCTGTTGGTCCCCCATGATCCTCTTTTTCTTATGTCAGTTGAGAGCTGAGTTAATGAGATAGCCACCTGTCAGTGACCTCGTTGTGTGGTATAATCCCTTCTGGCCAAATAGTATTGACGGTCTTTAAAGCCGCCAGTCCCCTGGTTGTTTACTTACTGTCTTACTAACCATATTCATGATTTCTTAGTAAAACAATCATCGTTAATCACCATAAAAAAAGAGAAAAGAAGTACAATTGTATTTAACAAAGAAGTGAGAGAGAAACAAATTAAAATAATTAGAATCAATGCTTATGCTTCGGAAATATCCGAATAATCTCATCAGAATAGGTATTCATAAGGCACGCAATATAGAACAAAATATCTACATTTTAAGAGAGAAAAAAAAGTCAGGGAGAAAATACAGATTAGGTATTTACATACAATCCCAATTATTTGATTCGAGTTGCTTCGAGTTGTCAAAAATAAGCTTCATACTAGAAGTTTTAAACCAGTGCTATACATTGTAAATTGGGTCATGTAAGATTATATATAAGAAGTAACCTTTCATATTTTCTCTATACAAATATAGACCTACGGAGGAATCCAGGGAGCAAGATTTTGACGACCTTCTCAGGATAGTAGCTAGGCAGATTCATACGAATCCTGACATCGACAGTCTAGGCAAAGAATTGGGTTTTGACGTTTCGGAAATACAACGTTACATACAAACGAATGAAAAATACCCAAGAGTCACATACATGGGTACACTTAGTATGCTCCGTGATTGGAGGAACAGGACTACAAGGTCCGAAGAACATGAGAAGTTAAAGAAAGTCCTGACTGTGCTTAAACACCATCGTCTGGTAGACGACCTCCTGAAAGACAATATGTCAAGCTAGCATGAACTAGAAAAAATAGAAAAACTCTAAATAGTTCTAAATTGAAACGTGAACTAAAGGAACCTGTCTACAAAGACCACCTATCTACACATACCACTTTTTGTGTTTCCCTTGCGAGGTCGTTTTAGACAGGTTTGACTGTATTGCCATATGTCATTTTTGACTTCATTAGATTCTGTGCATAGGCCTTGACATGTTGAATATCCAGTGAATTTGGATATTGATATCATATCTCGTTGTTGAGTTTACAATTTTGTTCATAACTCTGCACATGTGGAATGTTTAATGTATTTATATTATTCGTACAATATTATATCTCGGTCTTGAGTTTTTTAGATTAATTTTGTGTGCATAAGTCAATTGCATATATATGTCATGTAATATCATACTTAGATTGAAATTTTGTGCATAGAACTGCACATTATAATGCCGATTTCCACTGCATACATGTATATATTTGTTATGATATCATACTGAGATTGGATTTGTGTGCATAAGTCTGCACATCATAATGGTGATTGGCCATTGTATATATTTCATATGAAATCATACCTCAGTGTTGAATTAAGATTTTCGTGCATAAGTCTGCACATCACAATGCCGGAATTTCCAATATAGATATAAATAATTCATATGATATCATACTGAGACTGGAGTTTTATGCATAAGTCTGCACATCATAATGGTGAATATCAAATAGATATATTTTATATCATATCATACTGAAATTGGATGTTTGTGCATAAGTCTGCACATCATAATGGTGAATATCAAATGTATATATATATATATCATGTAATATCATACTGTGCATAAGTCTGCACGTTATAATGGTGAACATCAAACGCATATAGTTTTCATATAATGTCATACTAAGATTGGATGTTTGTGCATAAGTCTGCACATCATAATGGTGAATATCAAACGCATATAGTTGTCATATAATGTCATACTGAGATTGGATGTTTGTGCATAAGCCTGCACATCATAATGGTGAATATCAAACGCATATAGTTTTCATATAATGTCATACTGAGATTGGATGTTTATGCATAAGTCTGCACATCATAATGGTGAATATCAAACGCATATAGTTTTCATATAATGTCATACTGAGATTGGATGTTTATGCATAAGTCTGCACATCATAATGGTGAATATCAAACGCATATAGTTTTCATATAATGTCATACTGAGATTGGATCTGTGTGCATAAGTCTGCACATCATAATGGTGAATATCAAATGGATATATTTCATGTAGCATCATACTATGATTGGATTTTTTTTTGCATAAGTCTGCATATAATGCTTAATTTCCTTTGCATACATATATATATTTTATATGATATCATACTAAAATTGGATTTGTGTGCATAAGTCTGCACATCATCACGGTGAACGTCAAATGCATATGTTTCATATAGTATAATACTGAGATTGGATTTGTGTGCATACGTCTGCACATCATAATGCTGTATTTCCATTTTATATATGCATATAGTTTTCATATAATGTCATACTAAGATTGGATGTTTGTGCATAAGTCTGCACATCATAATGGTGAATATCAAACGCATATCGTTTTCATATAATGTCATACTGAGATTGGATATTTGTGCATAAGCCTGCACATCATAATGGTGAATATCAAACGCATATAGTTTTCATATAATGTCATACTGAGATTGGATGTTTATGCATAAGTCTGCACATCATAATGGTGAATATCAAACGCATATAGTTTTCATATAATGTCATACTGAGATTGGATGTTTATGCATAAGTCTGCACATCATAATGGTGAATATCAAACGCATATAGTTTTCATATAATGTCATACTGAGATTGGATCTGTGTGCATAAGTCTGCACATCATAATGGTGAATATCAAATGGATATATTTCATGTAGCATCATACTATGATTGGATTTTTTTTTGCATAAGTCTGCATATAATGCTTAATTTCCTTTGCATACATATATATATTTTATATGATATCATACTAAAATTGGATTTGTGTGCATAAGTCTGCACATCATCACGGTGAACGTCAAATGCATATGTTTCATATAGTATAATACTGAGATTGGATTTGTGTGCATACGTCTGCACATCATAATGCTGTATTTCCATTTTATATATGCATATAGTTTTCATATAATGTCATACTAAGATTGGATGTTTGTGCATAAGTCTGCACATCATAATGGTGAATATCAAATGCATATAGTTTTCATATAATGTCATACTAAGATTGGATGTTTGTGCATAAGTCTGCACATCATAATGGTGAATATCAAATGCATATAGTTTTCATATAATGTCATACTAAGATTGGATGTTTGTGCATAAGTCTGCACATCATAATGGTGAATATCAAACGCATATCGTTTTCATATAATGTCATACTGAGATTGGATATTTGTGCATAAGTTTGCACATCATAATGGTGAATATCAAATGGATTATGTCATATAATGTCATACTGAGATTGGATATTTGTGCATAAGTCTGCACATCATAATCATATGGTGAACATCAAATTGATATATTTCATATAATATCCTACTGAGATTGGATGTTTGTGCATAAGTCTGCACATCATAATGGTGAATATCCTTGCATACTTGTATATATGTTATATGATAACATTTTGAGATTGGATTTTTGTGCATAAGTCTGCATATAATGCTGAATTTCCTTGCATACTTGTATATATGTTATATGATAACATTTTGAGATTGGATTTTTGTGCATAAGTCTGCACATCATCACGGTGAATATCAAACACATATAGTTTTCATATAATATCATACTGAGATTGGATGTTTGTGCATAAGTCTGCACATCATAATGGTGAATATCAAATGGATATATTTCATATAATATCATACTGAGATTGGATTTTTGTGCATAAGTCTGCATATTATAATGGTGTATTTCCTTTGTATACATGTATATATGTTATATAATATCATACTAAGATTTGATTTGTGTGCATTTGGTGGTGGATTTGTTGATGAGGATGATGATGGTGGTGGTGTTGATGAGGATGATGGTGGTTGTGGTGATGTTGATGAGGATGATGATGGTGGTGGTGTTGTTGATGAGGATGATGATGGTGGTGGTGTTGTTGATGAGGATGATGATGGTGGTGGTGTTGTTGATGAGGATGATGAAGGTGGTGATGTTGATGAGGATGATGGTGGTTGTGGTGATGTTGATGAGGATGATGATGGTGGTGGTGTTGTTGATGAGGCTGATGAAGGTGGTGGTGTTGTTGATGAGGATGATGAAGGTGGTGGTGATGTTGATGAGGATGATGATGGTGGTGAAAATAATGATGAGGAGGTGGAGGAGGATAATGCTTTTTCACTTTTTCTACTTTATATTTTAAGGCTTTGAAGAAAAAAAGTGTGTTGAGCCAAACAACAAAATGTTGAATGATTCCCCCCAATGGTACTTGAAATGTACAGCCCGTAGTAGGTCAAATAAGTATGAGCCACATTGTAAGAACTAGTGTTGAACTGTGGGATGTAGATATCAGAGGAGTAAGTATTCACACTTGCAGAATATTCAACTTTGTGTTAGTTCAGGCACTTTTCAAGCCACCGCATAAGTCTGCACATCATAATGGTGAAAATCAAATGGATATATTTCATATAATATCATATACTGAGATTGGATTTGTGTGCATAAGTCTGCATATTATAATGCTGTATTTCCTTTGTATACATGTATATATGTTATATAATATCATACTAAGATTTGATTTGTGTGCATAAGTCTGCATATAATGCCCAATTTCCTTGCATACTTGTATATTGTTATATGATAACATTTTGAGATTGGATTTTTGTGCATAAGTCTGCATATAATGCCGAATTTCCTTGCATACTTGTATATATGTTATATGATAACATTTTGAGATTGGATTTTTGTGCATAAGTCTGCACATCATAATGGTGAATGTCAAATGCATATATATTTCACATAATGTCATACTGAGATTGGATGTTTGTGCACAAGTCTGCACATCATAATGGTTAGTGGCCATTGTATATATATATATATATTTCATATGAAATCATACCTCAATGTTGAATTAAGATTTTTGTGCATAGGTCTGCACATCACAATGCCGGAATTTCCAATATAGATATAAATAATTCATATGATATCATACTGCGACCGGAGTTTTATGCTTAAGTCTGCACATTATAATGGTGAATTTACTGTGCATACATGTATATATTTTTTTTATTGGATTTTTGTGTATAAGTCCGCACATTTGTTCGTATTGTTTCTAATATATCATATTCATCCACAACGCCTGTTGATCCAGAGCACTGCACAATTCCACTATTTATTTCTCCAATACTTGATTGATTCTAAATATAGAATTTCACATAGTACAAAAGTCTGCACAACATTTTGATTTTTAATTTCCATTGTGAATTGGATGTGACCGTGTATATAGGGCTACACATGTTTAAGCGACGGGATATGGAAGTTTTTATTAATTCCTTCCCAAATGAAAAACGCTAATTGACTTGGTTTTGAACCCTATGTCTCCTTGTTATGAGTCCACTGTTATACCACTGGACCATGACAGCTCCTTGTTTTAAAAAGATTCCCTCAAAATTTGTCTGTATACAACTTATGTTTCAACTTTTCTAATATGTTTGTTTCTTTTCTTCTCTTTTTTTCCTGTTTATTTTGATGGTATTGATATAAATGTCATATATTGAAATTATGTACAGTTTGCTTATTTGATGTTTTGTTTTATGAATGTGAGAGTAATGGTGATGATGATGATGATAGTAATGATCATGGTAATGATGTTGGTGGGAATTACGATAGTGATGATGATGGTGATAATTGTGATGATTAGGAGGAGGAAAATGGCGATGATTGATGACGACAATGATGATGGTGATGATAGTTGTTGATGAAGATGATGATGGCGAATTGGCGATGATGCCGATCATGATCTTGATGGTGGTGATGGTGTCGTTGATGAGGATGATGATGGTGGTGTTGTTAATGAGGATGGTGATGGTGGTGGTGTTGTTGTTGATGATGATGATGATGATAGTGCTGGTGTTGTTGATGAGGTTGATGATGGTGGTGGTGTTGTTAATGAGGATGGTGATGGTGGTGGTGTTGTTGATGATGATAATGATGATAGTGCTGGTGTTGTTGATGAGGCTGATGGTGGTGGTGTTGTTGATGAGGATGATGGTGGTGGTGATGTTGATGAGGATGATGATGGTGGTGGTGTTGTTGATGAGGATGATGATGGTGGTGGTGTTGTTGATGAGGATGATGATGATGGTGGTGTTGTTGATGAGGATGATGATGGTGGTGGTGTTGTTGATGAGGATGATGATGGTGGTGGTGTTGTTGATGAGGATGATGATGGTGGTGGTGTTGTTGATTAGGATGATGATGGTGGTGGTGATGTTGATGAGGATGATGATGGTGGTGGTATTGTTGATGAGGATGATGATGGTGGTGTTGTTGTTGATGAGGATGGTGGTGTTGTTGATGATGGTTGTGGTGGTGGTGGTGTTGTTGATGAGGATGATGATGATGGTGGTGTTGTTGATGAGGATGAAGATGGTGGTGGTGATGTTGATGAAGATGATGATGGTGGTGGTGATGTTGATGGGGATGATGATGGTGGTGGTAATGTTGATGAGGATGATGATGGTGGTGGTGTTGTTGATGAGGATGATGATGGTGGTGGTGTTGTTGATGAGGATGATGATGGTGGTGGTGTTGTTGATTAGGATGATGATGGTGGTGGTGTTGTTGATGAGGATGATGATGGTGGTGGTGTTGTTAATGAGGATGATGATGGTGGTGGTGTTGTTGATGAGGATGATGATGATGGTGGTGTTGTTGATGAGGATGATGATGGTGGTGGTGTTGTTGATGAGGATGATGATGGTGGTGGTGTTGTTGATGAGGATGATGATGGTGGTGGTGTTGTTGATTAGGATGATGATGGTGGTGGTGATGTTGATGAGGATGATGATGGTGGTGGTATTGTTGATGAGGATGATGATGGTGGTGTTGTTGTTGATGAGGATGGTGGTGTTGTTAATGATGGTTGTGGTGGTGGTGGTGTTGTTGATGAGGATGATGATGATGGTGGTGTTGTTGATGAGGATGAAGATGGTGGTGGTGATGTTGATGAAGATGATGATGGTGGTGGTGATGTTGATGGGGATGATGATGGTGGTGGTAATGTTGATGAGGATGATGATGGTGGTGGTGTTGTTGATGAGGATGATGATGGTGGTGGTGTTGTTGATGAGGATGATGATGGTGGTGGTGTTGTTGATTAGGATGATGATGGTGGTGGTGTTGTTGATGAGGATGATGATGGTGGTGGTGTTGTTGATGAGGATGATGATGGTGGTGGTGTTGTTGATGAGGATGATGATGGTGGTGGTGTTGTTGATGAGGATGATGATGGTGGTGGTGTTGTTGATGAGGATGATGATGGTGGTGGTGATGTTGATGAGGATGATGATGGTGGTAGTGTTGTTGATGAGGATGATGATGGTGGTGGTGTTGTTGATGAGGATGATGATGATGGTGGTGTTGTTGATGAGGATGATGATGGTGGTAGTGTTGTTGATGAGGATGATGATGGTGGTGGTGTTGTTGATTCGGATGATGATGGTGGTGGTGATGTTGATGAGGATGATGATGGTGGTGGTATTGTTGATGAGGATGATGACGGTGGTGGTGTTGCTGACGGGGATGATGATGGTGGTGTTGTTGTTGATGAGGATGATGATGGTGGTGTTGTTGATGAGGATGATGATGGTGGTGGTTTTGTTGATGAGGATGATGATGGTAGTGGTGTTGTTGATGAGGATGATGATGGTGGTGGTGTTGTTGATGAGGATGATGGTGGTGTTGTTGATGAGGACGATGATGGTGGTGGTGCTGTTGTTGATGAGGATGATGATGGTGGTGGTGTTGTTGATGAGGATGATGATGGTGGTGGTGTTGTTGATTAGGATGATGATGGTGGTGGTGATGTTGATGAGGACGATGATGGTGGTGGTATTGTTGATGAGGATGATGATGGTGGTGGTGTTGTTGTTGATGATGGTGGTGGTGGTGGTGATGAGGCTGATGAAGGTGGTGGTGTTGTTGATGAGGATGATGAAGGTGGTGGTGATGTTGATGAGGATGATGATGGTGGTGAAAATAATGATGAGGAGGTGGAGGAGGATAATGCTTTTTCACTTTTTCTACTTTATATTTTAAGGCTTTGAAGAAAAAAAGTGTGTTGAGCCAAACAACAAAATGTTGAATGATTCCCCCCAATGGTACTTGAAATGTACAGCCCGTAGTAGGTCAAATAAGTATGAGCCACATTGTAAGAACTAGTGTTGAACTGTGGGATGTAGATATCAGAGGAGTAAGTATTCACACTTGCAGAATATTCAACTTTGTGTTAGTTCAGGCACTTTTCAAGCCACCGCATAAGTCTGCACATCATAATGGTGAAAATCAAATGGATATATTTCATATAATATCATATACTGAGATTGGATTTGTGTGCATAAGTCTGCATATTATAATGCTGTATTTCCTTTGTATACATGTATATATGTTATATAATATCATACTAAGATTTGATTTGTGTGCATAAGTCTGCATATAATGCCCAATTTCCTTGCATACTTGTATATTGTTATATGATAACATTTTGAGATTGGATTTTTGTGCATAAGTCTGCATATAATGCCGAATTTCCTTGCATACTTGTATATATGTTATATGATAACATTTTGAGATTGGATTTTTGTGCATAAGTCTGCACATCATAATGGTGAATGTCAAATGCATATATATTTCACATAATGTCATACTGAGATTGGATGTTTGTGCACAAGTCTGCACATCATAATGGTTAGTGGCCATTGTATATATATATATATATATTTCATATGAAATCATACCTCAATGTTGAATTAAGATTTTTGTGCATAGGTCTGCACATCACAATGCCGGAATTTCCAATATAGATATAAATAATTCATATGATATCATACTGCGACCGGAGTTTTATGCTTAAGTCTGCACATTATAATGGTGAATTTACTGTGCATACATGTATATATTTTTTTTATTGGATTTTTGTGTATAAGTCCGCACATTTGTTCGTATTGTTTCTAATATATCATATTCATCCACAACGCCTGTTGATCCAGAGCACTGCACAATTCCACTATTTATTTCTCCAATACTTGATTGATTCTAAATATAGAATTTCACATAGTACAAAAGTCTGCACAACATTTTGATTTTTAATTTCCATTGTGAATTGGATGTGACCGTGTATATAGGGCTACACATGTTTAAGCGACGGGATATGGAAGTTTTTATTAATTCCTTCCCAAATGAAAAACGCTAATTGACTTGGTTTTGAACCCTATGTCTCCTTGTTATGAGTCCACTGTTATACCACTGGACCATGACAGCTCCTTGTTTTAAAAAGATTCCCTCAAAATTTGTCTGTATACAACTTATGTTTCAACTTTTCTAATATGTTTGTTTCTTTTCTTCTCTTTTTTTCCTGTTTATTTTGATGGTATTGATATAAATGTCATATATTGAAATTATGTACAGTTTGCTTATTTGATGTTTTGTTTTATGAATGTGAGAGTAATGGTGATGATGATGATGATAGTAATGATCATGGTAATGATGTTGGTGGGAATTACGATAGTGATGATGATGGTGATAATTGTGATGATTAGGAGGAGGAAAATGGCGATGATTGATGACGACAATGATGATGGTGATGATAGTTGTTGATGAAGATGATGATGGCGAATTGGCGATGATGCCGATCATGATCTTGATGGTGGTGATGGTGTCGTTGATGAGGATGATGATGGTGGTGTTGTTAATGAGGATGGTGATGGTGGTGGTGTTGTTGTTGATGATGATGATGATGATAGTGCTGGTGTTGTTGATGAGGTTGATGATGGTGGTGGTGTTGTTAATGAGGATGGTGATGGTGGTGGTGTTGTTGATGATGATAATGATGATAGTGCTGGTGTTGTTGATGAGGCTGATGGTGGTGGTGTTGTTGATGAGGATGATGGTGGTGGTGATGTTGATGAGGATGATGATGGTGGTGGTGTTGTTGATGAGGATGATGATGGTGGTGGTGTTGTTGATGAGGATGATGATGATGGTGGTGTTGTTGATGAGGATGATGATGGTGGTGGTGTTGTTGATGAGGATGATGATGGTGGTGGTGTTGTTGATGAGGATGATGATGGTGGTGGTGTTGTTGATTAGGATGATGATGGTGGTGGTGATGTTGATGAGGATGATGATGGTGGTGGTATTGTTGATGAGGATGATGATGGTGGTGTTGTTGTTGATGAGGATGGTGGTGTTGTTGATGATGGTTGTGGTGGTGGTGGTGTTGTTGATGAGGATGATGATGATGGTGGTGTTGTTGATGAGGATGAAGATGGTGGTGGTGATGTTGATGAAGATGATGATGGTGGTGGTGATGTTGATGGGGATGATGATGGTGGTGGTAATGTTGATGAGGATGATGATGGTGGTGGTGTTGTTGATGAGGATGATGATGGTGGTGGTGTTGTTGATGAGGATGATGATGGTGGTGGTGTTGTTGATTAGGATGATGATGGTGGTGGTGTTGTTGATGAGGATGATGATGGTGGTGGTGTTGTTAATGAGGATGATGATGGTGGTGGTGTTGTTGATGAGGATGATGATGATGGTGGTGTTGTTGATGAGGATGATGATGGTGGTGGTGTTGTTGATGAGGATGATGATGGTGGTGGTGTTGTTGATGAGGATGATGATGGTGGTGGTGTTGTTGATTAGGATGATGATGGTGGTGGTGATGTTGATGAGGATGATGATGGTGGTGGTATTGTTGATGAGGATGATGATGGTGGTGTTGTTGTTGATGAGGATGGTGGTGTTGTTAATGATGGTTGTGGTGGTGGTGGTGTTGTTGATGAGGATGATGATGATGGTGGTGTTGTTGATGAGGATGAAGATGGTGGTGGTGATGTTGATGAAGATGATGATGGTGGTGGTGATGTTGATGGGGATGATGATGGTGGTGGTAATGTTGATGAGGATGATGATGGTGGTGGTGTTGTTGATGAGGATGATGATGGTGGTGGTGTTGTTGATGAGGATGATGATGGTGGTGGTGTTGTTGATTAGGATGATGATGGTGGTGGTGTTGTTGATGAGGATGATGATGGTGGTGGTGTTGTTGATGAGGATGATGATGGTGGTGGTGTTGTTGATGAGGATGATGATGGTGGTGGTGTTGTTGATGAGGATGATGATGGTGGTGGTGTTGTTGATGAGGATGATGATGGTGGTGGTGATGTTGATGAGGATGATGATGGTGGTAGTGTTGTTGATGAGGATGATGATGGTGGTGGTGTTGTTGATGAGGATGATGATGATGGTGGTGTTGTTGATGAGGATGATGATGGTGGTAGTGTTGTTGATGAGGATGATGATGGTGGTGGTGTTGTTGATTCGGATGATGATGGTGGTGGTGATGTTGATGAGGATGATGATGGTGGTGGTATTGTTGATGAGGATGATGACGGTGGTGGTGTT
The DNA here is from genome assembly GCF_000002235.5 of Strongylocentrotus purpuratus. Classification (NCBI taxonomy): domain Eukaryota; kingdom Metazoa; phylum Echinodermata; class Echinoidea; order Camarodonta; family Strongylocentrotidae; genus Strongylocentrotus; species Strongylocentrotus purpuratus. The sequence goes on along the minus strand of NW_022145606.1, from coordinate 44,087,878 downwards.
GCTGACGGGGATGATGATGGTGGTGTTGTTGTTGATGAGGATGATGATGGTGGTGTTGTTGATGAGGATGATGATGGTGGTGGTTTTGTTGATGAGGATGATGATTGTAGTGGTGTTGTTGATGAGGATGATGATGGTGGTGGTGTTGTTGATGAGGATGATGGTGGTGTTGTTGATGAGGACGATGATGGTGGTGCTGTTGTTGATGAGGATGATGATGGTGGTGGTGTTGTTGATGAGGATGATGATGGTGGTGGTGTTGTTGATGAGGATGATGATGGTGGTGGTGATGTTGATGAGGATGATGATGGTGGTGGTATTGTTGATGAGGATGATGATGGTGGTGGTGTTGTTGTTGATGATGGTGGTGGTGGTGGTGATGTTGTTGATGAGGATGATGATGGTGGTGGTGTTGTTGATGAGGATGATGATGGTGGTGTTGTTGTTGATGAGGATGATGATGGTGGTGTTGTTGATGATGATGGTGGTGGTGGTGGTGTTGTTGATGAGGATGATGATGGTGGTGGTGTTGTTGATGATGATGGTGGTGGTGTTGTTGATGAGGATGATGATGGTGGTGTTGTTGTTGATGAGGATGATGATGGTGGTGTTGTTGATGATGATGGTGGTGGTGGTGGTGTTGTTGATGAGGATGATGATGGTGGTGGTGTTGTTGATGATGATGGTGGTGGTGTTGTAATTGATGAGGATGATGATGGTGGTGTTGTTGTTGATGAGGATGGTGGTGTTGTTGATGATGGTTGTGGTGGTGGTGGTGTTGTTGATGAGGATGATGATGATGGTGGTTTTGATGATGAGGATGATGATGGTGGTGGTGACAATTATGATGAGGAGTTGGGGGAGGATAATGGTGGTGATTATAATGATGAATTGATGATGATGTTTTTTCATGAATATGATGACGACAGTGATCATGATCATATTCTTTTACGATAGAGATGATGTGAACAGACAACACATCATTCAAAATAATTTTGCCCTACCTAATCATTTATTGAGGCATATGACCGTTCACAAACATTGGTGCCCCCAAAAGACGAACTAGCAAAAATTGAACATAATGATGTCACAAGAGGGCAGCAAAGAAAGTGGATCATGATTATGACAAGTGCTGATTATGATGAGGAGGGGAATAATGATGTTGATGATAATGTTGACGGTGGTGGTGAGGATGAGGATATTTTGTTTGGGTTTAGAGTGACTCGGTAACATTGCCTCGGATTCTGAAACAAAATCCTGGATTTAGCTCATGCTGCAATCATAATTATAAACCTTTAGGTCAGTCAGGAATCCCATGAATTTTTACAAGCAGATCGCCTGTTTGATTTTCAAGATATTTACGATTGGAAATCGAAATTTAAATTTTCGTTTTCCTAACGGTTTTTATAACACTACAGTCTATTGGGGAAAATGAGTATGATAAAACCGGTCACTCAAAGATTTTTTACTTTTTTGAGGCGCTTCATGATCATTTGCAAGCGCAATTTCTTTAGGACTTAAATATTACACCATAATTATCACAGACACTGATAACACGTACGGCCATGCATCTCAGATTTAGCATTGTTAAACGATGCCTTTAAAATGATGATGATGATGATGAGAATGGTGATGCTGATGTGGATGATAATGATGGTGTTAAAGATAAAATGGGGTGACAATGTCGGGACAGGGTCCAGACTACAAACAGATCAATTTGCAGTCCGAGGTATATAGATGACGGTGGCCGTTGCCCAAATATTGGAGATCTCAAAACTCATGACATGAAGTCGTTATTCTTGAAAGAAACCTCGTTTTCGGTTGGGTGAAAACAGTATTCACGGTGAGCGTTAATTGGAACATTCCTGGCATGTCAAACGTGACAGGGGTTCAGTGACCGCGCGGTCATCTCACTGGCATCATATCGTAGGGTTTTGGTTGATTAATATAACAATTATTGCATGGGCGGAGTTCCCCCTCATCATTCGACTGGGGGCATAAACCTTCTTCTTCTTTTTCTACTTCTACTTCTTTTTCTTCTTCTTCTTCTTCTTTTTTCTTTTCTCTTCTTCTTCTTTTTTCTTCTTTTTCTTCTTTTTCTTCTTCTTCTCCTTCTTCTTCTTCTTCATCTTCTTCTTCTTCATATCCTCATTTTTCTTTTCTTCTTTTTTTTCTTCTATGTTATTTTAAAATAAATACATAGTACATGACTGTACAGGTAGTTTAATAGTAAATTTAATTTGACTTAAAAAAATATTGTATGATTTGTAATCATCTCTTTTTTTTTTCTCTCTCTCTCCCCCCCCCCCCTCTCTCTCTCTCTCTCTCTCTCTCTCTCTTTCTCTCCCACTCCCCCCTCTCTCTCCCCTCTCTCTCTCTGCCCCTAAATAACTCACATGGCGATGGCGGATGTACAAATTGTACATCGAAACTCTCGTTGCAATCTTTGCAATATAGGCGGCCATTGATTGGGTGCCGATATCAACGAGGGGACAACATTATGATTAAAAACAAAGACATAATTACTGAGGTGAGTGTGTGAGGAGGGCCTGCCCACGTTGCCTTTCACATTCTCTCTTTCTATTTCTTTCGGCCTTTCACGAGGAATTTCCCCATTAATTGTACGTCCTCTCCTCGTCCTCCATGTTTTGTTTTAGGGGGGGGGGGGGGGTCCTTGGTGCACATCTGGGCAGATGCCCCCAGTGCCGCCCTGAGTTACACCACCACGTTCCTATTTAATACATCTCATTTGAAAAGCCTTCGTAAATGTATGTGATGTGGATAAATAAATATCCAACTAAATCACACTGATGACCACTTCATATATGAATCATAATTGTGCCACCCACCCACCCACCCATCCGCTCCCCCCCCCCCCCAATTTTAAGAGCCGTTCTAGCCGTTTTTGTTTAAATAATTATGTTAAGCTAGTAAAATTGTATTTTCCATTATTTTGTTCTCTTTTGTGTGATATTTCTTGTGTAGTAGGAAATATTTCCATACTTCCTTTTCTTATTAAATGGAAACCTATGTTGTGAAATCTTCTTGATCATTTTCAAACTTCGGCAAAATATTTATCCAAACCACAAAGATTATCTTTTATTTCCGTGCCCTCTCCCCTCCCCCAGATTCGTTTTCCCTTTTTACATTGACATAAAACATAAACGTGACCTTCCTCCCTTCTGATTTTAAGAGCCCATTCGATTAAAAGATAATGACTAAAACATTATTTGAGTTAGTTTAATTGGTTTTCAATCTTTCCTCTTTTTTTTTTGATGGGGGTATGCATTTTCTGCTTGATTTCTTCTTCCAATACATCTTGTTCTCAATGCAACTGATATTGTGTTCTTCTCGTGATAATTTTCAAACTTTGGCAAAAAGTGAATCTCAACCACAAATATTAAATTCTCTCTCTCTCCGTTTTTTTCCAAAAGTTTTTTTTTTTCCTTTTCTCATATTCTGCCTTATATTATAGGGAAATGTGGACTATTGAAAACTATATTATACTTGGTTTCATGAACAACTAAATATTAATGAAAAAGCATTAGGTATAGGTTACTTTATTGAAAAAAGGGAAAACTTTGTGATAAACTTCATGTTAATTTTTAGACCAATACATAATATACATAATGTAATCAACTTCGGTATGATAATTATTAACCTTAATTCACCTCAAAGTTGATCCAAGGTTTGATTTAACCAATTTTGAAAAGCTTTTTGGTACCCCTTCTGACAAATTCTTGTCATATTTATTCCTCCTCTTAAAATATTTTATATACAGCTGTAATTTCAAGAGTAGTTTACCAACTAAGATTGCATTTAAATCATTTGTCAAGACACATAAAGAAACTGAGTATTTCCTTGCAAAAAAGAGAAACAAACTTTCCATCCATTTAAAAAAAAAATGGAAATTCGATGTTTAACTTTTTCTTATGTAGAATGTAATGTACATATTAGTAGTTGTATGTTTATAAAATGTACATTGGATCGTTTTTAATCTTTTCTTCCTTTTACGCTTTATTTTTAAGAGGCATTGACAAGAAGAATGAAAAGAAATGGTCAAATGCGACGTTGATTCGGGATTAATATTATTGCTGGTTGGACTATCGTTCAACATGTAGTATCTATTGTTAACCTTCCCCCTACAATATAACACAGAGTAACACTTTGTGCTGTTTACAATCCTATTCAAAAAATTCGGTCACAAAATAGCGAATAAAATTAAGGTATATGGGTTAGTATCATTTCAGTAGCGTTACGTATACAAATCATAGGCAAATGTTATGAGAATATTGCTAAATAAACGAACTTTGATCCTTAACCTGTACATTATGATAAAAGTATTGTAATAACATACTACAATAACATTAAAAGGAATTCGAACATATTTGAGGGAAGAAATCACAGTCTTTAGGCCTACTCAGTGGACAGTGACTCCATTGACTATTATTTCTTCATCAGTGAAATTAGCTTTCTTCCCCTGGTGGTTCTAAGAAATCCTCTCTCTCTCTCTCTCTCTCTTAAAATGATAGGTAAAAATGCTCAGAGGATTACTGGTGAGATGGGGGAAAGGGCCCGAGAGGACTTGTAAAATCATGTGTGTTACACATAGATATCGATGAGTAAAAAATCCCACCAAAATAGGGAGAGTGGTAGATATTAGCCACCCCCCCCCCCCCCTCCTCCTTTCTCGCCTAATTCGCCCGTGCAATTATTTTTTTTGTTCAAAGGAAGGAGTTCATTTAATGCATTCTGAAAATTTTTCAATTTTTATCTGCTCGTCCATCGTCAACCTCATTGTTTATTTAACGCTTGTTTTCAATCTTTCCTCGGTCAATATACTCGAAATAATAGTCACCGGTGAATAGTTTAAACATGAATCAGAGCGTGTGAAATCTTTTGTTGAGGCGATCCCTAATAGGGTACCTATACTGTAGCTTACCTGAGCTGAACGTTGGGCGCGGGCTGCGGGCTAGCTGAGTCGATCCCGCGAAAATAGTAGGCGTGTACTCTACGTAACACGTTTAACTCTGTATTGATCAATCACACATTTTGCTGCCCTGGAAGATTTTTTTTCTTCATCCGAACTGGAATCCCGCGAGGAAACACACCCTAATATAACCATGGTAACGTTTGAAAAACCTCTTATGACTATCCGAATTCCGTAGAGCAGAATATTGGTGTGATGATTGCGATTCGTTAGGGTGTTGTCACAGTTTTTATGCTGTTTTGATGAACTTTTGATCAACTTTATTTTGTTTGTGTGTGTGTTTATGCGTAACTTTGAGCGCCGAACCAGTAGCGACGCGATGTGGTACCTGGCGATGGCCTGCCTGTGTAGCTAGCTAGCAGGCCACGGGAGTATACGTATCGGGATGTGCAGAATTCAGAATGGTCGGTGGGGAGAAACGGGGGCTACAAGTACAGCCAATGCCGCTGTCAGAATCAATTTAAATCAATTACTCTGAGTGTGTGACAATTATATGTGTCTAGTGACGACTACGAACAGAGGTTATTTGTAGAGGAGTTTCTCTAGCATGGCATGACGTTCTGGAACTTCTGGATATGATTGAGAGTGACAGAGTCAGAGAGAGAGAGAGAGAAAGAAAGACAGACATATTGGCCAAACAGAGACAGACAGAGAAAGTAGATCTCGTTCATTTATAATAGATTAGAGTGATAAACTACTAGATTTTTCCAGAGAAATCTAGGCTTTCTAGCAATTCAATGATAAGTATAATAGACTCTAGACATCTACATGTGGATCAAAGAAATCAGTGCTTAGGAAAAGCCTTGGAAAGCAAGGGTCAATAGACTAGATCTAGACCTATTTTCTCCAGACTCTTTGAGCAAATTTTTTACTATTTGATTTATTAAAAGATCTAGATATACTCCTTTTCAAGTTGACTAAAATGCACACCTTTCATATTGTGACCTTCAGCTTCCAGAGCTACATGTACCAAGTGTCATGCATTTCGAGGGTCTGGAAATGGTCTCAAGTGCAACGCGCGTGCTTGATTTCGAAAAAAACACTAGGTCTATACCTTAATACGTGTGTTATATCCTCGCCCACGCACTTGCGCGCCGAATCATGCAAATGTCACACATTGCTGATCTTTGATATTGGCGTCTCTGAGCTTCAAGTCTGTTTCAGTGGAGGGGTCGTACCAAAAAGACCATCTTACCATAACTTTGCGAGATAGATCTATGGTTACAAATCTTGAAAATCTTAAACATGTTTCATGATCAATCAACATCATTTACTTCACATCATCATCGTCATCAATCGCCAGGTCTGTTACAGACATCGGCTGTCATAGACCTCCATCTGTTATTGCTGATTTCATTTTTGGTTGCTTAAAGATAAAGGTGATTTCTTGTCATCCCATTGTGAAAGAAAAGGTGTGGAATGGATCAGAAAAATTTGATCATGTACATGTAGCATGTACTGCAATGATCTGGAGTCATCAAAATCATAATAAATTTGGCCCAGTCTTGGTAAAGTAACAAGCACTGTACACATAAAGATGTATATGGGACTACACAAATGGTGTCGGGGCTACTAACCTTTATTTCCTTATCTCTCTATGCTCTTTACTCAGCAAGTATACATTTTCTACCAAAATTATTTGGCAAATGACATTTATTTGTAATCTTGTACATTCAGTGTAAGTTTCGTTTGATTCTGTGAGAATTATTATTATTATTTATCTTTAAGTATAGAGATTTTATGTTCCATACATGTACACACACTGCAGTAATTGTTGCATTGACACCTGTATTTTAAAACCATTTTCAATATCTTGCCTTTTATACCATTGATGGAACAGTACACTACCCTTTTGTGCAAAAGGAAATATTGCCTGTCTTGGAGAGGCTGTTTGCCGTATTGATTTTCCTTTTGCAAACAAATCAATTCAGCGATTGTTCACAGCTGACCGATTACCAGAATGCCAGGACAAGGGCTGTAGCCTACCTCCCATTGATTTTGGTTTACTTTGAGAGTGGATTATTAATGGTATTTATGGTTAATGGCTCTGCAAGCATTTGTTATGTCGGGTAGTATTTGAAAATTGATTTTTCAGTGACTAACCAAAAAGATTGTATTATAAAACTTCTTGAATGAAATGAGAAAAGGTGCCTTAATGCAGCCCTTGCAAATTGCGGGGGGCTGTTATCACGTACACTGACCATATAGGGATGTACGCAGTACGCGCAAGATACATTACGTTGTTCCTACCAAGTCACTTTGTTCACAGGTTTACAAAATCCACACAAGTCAATCCAACAATGTTGAATCTCTGTTTTGCTGTACGAAACTACGATACCTTTCCATGTGCGAATGGGTAGCATTTATCAAGTTGCATGAAGGGTAACAGCCAACTGATCTGCACCTGCAAATGACTATAGTTGTCATTTCATGGGCTACTTTTCTGGATTTTAAAACTACCAGGAGTACTACCAGGGTATGTCATTTTTCTCTTCTAAACTCTGGCCTCTGTAGTTTCATGAGCACTGCTTGCACAACTACAGTACTATGTACATGTAGTATGCTTGAACAATGTACATCAAGCACCAGCTGCGCTTGAAGTGGTCATTGCGGTTGGTCGTTAAAATCAGTTTCAGGACATCTAACATTACCTTATTATCCAATAATACAACCTAAAATGTAAGTGATCTGCATTTCCTGTTTTCATAGAGGTAGTATTGAATTCAACTGAATTCAGTTCAATATGTTATCATGTTCTATACTATAGTGAGATAAAAATACATCTCAGCAGTGTGCAGATTAATATCTCTACAGGAAATTAAAATAAATTGTATTTCTTAATGATACCTAGAATGTCATGACTGCAAACACATAACAAAAAGAGAATGAACTCAAAGTCATTGTCAATTTATTTTATTGCCTCAGATCGAAGTCATGCTCAGATTACAGTATGTAGAGTATATGTGAATAATGATGTTGCTGTATTTTTCATACATTCAAAGAGAGTGACAGAGAGAGAAAGAGATAGAGAGATAGAGAGAGAAAGAGAGAGAGAGAGAGAGAGAGAGAGAGAGGGGGGGGAGGGAGGGAGGGAGGGAGAGAGTAGGCTCTGTAGACAGGTTGCACAACACATCGTTTTTTTTTTGGAGAGAGACAACAAAATAGACAGTTGGCCTTTATAGAGAGGTGACCACTATTAAAGACAGGTTTGACTTTACATGTACAGATGATCTGCAAGGCGTGTGAAATGCCCTAAAGTTGTTTGCGATTGTTAACTGAGGTTTTGGCTTAGTCAAATCCTACCAGTAAAAATGTACCCTAATATACTGTCTTTTTTGTATTGCTGTTATTCTTTGGTCAGAGCAGCAGGAAAAATAGATATAAAGGAATTATTTCATTAAGACTTATTGAGTGTGACCACCAACGACAATAATCCTTAGAGCTTTGTCTATTGAATAGTCGATACTACATGTACAGTGTGTAGTTCATGGTCAATAGCTTATGGGTGCGAATCCTTTATGGCTGAATGAGAGTGGGGGGGGGGGGGGGGGTGTGGGAGTGGTTAGGATTGATTGATTGATTTTGACATATTCTGAATACTTAAAACTCAATGAGCCATTGTATCATTGTGTACAGAGACCTGCAAATGTAAATAGAACCATTTCTCTTGTTAGCAAAATATCATATGCAAGTACATGTATACATGTGTTGTTCCCAGATGTACATGTACACTCTAAAAACTGAAACGTTAAATGTCAATTTAAAAGGGCTGAGGAGTAACCACTCTTTCAAAATGTCAGATTGTTTCTTTTAACCTGCTAGATTCAACCTTTAGTGTTGGATCCAGCATGTTCAAAGTGTTAATCTACCATTTTTAAAGAGTGGTCACTCCCCGGCCCTTTTAAATGGTGATTTAACATTTCAGTTTTTAGAGTGTAGCTACATGTACTGTACATACACTTTGCAAGCTACTGGTACTAGAAGTTTTGTAACCTCAAGAATATTTCCTCCAAAAAACAATTTATACACTGTATGTGTATTTTTTTGGACAGTATTCCACCTGTTATTTGCTTTTATTAATTTACTTGATGCCTCAAACAATTTAGTATTTCTTTCGAACATCATAGCCCATTTCTTAGGCCAAATAAAAAAAAAACATGTTTAGCGTCCTGTTTTTTTAGAAAAATAGGAAGGAGGAGTCCCTTTTTTTTTTTTTTTTTTTTTCAAATTGGCCGCTCAAAATGGCCGCTCGGTACATTTTCCATGACTTTTGGGCTATTTTTCAAGATGGCGGCCGACTTTTTTTTTTTTTTTTTTTTTTTAAATCAGAAATAGACCCATTTTAGCAGTGTTTTTCATGTTTTTTTTCTTTAAAAAAAAAAAAAAAAAAAAAAAAAATTATAAAAAATTTCAAAAAAAAAAAAAAGGAGGCGGCCCCCAAAAAGGAAGCAGGCGGGGACGCTAAACATGTATATTTTTTTTAATGGCCTTACATATATACACTGTAGAAGCACTATTTTATAGTTCACCAATGTTGAAGTATATACTCATACTCGAAGCAGGACAGAGTAAAAGCAAGCTGTGAAGAAGTTGTCATTTCACATTTTTTAGATGATCCCTTACACCAATGTCGAGGGCGGTATACTGTGAAAGTCCAGTGATAAATGTTTGCCACTTTCCTTTTTTGGTACCAATCAGAATACTACATTATAAACTAGATTGATTTCATGGTTTTAGACTATTTGTTCAGAGAGTACATGAACATTGTGGTCATCTTGTTTGAAATAAATATTTTGATTATTCATAAATTGATATTGTATGTGCACAACACTTGTAAAAAAGTAGGAGAGCTTACCAAAATCGCACACAACTCAATAACTAATTTCTTTGTTTTTAAACATATGTCTTTATAAAGAAATACCGCACACTTATTATTTAGCATTGCTATGGCGTTGCTATGAAGATTTGAGGAATATAGCATTATGATGTAAATTTCAACCATAACCATACCAAAAAAAACTGACTTTTTAAAGGCAATGATAGGCACACTCTCTAAAAAGAGAACTTTTAAAACATAGGGTTGCATAACTCTAATAGCATAGCTCTTCAAGTTCTATTGTCAAGGTAAAATGCTATCATGTCTGTCACCTCATGATAATCCATGGATTACTAGGGATTAGGATAAGCTCATCCCATGCATTGTCTTCCAATAATCTGAATCACTTCAATGACTACCCCTTTTGTTAACTATGGTAGTGATGTAATTGTGTTATACAGGATACCCAGTATTAGTAGCGTTCTAATAAAATGTAAACTCAATGCCGTGCTCAAGCTTAGTGGACCACTCTGTTTCCAACATGTATTTCTTACATTTGTTTTAAATGCTTATAATTTATTTGTAATGTTTTGTTGGAAACATGAATAAATTGAAATTGAAATTGAAATTGAAAACTTTTTCTTCAAAATCAGGTTTTACAAAGGAACTCACAGCCTGTTTAGACTAGGAGATTGATACGAAACTCGTTTAAAGAAACGTCGTCTAAAGAATCATTGTATGGTAAAAGTAGCATACAGACATGAAAAAAAAACGTTGTATAAAGAAACTGATTTCCGGCCAATCATGAGTTCGCGGTCACACCAAGCCCCGCCCAGTTATATTATTTTCGTACACTGTAATGGGATGCCAATTCTTTTTGAAGTTTTCGTTCAAAATTGATGCCCAAACGGACGTTCGTTACAACGTTTCTTTATGACATTCAGACTACAACATTTTATTTACTTATCGTATAGCTATATAATGAATATCAATAGTCTGAATGAAGGGATAGTCTGTGCATGTTCTGAGATCAAAGTTTTCCTTTGTTAAACGTTTAATGGGGCAGCAGAGTATGCATGTAAATTACTTTTCTGTTGTCTTGATCAATTTTTGAATTGCAGATCTTTATAAGAGCAAGATTTTTATCCCAGCAATTGTTATGTAGGCTACTGTGTCAATATTTCTCAAGCTGAGCTTTTTCTTTGATTTACCCCAGAAGGGGGTAAGGATTGGAGGGGGTCACATAATATTCTTTTTATGATCCCTTTCCTCTCTCCTTTTTGCCCGCCACTCAAAATGGGAGGGGGCACTCATGCCCCTCTCTCTTCGCTGTGCTCCCTGAATGCCCCCTTAGCCCCCATTGAAGGCATACTACTGTATATTTGTATGGCATTGAAATGTGTGGTAGGATTTCATCTGATTAAGACACTTTTAATTAACATATTTTTTATAGGAAATTAGTCCAGGAACATTGTAAGAACAACAATCTTCATGCAATAGCGTGGAAAGGCTTGAGTATGGAACAGACCTGTTTTCCCATTGACTTTGACTTTTTTTTAAAGGCATCGTTTAACAATGTTAAATCTGAGATGCACGGCCCTACGTATTATCAGTGTCTGTGATATGGTGTAATATTGAAGCCCTAAAAAAAATTGCCCTTCAAAATGATCAAGAAGTGCCTCAAAAAGTAAAAATCTTTGAGTGACCGGTTTTACCATACTTGTTTCCCCCAATAGACTGTTGTGTTATGAAAACCGTTTGGCAAATGGTTTTCAAAATTTGTAATTCCAATCATAAATATCTTGATAATCAGACAGGCGATCGGCTTGTAAAAGTCATGGGGTTCCTGACTGACTTAAAGGTTTTTAATTATCATTGCAGCATGAGCTAAATCCAGGATTTTGTTTCAGAATTTGAGACAAAGTTACCGGATCCCTTTAAAGGATAATGATTGATATTATTTTCCCCTTTTTTCATGTGTGACTGATTCCTTTAACTGTAAGACACATGTAGGTGGGAGCGCCCTATCCAGTGTTTACACAGCACAGGGTCTTGAAATTGATTCCTTTTGTGTCTGCGTCATAGTCTTCATTACCAGACCCTTCTTGTAAAATTTGTAGAAGGATGCAACTCCCAGTCTCAATTTTCCCTACCCCTGCTGTTTATTACCTTTTTTTCTTCTTCGATAGTTGGTACTAGGGAAAATAATACATGATGTCGTTCTTAGAATTTATGAAGATTTAAGAATAATACTTTGAATAAAAATAGTTGAACTTGTGTAGAAATTAATACAGCTAGGCATAAACGTACATAAAAAAAAGCCATAGTAACCACCAAAACTTGCATACATTGTATGTAGCTCAACAGTTATACTTCAAACATTGTTTTTCTGTCTAATATTTTTTCTAATTTACATGTTGTGGATCAAATTGAGAATGAGAATGGATGATATAGTATACAAAGGACTGAATTCCAAGACTACATGTCATTTGGCAATCAGCGTTTTGACACTCAAGTGTCAGCTACCTCAGACAGAGAAGCTCCTCCCATTATGCATCAGCACTTGATCTCCCCGCATAATGCATGCCTCATTAACTCAGCTCATCGCACTGCCTGCAGCCGTAGCAGTGGCTGTCTGAGAGGTGCTTATGCAGGTTTAGGGGCCCTAGTTGATGATGCACTTATGAATATTCATGATCATTGTGATTTTTTTCTACATGTCCAAATGAGTACAAAGTGGGACGGAGCTTCTTTGTCTCTTTTAAAGCCATTTTGTCTTTTGTCTGTAATTTTGTCTTTCACTCACTCTCATAATTTCTGCCTGCAATGCTCTTGTGCAGTATTTTAATTGGATTATGAGATAACAGAGTTAATTGGTACTTCAGTCGTGGTTTTGGGAGTACTTCCCCTATTGATTTATTGACCATTCCTACTTGTATAGTGACTATAGTCTACACATATTGATGTGGATGATATAATATTATAATGGGATGTACCCCCTAATGATGTTATTAATGTGTAGGTCTTATATTGTAATGTAAACTTACATGTAATTCTTTGATTGATATGTAAGAAATCATTTTGGACTTACTTTATTGGTAATGGAATAAATATTCATTTTTTCCATTTCCACAGTGAATAATGAACTGTATTTCTTACTTGTTTTTCCCACGTCTTAAACATGTTAAAGTTTTCAACTCCCAGTTGTCCGCGATGCCTTGAAGCTTTTGGTTACTATAGAATTAATCAAATTTTCACACAAGAATTGTTTTACAGATTGATTCAGTGTAGAACATTTCAATCTCATTAGCTTCATTTGTGAGAAAGATCATTAATAAATATTTGAAAAAAATACCTGTATATTCACTTTTATCCCATCAGTGTTTTCTATGCACCTTTAGGTATTCATAGACTTACATGTACAATTATTACCATACTTAAAGCTGATTTGGTCCTTTAAGCTCATTTCTGAAGTATTGTACTGTAGATGATGGTAATATATGAGGGTCTTGTGTCCAGGCTTGAATTATTTTAATTGAAATTTTCATTAAATTTGGCCTGGTTATCCATACAAAAAGAAATTGAAGCTGTGTTGAATAATTAAAAAGCAAAAAAGGGTGAAAACTAAGCCACCAAAAGGAAATAATAAATAAAATCATGAAATAATGTTTTAGAGGAAGTCTCACTTTTCCTGTGGAAAACCCAAGGAAATGGTAAATTTGCAGTGATCGAAACTCAAGTTGTTCATCTGTGATTGGTTGCCAATGTAAAAATAGTTACAGTAACATATTATTTCCCCCCCTTTTTTGTTGAGGGGGGGGGGGGGAATATATTTCTACATCTAAGATCAAGATTGTCTGTTCATATGGAGAATGGGAAATTACGCTTTTAGCCTGGAGTTAAGGCTATGGGTGAAGTGGAGAGCACAAAACGTCCCGTCATCTATGCAAATGAGCTCATGCATTATGCATGAGTGACTCATTGGGTCAACAGCACGCATGGCCTCCCTGTCAATCCACTCGCAGAGAGGAGCAGAAATTGGACAAAAAATAATGAAAAGAAAGGAAAAAAGGTTTGGATGCGGGGTCCCTTTGTCTGAAAGTGGGCAATGAGCTGAGCTGGACTTTAGTACTTTATACATGTACATGTAGATGCATTAGCTCCCTATTCTAGAAGTGTCCATTCATAAATAATTTGCATTCATATTGAGGAAAGCCTCTATTAAAGCAGGTTGGCTTGAAATTGACTGATTTTTATGATTGAATGCAAGTACAGGACGGTATGGACTGTTGAGTTGAGTGACAAAAGGTCTGTTTTAGGGTTTATGAGATTTATAGCCCTTTTGGCTTGGAGCAGAGGATATACATGTAGTTTATGACAACACCCAAGTTTTGTATGTTAGGATTTATTGCCTTTCTCGCTCTCAAACAGAAAATAAGGGTTCCTTTCTCTACAGGAATAGACTTGATCTAGCTAGAGAGTGAGGGAGAGGGAGACAGAGAGAGAGAGAGAGAAAAAAAACATAGAGGTGAGGAGGAAGGAGAGATGCAGAAAGACAGAAAGAGAGAGAGAGAGAGAGAGAGAGAAAATAGGGGTTGAGGACGGAGAGATGCAGAAAGAGAGAAAGAGAGAGAGAGGGTGGGTGTGGGAAGGAATGGAGTGAGGCAGAGAGAGAGATCGATAGAGAGAGAGAGGGAGGAAGAGAGAACTTGTGACCTTATTACAGTCACTCACGTACATACTACCAGTTCATGATTATTAACCTGATAATAATCCAATTACAGTTGGTTCTTTGTCCACGAGATTGGATGGATATGAGAGAATGAATTAGATTGTACATTCTGAGGTCTACCGGTAATCCACTTGAAGTTTCATTAAACAATGTTCACAGAGTGTGTTGCATGACCATACAGGTACATGTACGTGTATTTGCTCCTAACAGATATAATGTACTGTACATCTCAATATTATGCTTTGATATCCTACATGTACACATGTACACTGTAACCTTTTATTATCAATATCATCATCATCATCATCATCATCATCATCAGCAGCAGCAGCAGCAGCAGCATCATCACCACCACCACCACCACCACCACCACCACCACCACCACCACCATCATCATCATCATCATCATCATCATCATCATCATCATCATCATCATCATCATCATCATCACCACCACCACCACCACCACCACCACCACCAACACCATCATCATCATCATCATCACCATCATCATCATCATCATCACCACCACCACCACCACCACCATCACCACCACCACCACCACCAACACCACCACCACCATCATCATCATCATCATCACCACCACCACCACCACCACCACCATCATCATCATCATTATTATCATCATCTTTATTATCATCATCTTTATTATCATCATTATTATCATCATCATCATCATTATTATCATCATCATCATCATCATCATCATCATCATCATCATCATCATCATCATCATCATCATCATCATCATCATCATCATCACCACCACCACCACCACCACCACCACCAACACCATCATCATCATCATCATCACCATCATCATCATCATCATCACCACCACCACCAACACCACCACCACCACCATCATCATCATCATCATCACCACCACCACCACCACCACCACCATCATCATCATCATTATTATCATCATCTTTATTATCATCATCTTTATTATCATCATTATTATCATCATCATCATCATTAT
This sequence comes from Strongylocentrotus purpuratus, assembly GCF_000002235.5. Lineage (NCBI taxonomy): Eukaryota > Metazoa > Echinodermata > Echinoidea > Camarodonta > Strongylocentrotidae > Strongylocentrotus > Strongylocentrotus purpuratus. Next base: position 44,072,334 of record NW_022145606.1, on the reverse strand, counting down.
TATCATCATCATCATCATCATCATCATCATCATCATCATCATCATCATCACCACCACCACCACCACCATCACCACCACCACCACCACCACCAACACCACCACCACCATCATCATCATCACCCCCACCACCACCATCACCACCACCACCACCACCACCACCACCACCATCTTCATTATCATCATCATTATTATCATCATCTTTATTATCATCATTATTATCATTATTGTTATATATTTATTACTACTGTCATTGTTATTATGATTATGATGGTGATGAATAATATTTACACTTACATGAATTTCTGTACATCAAATTTCACTTTAAATAAACGAAACAGGTACAACAATAAGTGGGGCGCAACATTTAGATGTACTATTCACAATATACATATTTTTATGTGCATATATTATATTAATTAAGAAAAAGAGAACAAACCTTATAGTTGAGTTGGGTCTGGATACATTGAGCCAAGACTAAGTCTGAGTCGACTGTAAGATGGCCGCTGAGTTAATCTGATTTAATGCATGAAGGCAGATGAATTCATAATTTGGGAGAAACACTGCATAATTGTCCTACATGATGTAAGCAGTGAATAAATTTACAGAAGTGGAGAGTTGTGTAGTCCATGAAAGATCCATAAGCTCTTCAGAAATTTGTTTATGGGATTTTTTTGAAAAACAAAGAAATGGAAAAAATGACTGTATGAAAATCCACATTTTTGTGTATGAAGTAAGGAATTCAAGGAGAACTCTTTGGAACAAACGTTATTGTTCTCACTCAAATTAGCCCCGATATACAGTGTACGTACTGTATGTATGTTAGCTTTTATTGGCCCTCTGTTTTAGGGACAAGTTTCAAGTTAATTTTTTCTTAGATGCCTTCTGTCTGTGTACATGTATACCTGTGTGTATTAAAATGCCCATTTCGTTTTCTATTCATAAGCTCTAATAATCAATTGATGATTATTATTCATGAATAAATGATTATTAGACCATATATGGATAGTAGACAACCTGGTTGCAGACGAAACGACAATAACCCCCCCCCCCCCCCAAAAAAAAAAAAAATGCCTAGACATACTGCATTCTGACTTTCATGGGACTCTGCAATGCTTACATTTACATTAATGCACTTGATACAAACCATGACTCAGTGTACATACATAAAGGGCTTCCTACCTGTCATGAATAAATCTAGATTTATCATCGTTACTTGGAGGAAAGCAAACATACATAAACATGAATGTACACATAGTGCCATGAATCAGTCCTGTGTAGTCATGCCTCCACATGTACAGCTAACACTTGCAGATAAGGGGGAGGGGGTCGCCCATCCAGCCTGTGAGCCCCTTTTACAAAGCATATCTAAATTGCACATACAACAAAATTGCACCCTTTCAAATTTTAATCATATGAAAGCATGAAGGCATATGAAAAATACTATGTAAAGTTTCACCTAAAAAAATATGATACTATTTTCCTTCTCCTTTTATGTTTGTCTTAATTTAAAGAAATATCTCACCCCCCCCCCCCTTCCTTTACAAAAGCCTGATTCCACCCCTGCTCTCTCGTAAATGAACATACTCCAGTCAGGGATCATAAATGATTTAGAAATAATATTTGTTTAAGTAGCATTCTGATCAACTTGATAGTAAATGGAATACTTAGATACATGGTACTAGCTTGTTAAAAAGGTCAACAGGTCATCTTAATGAAATTCTATTTTATAAGTATTATTTTTTAAATTATGGTGAAGGGCCTTTCGTTAGCACACCAGAGTTTGATTTTGATGACAAAACCATCCGTCATTGGTTTGATTTATGAATAATTCATTAGCTTCACTTCATTTGATTAAGATTATAGTGTAGGCGTACATTTTGTGAGTTCATCGGCTAAAACAGTCATTTGTTAGATTAGTCTGTCTTCCAGGCAATTTTTAGTTTTCATCCATGACATTTGAGATTTGAGAGGAACAAGCATTTTCTGATAAAACCAATAGAAGCATTTGTGTATGCTCTTGTCAGTTTTTGTCTTTCTCTTCCTCTCTCTCTCTCTCTCTCTCTTTCTCTCTTTCCCTCTCTTTCTCTTCACCTTCCCTTTCATCTCTTGTTCTTTCTCTCTCTTTCATTTGCTCTCTATTTTCTATATCTGTTTGATCGTTTTCCACTCTCCTTTTGACTTTTTTACTTTGCTCCACTATCCACTTTCTAGTCTCTCTCCCCCTCTCTCATTCTCTAAGATATATTTGTCGCTAAAAAAAAGGAGACTTTTAGAGTACTAATTATATTTTTTATTTCCAAAGAATGAAAATTTATTGTCCCTGAAATCCAGGCTACAATCTTAAATAGTATAAGCTGTTCATCTCATGAATATGCATGAGCTTACTGTGACGAAAGTAGGCTGTGCGTTGAAAGGTCAAGTTGACGGTGGTTGCAAGGGGCGTGGTAGTGGTTATAATTTTTTTATAGTTAATCTGTTTAGCAGATTATATTTTAATCCCCTAAAAATGACATCTGCACCCTGTACTGTATTGCATTGCCGTAGGTGATCATACTGTATACAGTTGGTGATTTTGATTGAGCTGTATTCTCCGATATCTGCATTGGTTTTCTTTTTTTATATAATGGTTCTTTATAAAAAAAAAAGTACACCCCCCCCTTCCCGCGATACTACTGGTTCTCTAAAGCATGTAACTTGTTCAAGATTTCTTTATTCAAATGCGACTACCTCCCTTGCTTAATCCAGAATTTTCTTTTTCTACCCCTCTCCCAGATAGAAAACAAACCGTCTCCAGTATCATACATTAATTATTTGCTCGGAGGAGAAAAAAAATCAAACATCTGACCTTATATAGTTTATGGGAGGGGGGGAGGGGAGGGGGGAGGCAAATTGGTGCAGTGATCAAGAGTTTCATCTTAAATAGACAGAAAATAATGTTCATTTACAAGCAGGTACAGTATCATTAAAGGGAAAGACCAGTATTGGAAATGCCCAAATTTTAAAAAAATGAAATGGAAGCTCTTATTACCAATCATGTGAAAGAATATGTTTTGACTAATACATGATGATAAAAATGTTGCCGGGAAACCGCCTACTAATTGATATATTTGGTAAATTAGTTTATCTACATGGTCTGTGAGAGATAAACGCACGTGTCGCGCACATGTGCGTATAGTCCCATATACCGGTACATCTTTCTGTGTACAGTGCTTGTAACTTTACGAAGACTGGGCCAAATTTCTTATCATTTTGATGATTCCAGAACCTTGCAGTACACACCAATACTTATATGCTAGATGATCAACCTTTTCTGATCGATTCCACAACGTTTCTTTCACAATGCAATCGCATGACCATAACTGGTCTTTACCTTTAACTATTAATATGCTAATTATACATTGTATGGACTTGCCGTATGGAAGAAGGAGAAGAGATTCACATGTAGGTAGAAAAAGAGATTTGGCAATTAATCTTTTGATCAGACAAAGCAAATCAATATTTGTGCACAAGCTCATATTCTTAACAGGTCAAAACTTGATTTGCTGTAAATAGATAAATTCAGGAGAAACAGCATTTTTATGTCATGAAAATCTCACCTGAAATCATTTTGCATGAATGTTCTAGCACATTCAGCTGTCAATGAAGAGTAGATGCCAAAAAGCATGCATATTCATGAGCCCTACCCCCTGCATGACCTCATGCATAATGCATGAGCTCTCCTCACCCATGTGTGTACTGGCGTATGATCTGAAGAAAGAGAGGAGGGAGAGAGAGAGGAAGAGAGAGAGAGATGGGGAGAGAGAGAGAGATGGAGAGAGAGAGAGAGAGAGAAACCCCTAGACAAGGCATTCGTATGGAGAGCATGTGTGCTAAAGCTGGGCGGACCATACGAGCAACCAGCATTGAAACCCTGCATGGACGATCTATTGTAAACATTCAGATTTTTGTATTAACCCGTCAAGTTGCCTTCCGCGTATTGCACTAGTGAACACCCAGTGAGATTTTAACCAGGAATCCAGAGATTTTGGGACTGGATTTACATGTCCAATACCAGATTCTGGTGAGTATTTATCAGCTACATTTTGGTGTAGATTTTTAAGATATTAGTTGCAGCCACTGCACACCAAATCAGGTGGCTATATAATAGGAGACCATGGAAAATATCACACAGGGCTCACAGTCATTATCATTGCCATCCTTACTTGAGTAGCTGGTTTCCATCTTTATCTAAATGATATTGGTCACATTTTGCCATGGTTTTATGCTGTACATTATGGATATTGATTTGTAAATAAGCTGCACAGATTTTGAGAGGGTGCAGCTCTTTTGGTCGCATCTGTACATCATGTAGATGGAGATGCTATGGTGATGATGGATGCAGTGTGCACTACAGGGCATAGTGGTGCTTACATCTGCATCTAATTATGGAGTTTGTATTTTTCATTATTTTGTGAAATTATTGAAAAAAGGAACACAGGACTGTCTTTTTATTGTGTCTGTCTGCTTCAACAGATAATGATAAAACGACCTTAAAACAATAGAGATAGATAATTTGTAATGAATATGGATGCATTGTGTACTTGGTGTAATAGGAGTACATCTACTAATCCGCAGATTCGTACTTTTCATTATTTTGTAAAATTAATGGAAAAGAGGTCCATACAACTACTTTGATTGTATTTTGTATGCTTAAACAGACAGTCTCTAAATTAAGCAACTCAAAACAATAGATTGAAATAATTGGTAAGAAAGATGGATGCAGGGTGCACTTCGTGTATAGCAGTGGTAATTGTGAATCTAATTATGTAGTTTGTTATTTTTCATTATTTTGTGAAATGAATGAAAAGAGGTCCATGCAACTACTTTGATCGTATTTTGTATGCTTTAAAACAGACAGTCATAAAACAACCAGATACAATAGATTGAAAATAATTACAGATGGATGCAATGTGCACACATGTCGTGCACAGCTGACGGTACACATATGTGCATCTAGTTATCGTCTGGCTTATATTTTTCATTGTTTTGTGAAATGAATAGCCTCTGTTGTTTATTGTGTGTGCTTAAACAGGCTATCATGATACAACCTAAAAATTGATGGAGATCCTTTGTAAATTGTAATGAAGATGGATGCAGCAAGTATTAAGCGCATAGGGGCGATGCACGTGCATCTAAATGTAAATAATGTAGTTTGTACTTTTCATTCTTGAGTGAAATTACTGTAGAATAGGTTCATACACTGTCCTTTTAAAGCTTATCTGCCGTAGTTTACAGGAGGGATTAGACCGCTCTGCAAGGTCACTGGACAGGTGGTTATCTCATCAACTCGGCTCTCAGTTAACATAAGAAAAAGAGGATCATGGGGGACCAATGGTCACCGATTAGGCATTGTTTGTTATATAGAGGGCGCAAGTAGCTACCAGTAGTGCAGTGGGCCTTTAACATCTCTTTGTGATAAATAGACAATCACATACAATTTACATAATATTTTTATGATACTGTACCTAACACAATAGATGGGGATAATTTGTGATGAAGATCGATGGATGAAAAAAGATGGATGGTACATTTACATGTGCAGCTTATTATATAGTTCATATTTTTCATTCTCTTCATTCTTTTTGTTAATGAATTAAAATATGGCCCTCATGACTGTGCTCTTAAAAGATCTCTATGTGATGAATAGACAATCATGTATAATGTAAAATGAGTTAAAACATTCTGATCTACATACAAGTACAGTACAATACCGCCCAGAAGTTATTGGGCATGCGGGATCGTGTTTCACGATAGGAGGTTAGCGTGATTGTAGACGGGTTTTATCGTGTTTTTATCGTGAGAAACATCGTGATTTGTATTCATCTCTATCATGATTTTTTTCCTCAACTTGATCAACTCGCTAAATCCCCGATGCGCATATCGTGATATTTCCTTTATATCACGATAGAACTGCGCACAGCATGCTGTATTTATACGCTTGCTGAGCCTGCGCATCCTCAAACATACCGATGCGCGCTTGCCACTGACGTCACAATCACTTGATTATTACATCACAAAAGCGTGAATGAATGCTCTTTTCATTCCATGCATAAATACACGAGACAATGTGCTACGGGGAATGTTTGGGATTGCGCATGCGGAGAGAAAAGTTATCCGATGAGAGAAGTGCAGAAACCAAGAACCAGGTGTCTAATTGGCCTTTCCCACGATACGACATCTTTTTTTTATTTGAGGGGGGAGGAATGTTTGGGATAGCTCATATCATGGCAGAGGAGATCCGAGAGTATATCAAGAGTTAGACCGAAAGCTTCAGTCTCTAATATGCTTATGTTTAATCCGAGAAAGACTTGTCGTTAACATTATTTGTTGTGCAGCCATCTTGATTTGAGTTAATGAATGCTCTTTTTTTTCCGGACGTCCGATACCTACATGTGCGTACGAGTCAGCACGGCTTGACCCGGTGATATTTTGATATTCATAAACGCGTGATCTAATTCGCCTAAATTTCGCCATTGCAATTACTTGATTAAAATTGTAAGAATTTTAAGAAATATACATAGTTTCTTATGTCCGATCTATTGATCGGAAAATTAGATCTAAATAAGGAAAAACGGGAAGAAAAGAAACGCTCACCCCCCCCCCCCCCCCCCCCCCGTCGTGCGAGCCGTAAGGGTCACCGTCTGTGTATGAGCATGAGGAATGTTGACAAATGTAAGATTTATCAAAGAGTAATGATCAGACAGTTATTTCTGTCTAATCGAGAGTATTCATCATGACATGTACATATCAGATCTAATATGAGGGTAGAATCTTAGAATTTATGGATAAATGCGGCTGTTATTTCTAGAAGAATTATGTGTATGTTGTGAGATTTTCAGGAAGGCGTGAATAATTAAGGGAAGAGGAGAGAAGAGGCGAGAAGAGGCGGAGGGGTACCGTTAGCGTGACAGGGACAGAAAAGAAAGAGGGAAGGGAGTGAAGAGTGAAATATATCAGACAAAGATAATTAAGAGAGATAGAGAATTGAAAATTAACAGAATAAATAAAGGATCCGTAACTCCAAATAATAAAAAAAAATATTATTTTATTCATTCATAATACCAATCGGTTGACCCTGTCCCTACACATTACAAATTTTGCCACAGACCGCAAACGCCATTTTCATAAACCAGTATTATCAAAAACAAAAGCAACGCGATCTCGATCAGCCAATGTACCTCGTGGTCCACAAAGTAGTTGAAATTTGATAAGCAGTGCGCGCGCTCAGGGATTCCCGGAATTGGAAAACCCCTCGATCTCGATCTCCATTTTATGACATTCAGTTTGCATGCAAGCTAAATACATGTACACATACCTGGGTTGGCAAGCTCCCGTAATCAAAATTGGAGTAATACATAAGGAAATAACAAAGAAATACACGAGGATTGAGGACAAAATATAAAATGATAGAAAGAAATCTAAGAAAAACAAAGTATTAAAACACATTTACGAAGGAATAAACCAGAAGAATGATTAATAATGATAATAATAATAATAAATAATAACGGCTTAACAAAGATCTACATATGGTAAGAAATAAGGATAAACAACAAAAAAATGATTGATCGAATTGATAGCGAGAAAAACAAGGAATTAAACAAAGGGGGGTGATTGTGCAAGGGGGTAATTCTCCTTGAACCGTAAGGAACAAGCGAAGGGAATACATACACATATTTATATTTCGAGAAAAGGTAAAACAAAGAAATAAAAAACAGAAAAGATGATGTGGTAAAGATTTTAAAAAATGCACGCGCTTATAGTTTTCTCTCGAAGGTTCAATCATCACTACTATGATCACGTGATCTTACGGCGCGAACATGATCTGTTTATACTAACTTCTGAGATAACCACATGCTGCCAGACACCTTGACTCCAAACCCATTGTTTAGAAACACTTGAAACACAATATGAAATGTACGTAAGCTCTCTTGTCATTTAAACATTCAATTCATTGGCGAAAAAATTAGAATTTCCGATTGATGAAGTTCTCTGCTTGTTTCGTCTGTCTATTTGATTTGATTTTTAGATTTACTCTTCTTCCTTTTCCCCTCCTTCCTTTTCTTTTCTTCTCCCCTCCACACCCCCCCCCCCTGCGTCGCCAATGATACGAGTTTGCTTTTAAAATTATCATTTATTTTATATCCGATTGCGAAGCAGCAAACCATAAATGAATTGAATGCAACATCAGGCAAATTAATTATAAATATTATTAGCGCGAATAAACGTTAGAGGGACTAGAACAGGAGCTATTATTGTAAAAATGTCCACAAAAATAAAACACAACTTCGCGAATGATAGTGATACGGGTCTGCTTTTAAAAATAAAATCTATATCATATTCTAAATAAATGCGAAGCAGCAAACCATGAATGAATCTAAAAGGTTGAAAGGTTTGTTTTAATTCTTAATCTTAAATTGACTAACTATCTCTTAACAAATAATTGCGAATGTTAATCAAAGCCAAAGGCTGGACATACGAGAACATAATGAAATGCATCATCTTTGTACTTTGAGATCACATATGGAACACAATTCTACAATTTCTAGAGGCTGACTTTAGTGACGGTCAGGTGCAGACGGCAGGGCAGCTTACTATTACCACATCGATATTTATAAAGAGATGTTCTATCACTGAAATCCAACTTTAACATATATTCTTCCAAACCGATTTCCTGTTGAAAAATTCTGTAATTGAAACATGAACTTCATGAACTTCATCGTTCCAGTTTTGCAAATCAATGTCATTTAATCTACGATCCAACTTTTTTTCTTCCTTTCCAACATCCTATTTTGTAACATCGCCATCGTACAAAGTAATTATAAATGATAAAAAGAAAAAGAGGTGTGAATGACCTAGTTTTCAATCTTCGGTTAAAAATGTCATTGAATGTTATCTTTGTTATTTACGATGTGTCAGCCGAGGGGAGCCAGCTCTCAACGCATGTGGCAGACATAATCCTACTGTTTATTTCTCAAAAGTAAATGTACGTAAATGTCTCCCTTAGTATGATTTCGCTAGCCTGCGCTCCCATCAAACATTTTTCTTTCTCTCTCTATTACGTGTAGTCCCCCCCCCCCCCCCCCCCTCGTGAAGATACTAGTGGGATTTCCTCTCGTCTCTCTTGCTCTCCAAATACGTAGGTCCATGCTCTCACCCTCTTCTTTGTAACATTTCTCCACCCATGAACGTTTTCGTCTAGTGTCGATGAATAAGGAGTGGAAGTAGAAAGGTGTACGGAAAATAGACTAACGTATTGGTGTCTTGCCTACTTATATTTAGTCAACCCTGTTAAGTAGATAATTATCCATTTTATTTGTTTTTTTTCCCCATCCTGACCTCGATCATAACTCCTTTCCTTCTCGAATAATATCTTCATCTATATCCAGCTCAACACTACCTCCCTCTCAATTATCTCTCTCTCCCCTACATGTTTTCCTGTTAATTCAACTCTGGTCTAATCCACACTCCGAAGACAGTTACAGTAATTGATCCATGCCATTTTTACAGATTTTATTATTTATCAATCATCCAATGCCGCCGACTAAAAATGTTTATTTACGCGTGTTTTGGTAACCTTGGTTACTAGTCCACCTGGCAACTTTTACGCGTGACCAGTAGGCAAGAATGTCCATGATTGGACGTTTTCTTTTTTAGGGGTGGAGACCCTTCTTACGGCAGTCTTGTCAGTGATACTGATAGGGCAAATGAAAGAATCTGATCGCGTGCGTGTTTTCTGAAGCGACGATCTTGGGAATATGTTTATTTTATTTGGTGGAGGTTGAATTGAATTGAATTGAATTTATTCACCACTTTCATGGTTGTGGAATGAGATACGCATATCTGGAGTAGGCGAACAGAAAATATGGCAGTGAAAATGAAAGGTATTGTGCTCACAATTATAATTTCAATGAATGCAAATCATGCAAGTTTTTGCAACTTGAATATAGTTAGATCTACTCGTTGCTTCACCGCATCAGTACCCGATGCTTATCCGCGCCCAGTGTCAGTGATTTAGCGACGGCTTTTACTAGTATTTAACTGTGTGTAATGTTTACTTGTGAATACTTTCTATTGTGACGTAAACAAAGACACATACGGAACTGCGCGTACAAATTATCAAGACTTAGCGCGCGCGATGAGCAAGACATGCGCTTGCAGAGGACATGACTTGACTAGTTGCAAATACGCGCACCATGAAACACGATAGACTATCGGGGGATTAGGCGGGTTCCGCGCATCCCCCGATAGAGGAAACCATTCACTAGTGTGCAAATTATCGTGATTTTTATCGTGATTCTATCAGTATTTCATCGATATTTTATCGTGATTTTATCGTGAAATACCCATCGGGGAAAACCCGCCCCGCAAAAACATGCCCAATAACTTCTGGGCGGTATTGTACATGCTTGTGCATATGCAGTATACATTGTATGTGCAGGAAGTTGTAATGAATGGAGATCCCGTCCAAGAGGCCCCTTTGAAGTCATCCGTGGCACCGCGCGTCTTTTGTTTCCCCTACCGTAATCCCCTTAATCCCCCTCCAAAACCTTACAGCTCCCTAGTAGCACTAAGTCCTCCCTTTCCACACACAGCCCAGCCCAGCGAGCACGGCGGCTTTTGCTTTGCCGGCCCGTACTTTGGGTGAATAGTGGTGCTAACTTGACAACTTCTAGCCCTAATTCAATAAATGCGCAAACATATAACACAATTTCATTTAGTTCTTTAGGAAGATAAACCTTTGGACTACCTTCCTAGCTATGTAAACATTTCGGAAAATTTCGGAAAATGTAAATAATTAGATGAGAAAATCATGATTATGAAAATCTTTCATTCGCTCTAACTCATGATTTCCTTGGTCGATTTCGCTGGTTAAAATGGCCATGTCTTCAGTAGAGCTATCCGAGAACGGAAAACGCATTTGATGACTAATAGAAAGTTGCATTGGTCATAATGTTGTGAATTCTGCATTTTATATGTTATAGCTAAATACATCTTTCATGAACATGACTTAATTTGTCGGTGCCACGCATGGCTTCAAAGCCCGATGCTTGCATATTTTTGCAAACGAGTGAATAGAGAACTTAGGGAAGCAGATGGCGTTGCGTAACATTTCGTACTATTTGGAATGCCAGAGAGGGACTGTGCATTGATATGGACAGCTGATGATGGAAATGATGGCTGGAGAGGGTTACATTTCTTTTTGTTAAGCCAGGTTAATCTTGAATAATTTTCCCTCGGAAAATTCTTTCGAGACGGTATCTCCATTCATTACAGCTTCCTGGTATGTGTAAATGATGATGGATGCAGCATGCATTTACATACATGCCAACATTTGAAAATCAGAAATCTGTACAAATTATGCTATTTTCAAAAAAAAAGAGGAACAATCCTAACTCTCCTATTCAATACTACAGACAAATTTGTACAGGAAGAGGAACACCTGCATTAAAATGATAATTATCTTCTCCCAAAAAGAGGAATGTTCCTCTTTAATCTGAACAGTTGGCATGTATGCATTTAGTGCATTTGCATCTTTTATTCTATAGTGTTTAATATGAGTAGACAATAGGTCGGTGCCACTTTACATTAAAGGGGGTGCAGCATGACGATACTAGGTGTCTTTCCGTGGCCTGACTCGGGGGGCCAATCGTGTATAATACGACTATGGACGACGCGACCACAGTAACCGAAGCGTGAGGAGAACTTCGGTCTGTTTCACAAATGCAGCGTGCGCTGACCATTATACAAGTTCCATTTCATTAACATGCAGTTGTCCAAAAGAAGTCGTAGATGGCGTTAACCAGTATTTGCCATGCTACACCCCTTTAAATGTATCTGTGTGATAAGCAGACCGAGAAATCACATGCAATACCAAGCAAACCTTCAACAATCTGTGCTATAGAGCTTCTAATGTAAAGTATACATGATGGAGGCAGCGTGCATTTAGTGCATAGGGGGCGATACTTGAGAATCCAAATTTGTGCTCCATATTTTCATTCTTATACATGTATGAAATAATGGAAAATAGTTGTGCATGTACACGTACATTTACAACTGTAGGTCCATTGGACTATCATTTTAATGTATGTGTTGTGACCACAAGTAAACCGGATATTTCACAAGCAGGCTTGACTGGAGAATGCCCCCACAATGCAAGGCATTGAAGGCATGCATCAGTTCCATGAATTAGGGTAAGGATTAGGGTTAGTGTTAGTCCAATGTGTTAGGATCACTTGTGTAGAGGGGTACTCTGCTTCTGTTACGAAATAATAATGATAATAATACTAATACTACAGTGCTTTCATAGCCCATATCACTGCCGTAGCATCTAGGAAGAAAGATATAAAAGGGAGAAATAGGTGCTGTAAATGCCAGCTAGACTGTAACTCGGTCGCCCATACATTTTACCAGGGTATAGTTATATCACATTATACATGTATGTTGGCAATTCATTTTGTGAAGAAGGGTACAGCCTTTTGGCTCGCGCTTATATTAATGAGATGTTTATCTGTTTGAACAGTGGAAGCCTACTTATCATAATTACTTTGGCCTGGACAGTTTATATTGTGTGTACATGTCTGAGCTTTTGGCCCGATGTTGCGCTGCCAATTTAACACAGTGAAACCTGTATATAAAGAACACGCAAGGGAGACAACAAAAGTGGTCCTAATAGGCAGGTGGTCTTTATGTACAGGTTCCTTTAGTACATGTTTCAATCCAGACACCATTTTTAAGGGAAACAAAAAATATGGTCTCTATAAAGCAGGTTTAACTGTAGAAGGATGAGGAATAAATCAAAGAGTCTACAGGCCTTCACTGGAAGACAAATTTCTTGATATATGTGTACATTGTCTGTGATGAATTTACTGTACGATCATTAACGATAGTACTATTTTGTTATCACTACATGATGAAGTTTGAATGATAAAATGAAGCCGTTTGTCTGACAATTTTTTTTTGTTGATTTTTAATAACCTATCATTATCCAAACACATATATACATGTATCTGCCATTGATGCAGGCTCATTACTTATTAGTAATGAAAGAATCAAAAGAAAAAAGTAACATTAAAAGAATTAAGATAACAAAAAGTACTCTAAAAAAGAAAGAAAAAAAAGGCAATTGCCGTAGCCTAACGCATCAACCATTGGAACGTGACGATAACGTATTACATAACCAGAACATGATTTCTATGGGATGTACAATAGGATATTGAAAATGCCATAAGTTGATTTTTCAATATTGTTGTGATCGTGTTAATGTTACACAGGAAAGAATCGTTGTGACATACATGTAGCAAGTCTGAGGGAAAAATAACTAATAAGAAAAAGGTAAAAATTATGAAGTAAGAAATTAGAGGAAAAAATACTCTGTAGAAAAGGGAAGATTGAAATTAAAGAGAGGAGAGAGAAACAGGGAGAGAGAGAGAGAGAGAGAGAGAGAGAGAGAGAGACAGAGACAGAGAGAGAGATAGAAAGAGGAGAGAAAAATAAGTGTATTGTTTGTCTCATTATGGTTCACAATCGATCTTTTCTATTCTAATTGCAGACTAATTGAACCTCAAAAGTGTGAATATTTCAATATCGTATGCCCGATTGATTTGTTCATCGTCTGTGTGATGATAGGCTTGATGTTAATCCATAGAATTATACAGACAATAGCAAAGATCAGTTGAAACCAGTACAGCATTCATACAATGTGAACTAAAAAACATTCATCAATTTGACACCTGTTCACATACATACATGTAGAGCCCTTGATCTCATTTTTTTTTGCTTTATCTTTGAAAGTATCATCTTTAAAAAATAAATATTGCATTGTGAATAAAGGTGATTACTGGTTATGCAATTACATCGTGAAATTCACTTTATGGAATCATTTGAGAACAATTTATTCAGAAAATAAGAACTGGAAGTCATGGAGAAGGGATGATTATGTACCTAAGAATTTTTCTGTGTGGAGGTAGAAGGGCATTTACTCATATATTTAATAATAATGATGATGATGAAGATGATGATGATGATGATGATGATGATGATGATGAAGACAATAACAGTAACAATAACAAAAATAGTAATAATAATAATAATAATCCGTTATTGTATACTGTATTTGCCGGCGCTAATGCCGCAGCGCCGTATAGGCCGCATCCCCGATTTTGACATTTCGTAGACAAAAAAAATAAAAAATTGAACCATTGTACATTAACTGGTATAGTCATTGTAATCCCATATGTATAGGTCACTTCCAGACTTTTTGATATTCCGAAAATACTGCGGCCTTTACGCTGGCAAATACGATAGTACATAACACATAATATAACGTCCCTATGTGCACAGTGCATTTGAAGGAATAATCCTACCAGGTACCCATTGGGCTGGTTGAATTAGGGCCTTTGTTGAGTACTGTTAGATGTGAGCTTTAATATGTCACATTCTCACGAAAAAAATGGATCAGGACAAATCAATTTTTCACATACTTCAAAAATTACAAAACATGGTCTAAGGATCCCAATAATGCAGTTGTTAACTGTACCATGGACTGAGGTAGATCCATGGACAGAGATAGACAGATCAGGCCTGATAAAAACCCAATTTAAATCGGTTTCCCAATTTTTTCCCGATTTTTTTTTCTTCCCCGATTTAAAAAAAAAAAAAAAAAAAAAAATCCAGATTTTTTTTTTTTTTACCAATTTTTTTTCCTTCCCTATTTTATCCTGATTTTCCCTCTTATTTTCTCTATTTGCCCCAATCTTGCCCTATTTTTTCCCCAATTTTGTCCCAATTTTCTTACTCGAAAGGGGGGAATGCCATTTTTTTTCCCCCCGCGAATCCTCTTTTTTTTTTTGACTCAAGGGGGGCGTGGTTGAGGGGAAAACAAAAAACCTATTTTTTTTTTAGTGCTCACTATCACCCCTGACAGATATGTACGTGTACACATGAATGGGTTCATGACAATCCATCAAGACCCATCTTCTTAAAAACCCAATTACAACACCTTCCCACCAGGGGGGATAGGGAGATGATATTCTAAACGCCACGGCAACCTCCGGAAATAGGGCCCCACACCTCAAAGGGGGTCACTCGCACTATGGTATCAAACTGTGTTATCGTCAACATAAATTAACATTGCCAATAATCTTGCCCAAAAATATATTACATTCACATGTACTTACTAAGTGTACGTATATTTCAAGTCCCCCACTACTGCTATTACTTTCACTCCTACTTCTTTGTCTACGTACATGTACATGTACATGTATGCAGTTTTATAGTACAGTAGATCCAGTTTTTGTTATTTATATTCTTAACACCACAACTACCATCTCTTTGCATTATCACCACCACCACTACTACTATCACTACAACAAACACTACAACAAGTACTACTACTACTACTACTACTACTACTACTACTACTACTACTACTACTACTACTACTACTACTAGTACTACTACTACTATTTCTACTAGTACTACTACTACTATTTCTACTACACCAACAACTACTGCTACTACTACTACTACTACTACTACTACTAGTACTACTACCAGTACAATACTACTACCACTATTTCTACTGCTACTTCTACTACTACCACTGCCACCACCACCACCACCACCACCACCACCACCACCACTACTACTACTATTATTATTACCACTACAGTACTACCACTATTTCTACTACTACTACTACTACTACTACTACTACTACTACTACTACTATTACTATTACTACTACTACTACTACTACTACTACTACTACTACCACTGCCACTACCACCACAACCACCACCACCCCCACCACCACCCCCACCACTACCACCACCACCACCACCACCACCACCACCATCACCACCACCACCACCCCACCACCACCACCACCACCACCACCACCACCACCCCACCACCACCACCACCACCACCACCACCACCACTACAGTACTACCACTACTTACCTTACCCCTACAACCACTATCACTTTAAGTACTACATGTACCTACACTTGTTCTACTTCTACTTCTATTTTTGTTAGTACCAGTATTTCTACTTCTTCCACCATTTTTTTTAAAACCTTTTTTTCACATGTACTGTCAAATATTCCTGTAACTTTAAGTATTTATGAATCAAATTCAGTCTGCTGACATCCAGAAGTACATCAACTTTGTGAAAAAGCTATTTGAGTTAATGCCCTTCTGGCGCTAACCAGACAAAATCCTCATAGACACTGTTCATCTTCATTTCTCACTTCAGCTGAAAAAAAAAAATGAGAGGTACATATAGGATGGCAGTGGATGACTTACAGGCATGCATCTATGCAAATTAATGGGCAATCTCCCCCAATCCAATTCTTAGGCAAGAGGATTTGTAACTCTCCTCTAAAAATAGAACACAGGTGCCTAGCGTAATACATGTACGTGCTTCCATCAATAGAATACATGTCCTCATCCAGGAGGGGCCCACATCACTTTCATAAGGAAAGGTTTTTTTCTAAATTGAAGCTGAAATGGTAGTTATTGAAATGTCCATATGGTAGCCCAAGAGCTGAATTGCATGGAGTTTACAAAGTAAAATCACAAAAACATAGTATCTTACAAATCTATTTATATAATGTTGTCATAATTGTACAATACTATAAAGGAGAGAAACAGAGAGGGAGGGAGAGAGAGAGAGAGAGAGACGGACAGAGACAGAGACAGAAAGGGAGAGAGAGATACAGACATACAGAGCAGACAGACAGGGTAACAGAGATATACAGACAAACAGAGAGAGACAGAGAGGACAGAGAGACACACACACACATACATACAGAGAGAGATAGAGAAACAGAGACAGACGGACAGACAGAGAGAGAGACAGACAGACATAGAGAGAGAGAGAAACAGAGACTGACAGACATACAGAGAGAGAGAAACAGAGACAAACGGACACAGAGAGAGAGAGACAGACGGACAGACAGAGAGAGAGACAGAGAGGAAAGAGAGAGACAGACAGACAGGCAGACATATAGAGAGAGAGAAACAGAGACAGACAGACTGACAGACATACAGAGAGAGAGAAACAGAGACAGACGGACAGAGAGAGAGAGAGAGAGAATAGGAGGTGGTGGGAGGTGTGAGAAACTAGGAATTCATTTATCAATAGCATGTTGAAGAGGGACACACATCATTCTTCACAGTGGTTTCTGAGTGAATTGCACAACTAAATATTTCAGCAACCTTAGGAGAAAATTCAATTTCCAATAACAATAGGTATGATTGAAGGCAAAACTAATTCCTTAGGATATCCTTTGAAATTGATTTTTGATTTGCTGAGAACATAGCAGGAAAACAGGTACTTTTGATAACAAAAGGGTTGTACATGTGCTCTTGGCTATATTTTGTATTATCTGGGTTTATTCATTCTGAAATGCTTTATTCATAAGCCAATATTTTTACATGCAGAATCAATGTGAGGCAAGAATCCACACTAATATTTTTAGAAGGGGCTCCAGGGGGGTGTTTCATTAAAGCTGTTTGTAAAGTTACGCATGACTTTACGAACGACTTGTATATGAAGTGCCAGATAGGATGCCCAAAATTTTTCCTGATATTTCTTAAGTATGGCAAAAAAATATACTTTGCATTAAAAATGTTTGTTATATGAATGCTAATCTACATCTGCACAGTACAACTTTAGTTGAAGCAATTAATAATGATTGAGCATCCCATTTGGCTTTTCATATACAAGTCGTTCGGAAAGTCATGCGTAACTTTACGAACAGCTTTATGAAACACCCCCCAGGTTTAACTTTATAGAGTATGGATACATGTGCCCTGGCTATGTAAAAGAATTGAAATGTTGTGGGACCGCACCTCAATTTTGGGTGCCCATGTGTCCCAGATGCCTGTTCGCCCCTAGCCCTGTCTTAAAGAGAAGGTTGAGTTCTGGGAAGAGGTGACAAATGATTTGTGAGCGTTATCATTCTTATTATGCAAGTGTGGAAGAACATCAGATAAGACATGTTCCCTGAAAAGCATGGCTCTTCAAATGCCTTTATATTCTAAATATGACGTGTAACATCATAAAAATCGGGGGCGGGATTTTTATGCCACGTGTTCGTGTAGTTCCATATACATCTTTCTGTGTACAGTGTTTGTAACTTTACCAAGACTTGGCCAAATTTTTTATTATTTTGATGATTCCAGAACCTTGCAATACACACAAATTCTTATGCTAGATGATCAACCTTTTCTGGTCGATTCCACACCGTTTCTTTCACAATGCAATCGTATGACCAGAACTCAACTTCATCTTTAAGTTTACTGTTAGGAACAGAGCTCTTGATCATGATGCAATCATTCTACATGTACATTGCTGTAGGGTGATTTCTTATACTAAATGAATTCCTCAAGTTAACCCTGACCTAAATACTTTACCTTTGTGAGCATCTGTAAAATGACGCCCGACTGGAATGCTACCCAGGGAGTGGGGAATGTGCATACATTGTGTGCAAGCAAGCCTGAATCTCATGGGTAATGATATATCTGTAAAGCCCTTGGACATTGTTGATGGAACATAATTATATATTATTATTTGCCTAATAATAATCATAACTCTTACCCTATTTTAAGGTCCTATGGCAACCCTAGCCCTAACCCTTTAATTATGATGAAATAAAGTAAGTCTGGTGCATCTTTCAGCGGAGCAAATGTGGGATCACCTCTGTATGGCTGTACTGTGCTTAGGAATACAGACTGTAGAGATATGGCATTTTCGCTTCACGGTCACCAAGCACAGTCAGACTTATAGCGCTTCATTGAATATGTGATTGGCAGAGAGATAGAGGGATCTTAGTCATTGGTACTAATCTTGTAAGAAACGACTCTCTCCAAAGATTCTCTCCAACCCTTGCACGAAGTAAAACGGTCAAACCTGCTTTAGCGACCACCTGCATACCACCTGTCTACAGAGACAACATTTTTTTGTTTCCCTTCAAAATGGTTTCTCATTGAAACATGTACTAAAGAAACCTGTACATAAAGACCACCTGCCTATAGAGACCACCTTTCTTGTCTCCCGTGGGTGGGCTTTATAGACAGGTTTCACTGTACTAGGTATTGAGAATACATTTGATAGTTACTAACTGATAAGTTATATGAGACTGAGGTTTTTTACATTGCAAGGTTAAAGAAGCTTAACCTCAAATTTATGGAGTTCAAGTTTCATATTATTTCTTTGAATCCTGTTCGTAAAATAATGCTCGGATTATTTACTGTATGTAGATTTTTACTTTAACAAAATAAAGGCTAAAATGTCTACAGCGCATACATGATCAATATTAAATTCAGAGCACAAGAATCGCCATGGTGTATTAATAACAGGTGAAATTCCAGAGCATCTAACGTAACCTAGGATTAGCTAGTGTCATTGGTGACTCTTACCTCGCTTGTGAGGGGTTGGCCAAGTTCTGCACTTTTATCAGTACAGGGGGGTGTTTCATAAAGCTGTGTGTAAAATTACGCTTGACTTTATGAATGACTTGAATATGAAGAGCTAAATAGGATTCTCCAATCCTTTTAATTGCATAAGCTAAGTTGATATATGCAGATGTAGATTAACCTTAAATCATTATTAACAAAACATTTTAATGCAAAGTGTATTTTGGGCTACAATTTAATTGAGATAATGGGAAATACAGTCACACTATGTTAAAATGTCGGGGAAAACTTTGGGCATCCCATTTGGCTTTTAATATTCAAATCAGGTTGAGTTGATTGAGCAGATTCTGTCCAATGATCTATGGAGTGCCAGGTGTCATTCTCATGAATTTTATCGCATAATAATACCATATTTCTGTAAATTACGTGTAAATTTGTAGATGTACGAACACGCAAACATCAAGTCAGCATGAATTCAATAATTCACTTCGTTTTGTGAGGGGATTCCTTTTATTTATATAATTTTAATGCTGAATTACAGTAATTTGTGAAGAAGAAAGAGTATGACACTTGGCATTTCACAAATTAGTAGACTAATTAAAATCGGGTTTAACTCAGTCCAAGTAAAATACAAACCCCTATCTCTGTGAGCCTCCATTATCCGAACACGCCTGATTGAATATGAGTTTGAAAAGGTGAGATGTGCCCTTAAGGCATTAACGCACCAAGGTCCATCGCTGCGCATATGTAGCCTAGGGCTTAGTGACAGAAGATCATAAGAATATATTTGCATATATCTTGAATTCCAGGCTGGTCTGTCCATTGCATCGCTGGATGCTGAGAGAGGTTTAAAGTGAAAAGTCAGGAATTAGAAAAATATGAAATGTGGTATAAACTGGTAGGGTCAGGCTTGCTTTGAAATATAGTTCCTTTTATGTCATGCTATGTAGCCTTACTCTGATGTACACTGTAAGTGCACACTTCTATACATTACCTTGTGTGTTCCACAAATTTTGTATGTTTCAGGCGCGGACATCTAACAATTTTACCTCTGACATTTTTACCTTTTGACGTTTTACCTAGCACCATGTTTTATGTGCTAGAAATGTCTAGCTGCTAAACTTGCAGTCTGAATAAGTAAATCGATTGATGAACTACATATGTACATACAGTACATATGTGTATATTTGTGTGTTAAAGTATATTTAGTAGTAAAAAAATTAAATGGATCGAGCATTCACAGGATAACATTACAGTCACTAAATATGACCTACTTCTCAACTTGCAATGCATGAATTGCAATGAACCTGAATATTTCTTCATTGTGGGGATGACCGACTCCATCTCGTTTTTCGAAAGAAATTTGGGATAACCTTTTCAAGGCTTGGCGCCTCCCCGCCTGATGTAAATTACCATCCTCTTTAATCACCATGGTAGCGAAATGAGGAGTGTCGACTTGGGAGAAGAGCCTCTTTCACATATGGTGATCTCTTTTATTCAAGACAGTAAGGGAGAGAGAGGGGGATTGAGAAAGAGATAAAGAGAGAGAGGGACAGAGAGTGAGGGAGAGATGGAGGGAGGGAGGTTGAGATGTTGAGAGAGAGAGAGGTTATGTGGTATACTTGTAGAGGTTCCTTTACTTGACTCTCGATCCAAGGGTTAAGGGTTCGAATCCCAGCCTGGTCCTTTGGCGAGATAATAGAGACTTTTAGATTTGCGTGGACTGATACGTGTGACATCCATTCAAGGCAGTGCATTAAAAGGACGTCGATCGTAGCAATCCACGTTGTCGTTGTGCAAATCTAAAACTCCCTATTAATCCACATTTGCCACCCTCCACCCAGGTGTAAATGGTCTGGTGATTGCTGGGGTAATAATAATTGCAGGGCCAGCAGCGAGAGTACTCTTGTCTTTTCCTCTATGTGAATCTGCCAGAAATGTGAAGACTGAAGTGAGAGACTAACAATCACTTAGCACCATCTCAGTAGTGGTGGTGCTGGTGAGAGATGTTGGATACATTGGTGTATGCCATGCATGTAAGATGGATGACTGGACTCTCATGTTTAGTTCAGATGGCAGGTGTGTTTACCTTTAGAGTTTTAGAGAGGTGGAGAGGGAGAGCTTGGGAGGGAGGGAGAGAGACAGAGGGAGAGAGGGAGGGATGGACAGAGGGAGAGGGAGAAAGAGGGGGAGGGAGAGGGAGAGAAAGGATGTATTGTAAGATGGAGAGAGGAAAAGAGAGAGAGAGAGATGGAGAGAGCGATGAAGAGAGAAAGAGAGAGCAATGAAGAGAGAGAGAGATGGTGAGACAGACACAGAGAGAGAGAGAGAAGGGATTTTTGGTGTTGTTGTTGTTGTTGGGGGGGGGGGGGGGGAACAGGGCAAGATATAGATAGAGGGGGATTGCAAGGATGTATTAAGGAGAGGAAGGGTAAGATAGATTGTGAGATAGAGAGTTAGAGAGAGAGAGTGAATGAGCAAGATTGAGGAGGGGTGGAAGAGGGAGAGAGAGAGAGAGAGGGGGGGGGGGGTTCTTATTAGAACAATGTTGCATTAACAGAAAAATACCAGTGCTGCCAATTTGCCGAGGAAAAAGTGATAAATGTAGCCTGTTTGTCTAAATAATCCCTATCTCGAATGACTGACGAGGAGAGCTGTCTATAATAATAACTGAGTCTTACGGATACCACGCGATATACTGTCTGTGAATTATTTATGTGTGGTATTAGGCAGGCATTGCCTAGGCCCGTTAAACTGCAAAGTTTACAACGGCTGTAAACAGGAGATAATTGGCTGGACGGCTGGATCTGCAGCTTTCCTCAGGGTGTGTTCACATCTTCTGCAGATCGCATGCATAATTGAATCATTGCTCACACTTGCTCATTTTTTGTTTTCCAGTCTTTGCTTTAGAATGGCAGAGAGGATATTATTAATGTTTCCAAATTGGCAATTTTATTGTGCTTTGGTTCAAATTCCATATTTATCCTCAACATACAATAGCATTTACATGTATCATATGCAAACAGTGACAACAAAATACACATTAAAAAAAAACAAAAAACACCAGTGTTGCTGATTTAGAATGATAAGCTGATTCAGATAGAAAAAGAATACAAATTGGGAAAGCCTTTTCTTTAAACCAAATTTATTTTATAAACTAGCATGCATATTAGTCCTGTTTGAAGCCTTGTTGAATAAATATTTATCAAAGATTAATTTTTTTTTTTTTTTTTTCCCCAATGCAATTATATTCTTGTTGTTGTAAACCAAACAATGATTCACCTTTGACTTTCTGGCGCTGACTTGATGATATCTAGGGTCACATGAGCCTAAAACTGCAGACGTTAATACATTTTATCATTTTACTTATGTCACACCCAAAAGAAGTCTTGTTACTGAGACTAATACCAGGGGGGGGGGGGGGGGGTTATGGGGCCCCTCATTAGTATAGATGAGTTATTTTCTGAAGCCTGAAATTAACCCACTATGTAGAATTGTTATAGTGTGAAGCTACACACTTTAAAGGCCCGGTCACACAGGGAGGACGCATGAGGAACGCACGGCCAGCGCATTGGAAATTTGCAATTTGGGCCAGTGCGTTGTCGTTCGCTAGGCGTGCGTCATCATTCGTTACTCGTTCGTCGAGCGCGCTGGACCAACGCTGGACCAGCGCTATGCATGCGTCGTCATTCGCTGTGTGCGTCGGGATTTTTTGAGCATGCTCAAAAACGTGCGCCGAGCTCGACGCATGAATATACACGCCAAAGGCACGCCAGACATGCGCCGGAGCGCGCTAGACCAGCGCCAGACATGCGTGGAGCGCGCTAGACCAGCGCCAGACAAACGCGGAGCACACGCCCTGTATACGCACAGCGCGCTAGCTACACGCCGTGCATTTTGTGTCAGCTCGCTAGCTTTTCCAAAATTATGACAAAAGTTAGGCACACGTTCTTTTCCGATTTCCAATGCGCTGGCCGTGCGTCGTAGAATGCGGTGCATGCGTGGATCATTCGTCCAGCGCGCTAGCAACACGCTGTGCATTCGTGGAAGTTGTTTTCATGTGCGCTCTGTGTGCGCCCTGTGTGCGCCCTGTATACGCCCTGTATGCGTCCAGCGCGCTATGCATTTGGTGTCAGCTAGCTGTATAGCTTCGACAAAAGTTGGGCGCACGACAACGCACTGGCCAAAATTGCAAATTTTCCATGCGCCGGCCGTGCGTCCCCCATGCGTCCCCTCTGTGTGACCGGGCCTTAAGTGCATATTTGCTAGCTTCTTAGAACTACGATAGGGTCTTGATTTTGAGATTGATACCAGTGGATTATGGGGCCCCTCATTAGTGTAGATGAGTTATGTTCTGAAGCCTGAAATTAAGCCTCTGTGTAGAATTGTTATAGTCATCTATGACACGATGAAATAAATAAATAAATAAATAAATAAATAAATAAATAATAAAGCTGCACACGTTTAATATAGAACTATGATAGGGTCTTGATTTTGAGACAATCACGATCATGAGGCAGCTCATTAGTATAGATGAGTTATGTACTGAATGCTGAAATTAAGCTTTCAAATCTTTACAGCACAAGATTGCAAACTTTCAATGCATACAATTTCTTATTCTATAAAGGAGTCTTGTTACCGAGACTTATGCCAGGGGATCATGAGGCCCCTCAGTTTTATACATGTACATGTAGATGAGTTATGTTCTGAATTCTGAATTCTGAAATAAAGCCTCCAAATCTATACAGTAAAAGACTGCGAACTTTTGATGCATATGAATTTCTTACCGGTATTACTATAAAAGAGTTTTGTGACTGAGACTATTAAATGCAAGGGGATCGAAGAGGCCCCCCTCATTAGTCGTAGATGAGATATGTACTGAATTCTGAAATTAAGCCTCTGTCTAGAAAAGGATCACTTCACATCTTGCTTAGATTATCGCAATGTTTTGTGCTCTTTTTCACCACTGAATAAAATATGAAGTAATGCCTTGTGTGAATAATGCCTGAGGGATGAGGGGCCAGTTTGGTGTTCATGAACATTATCTTTCCATGCAATATGTTTTCTCAATGCTCTTCTTTTTTTTAAAGTGCATCTTGGCACACTATATCATAACTTAGTGCCCTATACAAGAATCAAATATAATAATTTTATTGTTTTTACCGGAGCATGTGTCTTTGAACCAAGAGCATTATTAGTTTCAGTCCAGTCATAAATTGCACAGAGCAAGGTCAAGACGGCTATGGACCATGCATTCATATTAAACCCAGCTGAGCCAACTATCTTTGATTGGAAACCACCAAACTTACCGTAATTAATTTCTGTTTGGCAGAGAGGCCGTGGGACAGATGGATGATTATTGCACAGTCAATTGTGTCTGTCCTTGTATACTGTAATAAAATGTCCCACTGCGTATTTTATGAAAGCGAATTTTTTGATATTGACAGAAGGTTGTCATTGAGTTTTATGTCTGATCAAAATCTGTCTTACTGGTAATCAAGAGGAAGCTTCATGGAAGATGTCAAACACTAGTACCATCAGTTTCAGATTGTGAAAAGAGGGGATAATTAAAAAAAATGAAATAAAAATGAGTTTTCATTTTCAGATGCTTTTTTCACTCTTATGATGGTCTAAAATGCATAATGTCTTTATTATTAAAGAGGAGACTTCATGAATGATCTTGTTCACAAGTACCATCAGTTTCAGATTATGAAAAGAGTGGAAATATAAGCTTTCATTTCAGATGCGCTTTTCACTTTTATGCTGGTCTAAATGCATTTTATCAAATTGTATAACAGAATTGCACTGTAGGATGTTTAAATAACTTTTTACTGTTGTACTTTTGTTATTTTACATCTGAAATGATGGCTGAGTGTTCTTCCTGTGTTTTCTTCTTCATGCCAAAGAGGTTCCTCATTAAAAAATCACAAACAAGAAGCTAGTATATCATTGTACTCACAAGCCTTTTTGAAAAGACAATAATAATTGTCCTCCAAATTAAAATATGTTCAACACATTCCATACTTTGTTATCATTTATGGGGAGCAGATAATTAATCTGAGGGGATGATTTTTCTCATTAAAAAATCACAAGTAAGAAGCTAGTAGATCAACTTGTTTTAACACAGCTTGGTTATTTCCCTCTCAGCGAAACTACCTATCTATTATAAAGCACACTTCATACTCGTTCATAAACATTGACATTTAGGAAGAGGTGGGGTTATTCATTCTGCCTGAAACTGAATATACCTGTAAGCTACATCTTTATATCCGTCTTTCACGTTCCATGCTTTCTCTCGATGCTGGAAATACATTCAATTCTAAAGATCGTAGAAAGTTGATTTGCCCCCTTACCAAACGTGAATGTATTCCTGTTGTATTCGAAGACATGTATCTGAATACAACCAACCACTTATTCTGTATGAAAATTAGTGGTTTGAATACACATGATTGTATTCAAACCACTTGTAATAGTATTCCTTTGTATTCCTATAAGCCGAAATATGTAAATGAGGAATACAAACAAGTATTCAAACCACTAGTATGCAAATTAAAAGACGAATACTAGCTACAAATTAGTATTCGAACCACATATTTAGTATTCCTGTCAGCTCAAATTATTCGAACCACTTTGTTAGTATTCCTTTGTATTCCTATAGGCCGAAATATTTAAATGAGGAATACAAACAAGTATTCGTACTACTAGTATGCAAATTAGAAGATGAATACTAGCTACAAATTAGTATTCTGACCACTTGTCATCTGAAATATGCAATGCTGGAATTAGTATTCCGACCAACACCAAAATCCCACAATGCAGCAGAATTATACCCCAATAATAATCACCTCATACAACATACAAATTGCAGTGTAGACCCTACATAACATACCAATTAACAGTCATCAACTACAGTACGTGTATATTTCTGCTGTATTTTTAAATTGACATAGGCCTACAGGCCTACACTTTTTCACCCGAAGTACTAGGATGTTCATGCTAGATACTAACTCTTATTTCAGTGCGTGCTGTTTAGCAGTTTTAATAGTGCTTTCTGAAAACAAACTGGGGTCAAAATCTGCGATATTACATGATAAGTATTAATTAGCCCATGTTCATACTACAAATGTATAATGTATCATGACTTATATAGCACACTTTATACAACTTCACAATGTAGGTTCAAATGCATAAAAATACATCAAGTCTATAGACAATTATACCCCCTTGTGTAATATTGGTCCTATACATGTAGACAACTGGTCCTGGACCAGCTTTGAGGGAATAGACCTTCGATCCTGTACGTGACTCAACCAAAAGGAATGAAGTTACCACGGACCACTGTTTCAGTATTTGGTCTACCAGTATCATCATGCACATACTCAAAATTTAGACATTTCTAGACTTAGATCCAGGGTCCACATGTAGAAATTGGACTTAGGCCTATAGATCTATTATCTACATGTAGATCTACTTAGGCTAGATCTACTTGTATAATTATGTTAAACACATCCTAACTGAGTCCAATTCGAAACATTATAGGCTATGTCTTAGGTAATTAACCTGTTAGGTCTAGAGTCTAGACCTAGTCCTTTTAGACTAGGACATAGAGTCTAATCTAGTTTTCACTCCACAATCAGATCAATCAAGTCCAGCAATTAGTCCTGGATCTACTTGCACGGTCCACTCATTTCTAATCGCAACGTGACGCGCTCTGAGCGGCTCAGTTCCAAAACCAAAACCAAACTGCAGTGCTATACTGTTCTGGTCCTGGTCAAGCCTCTAGGCTCTCGTCCTGGTGATCTAGGCTCTGGTCATGGCGAGCCTCTAGGCTCTGCATGGTTCTGCCTCTGCATCAGTTCTGGTCCTGAATGTAACTGTAGGGCTCGATCTGACAGTCAATACATTGTGTGCCCGTCGGTCATACTCCTAATGCCCCACATAATACAGTCCACAGGTGACACATGCAGATTTACTCAACTGGCTGTGATTGTCAGCAGAGTAAAAACGTTGCTTGAATCCAAGGTCATGCAAGATTTTTGCTGGCTCAATGTAATTTGCAGTTTAATAGTAATAAATATGGCAATCCTTTTGACCGCTGCCACCATGTTAAATGATCAGATCTACAGATCAATAAGATCATTGCTGGAGACACTGTTCATGTACTAGTGGCCATCTTGGAAGTGCTTTATTCTGGTATTCCTCCGCCAATCACAGCCTCATTACGCACATCAATGAACTATTGGTGTTGTTAATATAGTACCACAACAAACATCAGATTTTTAGTATTCAAATTGGAGGAATACTAATAATCAAAGACTCAATTCTACTAGTATTCAAACCAACTGCAGGTTTTGAATATTAGTATTTTCATGGAAAATGTTTGTATATTCAGAATACTAATGATCGAAGACTAAAATTCCTTTGTATGGATTTTAGTATTCGAACCACAACAATTTGAATACTTAAATTGATTTTAGTGGTTGTGACAATCAGATTTTTAGTATTCAATTTGGAGGAATACTTATAATCAAAGACTCAATTCTACTAGTATTCAAACCAACCAGTTTTGAATACTAGTACATTCAGAATACTAATAATCGAAGACTAACATTCCTTATAATGGATTTTAGTATTCGAAGCACAACAATTTGAATACTTAAATTGATTTTAGTGGTTCTGACAATGAGATTTTTAGTATTCAAATCGGAGGAATACATGCAACCACTAAAATACCACTTATTTTGTATTCTGAATATTAAGCGAATATATTCAGAAGACTTATTTTGTATTCCTGTTTGCTAAGGGCCTCCAGCAATTTCCTTGCTTCCCGTCCAGCATAATGAAGAATATTAATATTTGATGTACAGTAGACAGGAGAATCTGTTGTCTCCATGGAAACAGGTACATACAACACAGGCCACATTCGTGAAAATGTAGTTTATGACCGATTTCTATTTGGGAGGTTAAATGTCAAGTTTTTTTCACAAAGTGTTGTCACAAACATCTCCACACAGCTCTGAAGAAATTTGTATTAGGTTGCCCATACTCATGTGTACCTTAAACACTCTAATGGTTTCATCATATTTTGGTAGAAATTAGCTAGGTCATTATTCTACCACACCTCTGTTTCTTTTTGGTAGAATATTTGAATATGATCGCAAATACTATAAAATCAACTCGAGAGCAATTTCAATATGTTATTTATTCCATATTCCAAATCATGTTTGCATGTAATTGCTATATTGGCACATTTCAAAAGATGATGGTGTCGGGCCTTTCCAGTACTTAACTTGATTTCCTTATCTTTCTATGCTCATTACTCAGCCAGTATACATTTTCGACCATAATCGTTTGACAATGTCGTTTATTTATAATCTTGAACATTCAGTGTGAGTTTTGTTAGATTCTGTGAGAATTAATTTTCTATCATTACAGAAAACTCAAGCTTATCTTTAACATCCTTCTGGCTCCAACAAGAAGATGTCTTCTCCCAAAATGGGACACTCTGAACTCTGTCTCTTGTCCCTTAAAGGCATCGTTTAACAATGTTAAATCTGAGATGCATGGCCCTACATGTTATCAGTGTCTGTGATATGGTGTAATATTGAAGCCCTAAACAAATTGTGCTTCAAAACGATCATGAAGTGCCTCAAAAAAGTAACAATCTTTGAGTGACCTGTTTTACCATACTCATTTTCCCCAATAGACTGTAGAGTTATAAAAACCGTTAGAAAAACGAAAAACACATTTTTGATTTCCAATCATAAATATCTTGATAATCAGACAGGCGATCAGTTAATAAAAGTCATAAGATTCCTGACTGACCTAAAGGTTTATAAATATGATTGCAGAATCTGAGACAATGTTACCGAGTCACAAAGTAGATGTCTTCTCCAAAAGTGGGACACTATGAACTCTGTCTCCTGCCCCTTAATAGCTGCCTTTCGACTCGCTTACTCTTGATACTCCCTGATTCACGCCACCTTCTCATATGACGGAACACTCCACACCCGATAACTGACTTGCATTAAATGTCTACATAACACTAATCCAAAGGGATGCAATGTACAGGCATATGATGGGGTTGCCATGACAATACCTCATCAGTGACGGGGCGGAGGGATGAAGGGGGGTACTTGGGATGATTTTGGAGGCAGACGTCAGGTAGGGATGGCGATGAGTCGCCATGAGTCATTTGTGTCATTTTTCGCTGGAAACCGGTGATGTGTTCAGGCGAGTCATAATATTTTAGCCTGTCTTCAAGGCAGAACCATATTTTGGTGGTAGATGCACATATGTGAAGTCACAGTTTAGCTTCGAATCGGTTATTTTGTGTAGAAACCAAATGATGTGCACACAGGATTCAGAATATTGTAGTCTGTCCTATAGGTATATTTAGTTATTTTTGTTGGTAGAAAGTGGTGATGTGTTCCAGCGAGTCAGAATATTATAGCCTTTGTACAAGGCAATACTAATAGGTGATGAATAATGTATAGTGTACATTGTGATCGGTGCAGTTTGGCTTTAAGGCAGGACAACCAGTATAAACCGGTAATGTTTGCAAGCGAGTCAGAATACATATAGCATGACTACAATACAGAAGAAACTTTTTCTTCTAGAAACTGCATGATGATGAACTTGTATGATTCAGAATATTGTAGTCTGTCTATACATGTAAGCCACATTTAGTTATTTTTGTTGGTAGAAAGCAGTAATGGGGGCCATGAAGGCGGAATATAGCATTTAAGGCAGATCAAGATATTTTCATTACCCACTGGTGGTGGAATTAATGTAGTTTTGCTTCAAGGCAGGACGAGCTATTACCAATAGAAATGTGTAATGTTTGCGAGCAAGTCTTGGCTTCGAGATGTAACAAATTGTATTTGGTGGAAACCAGTGATGTGCTCAAGGGGATGGAATATTTTCAAGGTAGAACAGGTTGTTGCCCAAAAATCACCAAAAATAAAAATAAAGATGTAAGGTTTTGATGGTATATACATGTTTATACAACACCTACGTGGATCCTTGTCATTTGATTGGAGGATTGTTGGTCACATGATATTCAATAGATGGTATATTGCACGGTCGTGCATTTTTGGTTATATGCAGACTGCGTACCTCTCAGTCGTGCGCGCGCGTATCCCTGCGTGTATCTGACGCGAAGGCAATCTCAATGTAATCGAGAAGGCTTGACTCCAACTTTAATTTATCTTTAATATAAGGAGTAAAGCATAATTTGTTAATTAACGTTCTATTAGATCTTCTTCGATGTTGTATAAAACAAATAATGAATGTTTTTCATTCGTTCAATAGTGCAAATATTTTCATTCGTTGAAAGATTAACGTTAATTCTATTCAACTCGGCTGACGCCTCGTTGAATAGAATGTTAATCTTTCAACTCATGAAAATATTCGCACTATTGAACTCATAACCATTCATTATTTGTATAATATTCACTGTCAATGAAAGAAATAATAGTTCATATGAGTGTATGTTGTAAATATCTAAATGAAGCGGTAGTAACTAAAGCAGTCTAGTCTTTGGTCTTTGTTTCTCAGACAGCTAGGCTTCATATTTGGTCTTGGTAGACAGGATGCCTATAGATTTCAGTAGTCTCCAGAATAGACATGGACCTAAGATGTAGCCTTGGGGAAATTACTAAATTTATGTCATGATCAGTTAAATTACATCTTGAAGCATACATGTATAGTATAATCTCTTTGACTCTGACATATTCACTTGGTCATAAGTGAGTCTATATTTGTGAATAACCATTTATCATTTTGAGTTGCACCTGTATTTAGAATCTATACTTTAGGTTTTCCAGTCATTCGTCATGAGGTGATATCATGTTCCTTTGTTGATCTTCAAACAGGATTTTAGTCTTAATAACATCATTTATACTGACCTTGCATTTTTCCATTTTTTTCTTTCGTCCTCTTTTCATTTGTCTTTCATGCATTACTAGCACTTGGATACAGAATATCATTATCACTGGGAACTTTGTGCCTATCATCATATCATTTGTGCTTCTCTAGCGCCCTCTAGTCTTTCGTTTAAGACAGGCGCTTCTTACACACTATCACTTTGATTTGTACGCTTCCAGTTAATTTGAATCTTCCTCCGATAAGCAGCTTATACTGTATATTAATAACGATAGAAGGGGGACAAACTCTTGATGGAAAATAGACAATCAGACTCTGTGTTTATGAAAATTGACAATTCACCGCGCACGTCACGTCCAAAGGCAAGCATGTTCGAGACCGTTTCAGGTGGAAGCAACTCCCTCAAGTTCACGGAGGATACGCCCGAGGAAAGGGAGCGTAGGCGCAGGGTGCAGCAGGAGATGGCCGATGCCGCGAACTCGCCGCGCCGCGTCCCGAAAGGCAAGCTGGGGATGACGACCGTCGAGATGTTCGAGGGCACGCACGACTCGGTGCAGTTCCCTTCGGAGCGTGGCGAAGGGCTTATCAAACCGACGCTGGAGCAATTGGAGGACTCGCCGCACCGCGTCAAACGCCCCGGTGGCTCTATGTTCAAGAGCGTCGACGGAGGCGGGAACTCCCTGCAGTTCGATTCGGTCCGACGAGGCATCAGCGTCGACTCCTCCGCGAGCTCGTCCCCACGACGCACCCCCTGCGACTCCGTCTTCACCGTTGTAGATAACCCCGATTATAGCGCAGACGCGGAAACGGGTGATCCTTCCGCGCTGTTTAAGAAGTCGCCCTCTAAGTCGTCCGGTCGTGGTATAGCCTGCGGTGGAGGACCAACGTCATGGACGGGAGGTCCCATTGTTCTAGGGGCCGACGATGAAACTGACGATGATGGGGTAAAATCCTTTTGATCGCTTCTTGCCTTACGTCTTGTGAAGATCAATATTCTTCTAGTATCTGTGTCAAAGTGCAGCATGCTCTTTCTTAAATTGGTCTGCATTTTCAGTATCTTTATCATTTTGTCTATTCAATATTTTCAAATAGTGGCCATCATTTGTCTTCATCCTTCTTGCATTCAGTCATGTACACATCAGTATTCATCTACTCCATTCTGTGTAGTCTCTCTCTGTCAAAGTGCGGCATGCTTTTAAAAAAGAAAAAAAATGGTCTACATTTTCAGTGTCGTTATTATTGTCAAGGTTATATATTTACCATCTTTAGCTAGGGGACATATTTTGATATTTGAACGTCAATATTTCTTGTATTCTATTTTAGTCTCTTTGTCAAAGTGCGGCATGTTCTTTCAAAAAACGGTCAGCATCTTCAGTGCAATTATAATTTCAAAGTTGTGCTTCTTGCGATAATTTCCTGTGCATCTACATCTATATTCTATGTTCTATGATATACATGTATGTTCTACTACAGTGTACCTCTTCTGAATTATTGCATCAGATTACTGCAAAGACTGCAAGCTCTTGTCATACATGTATATTGTCTCTATTCTTTCATCTCTCTTTCGTTTGATGTTTATCTATTTCTGTCCTGATAATGATGGTCAAAGTTGGTGTTTTAGTGAATTTATTCTTTTTACAGGTCGAAGGTGAAGTTTTCTTTCATCTGTTTCCTGAACTAGTTGCATGTGTATCTTTGTCAGTATACTCCATCGTAGTCTTTTATGTTTAGAGAATCTTGTCTCTTTTTAGAAAACTCTTTCTTAGCAGTTGAAGTGGTGGCCCTTTTCATTTTTTCTTGAATAAAATCTGCCAAATGTGCCTACATGTATATTGCAAGTGTTATTGATGAGTGTTCAAGTTAAGTTTTGTATTGGTGTTCGATTGTGTGTAACTGTACATGTTTGTGTGTGTAAATTCCAATTTGTATTCTTAAATAGAATGGTGTCCTTTTTTTGCCTACAGTCTATCCCTAAAGTAAATTTCTCTTCTTCCCTTTTCTCTATTTCCTTTCTCTCATTTCCTTTCTGTTGTTCTCAATTTCTGTCTCTCTCCTTCTCTCTTTCTATTTGATTGTTACATCTAGGGAGCTCTTTCTCATTTTCTCCTGTCTTTTATCTCCTCTCTTCCTCTTCTTTTTCTGTCCCCTCCCCTCTCTGTTTCCTTCTCTCTCACTCTTTCCTCTCTTTCTCTCCTCTTTCTCCCCTCTTTCTTTCCTTTCCTTTTCTCATTCTGTCCCATCTTCTTTCTCTTTCTAGTCCATGGGCCAAGACCAGAAATTTGGGTTATTGGTACCACTCAAGGTGGCAAGATCTACTTATGCATTTTGAAATGCCCTATATCTATACATAATATTTTGATATGATAGCATTTCCAGACTGGCAGCTTAGTCATATAATCAGCGGTTTCCATGGCAACACTACACTAAAACCGGTATTATTCAAAGAAACAGTTAAAGTCATTTAAAAATTATAAAAACACTTTTGAATGCGTAAAAATGTACAGTTTAGAATAACTCGCCATAAAGGAAAGTAATGAAATGCAAATTATATTACCATCTATAACGGTTTCCATGGTAACAACCCAAGAATAGCCTAAAATCAAGGATTTTAGAGTAATTTCAGTAATATATTACACAATATACTCATTCAAGACAAGTTAAAGTCCCCTTTCCAAAATAATGACACAACTGTATGACTAATACATCATATAAGCCAAGAATATGCTATATAGTACCTTGTCATTGTTACCATGGCAACATGAATTAGAGTTGACAAGATGCCATGTACGGTACTATATGCCATATTTTGGCTATATCTTGGGGTTGGAGAGGTGTTGAAAGTTCATTTTGGTGTCTATACCCAGGTTTTCAGGCCCACAGAATAAAAGTTTAGAATACCTCACCATGAAGAAAAGTAATGAAATGCAAATTATATTACCATTTATAACGGTTGCCATAGTAACGACCCCATAATAGCCTAAAATCAAGGATTTTGGAGTAATTTCAGTAATATATTACACAATATACTCATTCAAGACAAGTTAAAGTCCCCTTTCCAAATTATTGAAAAACTATATGACTAATCTATCATATAAGCCAAGAATATGTTATACAGTACATTCCCATTATTACCATGGCAACATGAATTAGAGTTTACAAGATGCCCTGTACGGTACTATATGCCATATTTTGGCTATATCTTGGGATTGGAGAGGTGTTGAAAGTTCATTTTGGTGTCTATACCCAGGTTTTCAGGCCCACAGAATAAAAGTTTAGAATACCTCACCATGAAGAAAAGTAATGAAATGCAAATCATATTACCATTTATAACGGTTGCCATAACAACGACCCCATAATAGCCTAAAATCAAGGATTTTGGAGTAATTTCAGTAATATATTACACAATATACTCATTCAAGACAAGTTAAAGTCCCCTTTCCAAATTATTGAAAAACTATATGACTAATCTATCATATAAGCCAAGAATATGTTATATAGTACATTCCCATTATTACCATGGCAACATGAATTAGAGTTTACAAGATGCCCTGTACGGTACTATATGCCATATTTTGGCTATATCTTGGGATTGGAGAGGTGTTGAAAGTTCATGTCTATACCCAGGTTTTCAGGCACAGGGAACACAGCTAAAGCTTTATTTGGGACATTACATAGGACATCATACATTTGCATAAAATCAGAGCAAAATGACCATAAAAGTATTCTGCAACTGCATATTACAAGCTGTTTCTTAGGGTTTAGAAAGATATAACATTGTCATGACTACATTAGATGCTAGAAAACTTCATTTGATTGTATGCAATGCTGGAACCAGCACAGATTCATCACATTAATGACCATTTGCTTGCTATTGTATCAAAACTGTCCCGAAGAATATTACGAGCAAAATGAGAATAAATGAGTCAAAGGTAAATATGAATGCCAGAAAATTTGTGTCTGTTTATCAAAACGCCTTCTTTGGGCAGAAATATTACAGGCGGTTTGCACAAAGTCTCAGAAACTATTTTGTCACACCCTCTCTTTCCTATTTTTTGTTTACTCTCTTTGAAAGAAAGGTGTGATTGAATTTAAGTAGTCCATTTAGACACAAATTAATTCACATTCTCAACGCCAGAAAAAAAAACATGTATATGCCTTTGAAACTTTACATTGATTGTTCGAAATGATGTAACTGATAAAATATATCTAGTACATCTTCGAGTTTAACCTACAAGTGTCCTTTCCATGTGATCCGGAATTTTAAGCCTACCCTAAGTTGTCACCATGACTTTGATAATGGCAGCTTATTTGTCAATTAGATACTGGTGACTTGTGGTAAATAGATCACACACAATCACAGGTCACCGACTCTTCTTTTGTCTGCAACACCTCTCTTTGTTTTCATCCTGAATTGACAAGAGAGAAGAAAGCAACATCTACAACATGTATTTTCATCCTCACTTCGGCAAACTTTCTCAAAGTTACTCCTGCAGTCAACACGTTAATAAGGGAACGCCGAAGTTGTTTCCTACATTTCTCTTGGAACAAAATATATTCATCTCACTTTAATTTATCATGATTCTGTGTCTGAATCGTCTACCTTGACTTTTGCCACTTCTTTATCTTCATCATCTTCCTGCTGGTTTGTGAAGGTCTTTAATTTGTACATGTTAGTGCATTTCAATTGGTTCACGAGGCAGGAAGTTTGCAGGCACGGGCACAGTACACTTGCAGGACATCAATATTATTGTAACACAGATTCCGGTGCTGTGCTATCTATTCTATGGACAGATTGCCGTTGCCATCTGTGTTCTACCCACAGGTCGTTGGATCTTTGACTACGGGTTAACTCACAAGGCAGCGTCGCCATATTGCAGCCTGGTACAGTGAGTTCACCCGAAGAACATGCATGCGCAAAGAGTCTTTGCTTGGAGGTAGCTGGCTGGATTCTACCTCTCCTCCTTTTGCAAAGAAGAGGTGGTAGCGGAGTTCATTGATCCAGTCTCATCAGATTGTGGATGTGAATGCATACATTTCGACACACAAACTCTTGTATCTTTTCTATTAGGGTTGTTGAAACATCCCATTCTTCACCAACATGCTTAAAGTCAGGAGCTTAAGTGCAACCAGCTTTCCACGTCCTGCAAACGCAATATGTCGCAGCCAGTAAAGGCAGGCGTTAGAGCTTAGCAGACATCTTCACCCAAAAAGCTTGCAGTTTGCAAACATAAATGTACCCGATGCGGTTCTTTGTCCAGCCAGACTTCTCAGAAAGCATGTCAGTTTCTTGCTACAGTAGCTGTCCCATTGCGCCGGATAAGCCTACCGTGTGCCACCGTGTGGTAAATTGTGTGTGGTCGATGGAAAACGATGAGGGCACACCGCGGGGCTTTGAGTGATCGGTGAACATGCACGGTAAAGGCCTGTTAGTGGCCATAGAGACCAGCCGAGAACCTGCAAAAGTTCAGCAAAAGTTATGGGCATGCCCAGAACTTTCGCCGTGTGGGCACAAGCGGAGGCACACAGTGAGAACCCGGTATGAGGACTATAAAGAGGACGGTATAAGGACGGTGGGCTGGTACGAGGCAATCATGGACCCGTTCGTGGGGCAGTGAGAACGGTGACGTGACGATGTGACATATTTTGTCCAACGGGCTGTTACTGTATACCAGCCTGGTGTGCACAGCCCCCTCCCCAGTTTCGAAGTACCCCAGAAGTGCCCCTTTGTACATAGGAAAATTGCCCCTTTTACTTTGACAAGTGCACCTATTACTTTATTAAAGTGCCCCTTTGTAGGTGCCTTTTTTGTTGCCCCCCCCCCCCCTCTAATTTGTTCGTCGCTCTGCCGCCCCTGCTTCCATGTGTAGGCATTATGAAGAATTATGAAGATTTATGATGAATTGTTGAGAAGAACAATGAGGACGTCTGTGAACTTGAGAACTGAAGTGTGACCGGTAGCTAGGGTGAGTGTCCAGCTTTCATATACCGTGTGTGACGTCTCCATGCAAGGCCAAGCGAATGTTCAGCGAATGGCCCTTGTGGTTGCGTTCCGGGTGGTAAGCAGCCGGTACCCACCCGGTGGGGCTCTGGTGAGACCCGGCGAGGGAAAGGCCAACATGGTGACACTAGCTGGCACGAGCACGCTGTAAGTAGGGACCAGTATGCATACGGAATGGAAACGATGAGGGCACAGTGGAAAAATGTAACACCATGGGACAGCACGATAATATAGACACAGATTACCAGCACATCTGTGTCTTCGGCTGTGGTTACTATGGATCTGTATCTATCCTCCGCAGCATGCCATGCATGAAGAAGCATTCGTGTGTCATCTTCCTCTTGTGTTGTCTTCAGAGTTATGATTTCTTCATAGTGCTTCTCCACTTGTGACATAAAGTTACTTATCATGAAGCTTCTCCCTCTCTGCAGGCTGCTTCCACTGATCGACCAAAAATTTAATCTATGCTTATTTTTGTTTTCAGGGTTTCTTCAGAATTTTTTCCGCTGCAAAATGTTGTGACAAGGTGCAATGTTCTTCCACTGTGTTTAAGCGGTGGAACCTCTGTTGTATTTCTCAGCATTCTTGATGGACTCATCACTGTAGACATCGAACACGATATCAGTCCTGGCACTATCAGTGCCTTCGTGCAGAGCTATCGTCAGTGCAGCATCTGTTAGATGTGCGAATGACTTGCCATCCCCTTTGAGTCTATGTACAAGGCTCATTCTATCAATGATACAAAATGAAGACTTCGGAGTGAGATCTGCTGGTGACACAATTTTCTCCAGCTCTGTTTGTCTTGCGCAGAGAGCAATGCTGTTGCCAGTTACCACGGTATTGGTCCGAGTGGGCGGGCTAGAACCTCTCTAATAGATAGCGCTCTGCTGTGAGCAATGATGATCATGCATGCGCCCAAAGAGGTTTCGGTCTGCCTTCACGATTACCTGATTCCCTTTAGCTTTGTAACCAGCCTGCTTTTTATTGATGTTCTCCTTCTTATCGAGTTACTACACAAGTCCCGTCCAGTGGTCCACTCAGGCTTTGGCACGGCAATTAACGACTTCCAGGTCATCTTGGGTGCATGGCTCTGGCAGGAGTGGGCAGACTAGCAGGTGTTCCATTGTCTGTTCCTGGCCGCATTCACATGCCGTTCGTTCGTCTCCTAGACCCCACCTCTGCATTAGGACTCTGCATCGACCGTAGCCAGTTCTTAGGCGGTTGAGGCTAAGCCAGGTAGGCCAAGTCTCACTGGAGCCGGTTGCGAGGGATTCCTTCGGGCTGAGGGAGAGTTTATGTGGAGTGGTCTGAAGGTGGTTAGACCACAAAGTCATCCTTCGGTTGTGAGGGCTAGTATTAAGAGGCTCTACCGAGTGCAGAAAGCTGTGTCTGGATTTGAGCTGCTTGCCCACTGGCTGTTGTTCGAAGAGTGGGTGGAGTGGATTGTTGGGACAAGACCAACCTTCTGACGTGTGGAGGGGCAATACCGCAGAGCAGGTAGATGTCTTCTACTTTAGTTGGCCTATAAGGCATCCAGTGATCGCTCTGCAAGATGAATTTAGAGCTGGGTCAATCTTGGGTGCATGGGCCGACCTACTCCATACTGGTGATGCATACTCCGCAGCAGAGAAGCAAAGCGCGAGGGCTGTCGTCCGGATTGTTCTGGCATCAGTCCCCCAGTTGGTATTGGCTAGCTTCTTGAGGATGCTGTTGCGGGCTCCAACTTTTGCCTTTGTGTTGGCAATGTGGTTCTTGTAGGTAAGGGAGCGATCGAGTGTGACGCCTACGTAGACTGGGCTGGGAGTGTGCTACAGCCTTTTCCCATACCAGCTGATCCTTAGTTGATGGTTGGCATCCCTGTTTTTGAGGTGGAATGCGCTTATCTGAGTTTTATCAGGGTTAGCTCTCAGGTGGTTGGTCGCATAGTATGGGATGAGACCGGCCAGGGCATCACTGAGGGACTCCTCCAACTTCACAAAAGATTGGTTCTGGGTGGCGATGCAGAGATCATCGGCGTAGAGGAAGCTCCGGTGTTTGGGTGGATCGGTTGGTCATTCGTGTACACGTTAAAGAGTAACGGTGCAAGCACACTTCCTTGTGGTAGGCCATTTTTCTGTCTGCGCCATCTGCTGCGATTCCCATTGAGAACCAATTATTGATTATTGATGTTGAGGAAAGTCTTCAGGCTCTCTTTTTTTCATCTTGTCATGAAAGTTTACCATGGGTTGCTCTTTTTCCAAACAATCTTTTCGGTATGCTTCTTTTCCAACTTTGTGAACTTTCAGCAGGTCTTTGGCACTATCTTGTGGGGCCGGGATACAGTAGACAAGTTGACAGGTCCGGATGATTGAAGTGCTGTAAACTGTTTCTGCTGACCATGTCTCTCAACTCCCTCAAATAATATGAACTCCTGACCTTCTGTACTCAGATGTCAGCTCCTGGTTTTAGGCTGAACCTTTTGTCCCCCCACCCCAGTGGTCTGTGTGTCCTTGTTGATGGTTTCTTCAATTTTCTGGTCGACTGGGATTCTGCCAAAGACGTCCTACCAAGTTGTACAGAAAATCTCTGGCCCTGCATGAATTGTTCATGCACATCTGGGTGATCAATTGGCCAGCCGGGACATTTGTACATAATAACTATAGTAGGGAAGAAAGCGTGCTTAGTTCAGTTTGTCGTCGGCGAAGCACCAGGGAATCATTGCATGAATGAAAGCGAGGTGCAGCACCCATGCAGACACCCTCTCTAGATGCCCTAACCAGACCTAGCATAACCTCGACGATGTCCACATACATCCAGAAGGCCGAGAGGGTCCCATTCTCCCGTATCAGGTAATCAAGGTAGACATCAAACAGCTTAAAGATATGGGCTCAAGAACTGGTTCTCAATCATCTCACAGCCAGCAGCTTGAGAAACATATTGACATAGGCTGTTCACGACTCTAAGGCTTTCTTCCAGGTGAACCTGGTCATCAGTGTGGTTAGTTTCTAGACAGGGTAGGAAGCCTTTCAACTCCTGTCGCATAAATTATGCCTCGTACAACAACTTGACTGCACAGTTGTACTTGCAGCATTCCATCACTCCAGCTACAGAGCCAATATCAGTGACACCTGACTCTACACATAGGTCCCTTAGTCAAGCATCTTGAAACATCTTCTCAATGGGTGACCACAGTGTGCATATGCCAAGAGATATACATCCCAGGGACTTCACAGTTTTTATACAATAACAAATAAATGGTCATTAATATGATGAATCTGTGCTGGTTCCAACATTGCATACAATCAAATGAAGTTTTCTAGCATCTAATGTAGTCATCACAATGTTATATCTTTCTAAACCCTAAGAAACAGCTTGTAATATACAGTGGCAGACTACATTTATGGTCATTTTGCTCTGATTTTATGCAAATGTATGAAAAATAGCAGTGATGTCCTATGTTAATGTCCAAAATAATGCTTTAGCTGTGTTCCCTGTGCCTGAAAACCTGGGTATAGACACCAAAATGAACTTTCAACACCTCTCCAATCCCAAGATATAGCCAAAATATGGCATATAGTACCGTACAGGGCATCTTGTTAACTCTAATTCATGTTGCCATGGTAACAATGGGAAGGTACTAAATAGCATATTCTTGGCTTATATAATGTATTAGTCATATAGTTGTTTCATTAAATTGGAAAGGGGACTTTAACTTGTCTTGAAAGGGCGTATTGTCTAATATGTTACTGAAAATACGCCAAAATCCTTGATTTTAGGCCATTCTGGGGTCGTTACTATGGCAACCGTTATAAATGGTAATGTAATTTGCATTTCATTACTTTTCTTTATGGTGAGGTATTCTAAACTTTTATTCTGTGGGCCTGAAAACCTGGATATAGACACCAAAATGAACTTTCAACAGCTCTCCAATGCCAAAATATAGCCAAAATATGGCATATAGTACCGTACAGGGCATCTTGTTAACTCTAATTCATGTTGCCATGGTAACAATGGGAAGGTACTAAATAGCATATTCTTGGCTTATATGATGTATTAGTCATATAGTTGTTTCATTAAATTGGAAAGGGGACTTTAACTTGTCTTGAAAGGGCATATTGTCTAATATGTTACTGAAATTACTCAAAAATCCTTGATTTTAGGCTATTCTGGGGTCGTTACCATGGCAACCGTTATAAATGGTAATGTAATTTGCATTTTATTACTTTCCTTTATGGCGAGGTATTCTAAACTGTACATTTTTACGC
The DNA here is from genome assembly GCF_000002235.5 of Strongylocentrotus purpuratus. NCBI lineage: Eukaryota > Metazoa > Echinodermata > Echinoidea > Camarodonta > Strongylocentrotidae > Strongylocentrotus > Strongylocentrotus purpuratus. The sequence goes on along the minus strand of NW_022145606.1, from coordinate 44,030,743 downwards.
ATTCAAAAGTGTTTTTATAATTTTTAAATGACTTTAACTGTTTCTTTGAATAATACCGGTTTTAGTGTAGTGTTGCCATGGAAACTGCTGATTATATGAATAAGCTGTACATTCGGAAATGCTATCATAACTTTTTACACGTATATATACCCACCAAACAAAAAAAAAGTACAAAGGTTTTGCCACCGCTGGTGGTACCAATATCTGGTCTGGCCCATGGACTATTCCTTCTGTCACTCTTTCCTCTTTTTCTCTCTTTCTCTTCTCTCTTTCTCCCCTCTTTCTTTCCTTTCCTTCTCTCACTATTTCCTCTCTTTCTCTCCTCTTTCTCTCCACTCTCTCTCTCCTCTCTTTCTGTCCTCTCTTTCTGTCTCCTTTCTCTCCTTTCTCTCCTCTCATTTATCTCCTTTCTCTTTCCTTATCTCTTACCCTTTCTCTCCCATCTCTCTCTCTCTCTCCTCTCTTTCTCTCTCCTCTCTTTCTCTCTGTCTGTCTTTCTCTCTCATCTCTCCCATCTCTCTCTCTCTTTCTCTTCTCTCTGTCTCATTCCCTCCCCCTCTCTCTCTCTTTCACCCTGTCCTACTTTCTCTCTTCATCCTTGGGCTGTTCTCCATCACTCTAGTAAAAACCTTGTTCACATACGACTACAACAACGCAGTAAACCAGCCAGAAAAAAAAATGCTGCTGCAAAATAAAAGGATAAAAATACCCAGGTACATGTAGTGAGTGCCCTTCACGTTAATATTAATTTGAAGAATACCATATTTTCTGTTTGGAGCCAGAAGGGCATTGACTCATTATTTTACAGTCTAATGCCCTTTTTTTTTACTCTCAACATCTGATATCATCGGTTTAAAGCCAGAACCACATTTATTCTGTATAAATTTGCATGTGACTCAATGCCGTTCTGGTCCAAAACATGATATACATTAAGGACCTTCTTGCACACAGCTACCTTTTTCAACCCCATTTGCTCAAAATACATTTTCCTTTTTCTGTCACCACATTTTGAGGCAGTTTAACGGCATCATATGTGAGCGAGCTTTCGAAATGTTACTCCTACTCCCTCTCGGGACCCCATCCATTAGCTCTGATAAATTGTCATATGGCTGCATAATGCCCATGTATAAATCTTTCTTCATAGACGGTATGTGTAAAAGAGATTTTAACTTTTTAGTCTTTCGAAAGCCATTAAGGCTCGAAGTCAATGTAAACGTGTAGGATTTGAGCGAGGTTCCACATATGTTCATTTGACATGGTTAGTTGGCCCTAAAAAGGGCCCACTCATGCTCTATCTTTGGTTAATTAAAATCAATTAAGGCCCCACGTAAGAAAGAGTTGATGTGATTGATCCAAATCAATTACAAGTCCTCCAATCAATCCTAAGTTTGCAGTCTCCTATCTCGTACACGTATAGTTGCCATTAAAATCAACTCTTTATAAGACGGAGCCCTGCACTCTGTAATCAGCATGGTCTTAAACATAGCAGAACCATCATACTCAAGCACAGTCCTCTTTAAGTGCATGATGAACCCCCCTTTGGCTTTGCAATAGTTTATAGACCATAATGCTTATAATAGCCTTCATAAATTTGAATAATAGATACTGATAGATTACAAATTTAGTTCTGTGATTAAAATACTCTTAGGATACAGCACATTGTCTTACAGTGCAATCAAGTCTTCACATTTGAGTACAATCATGATTGGGTGAACGTGAATTAATTCCTAAATCTTCATCTGATATTTCACAGCACTATTATTTTAATGTATTCATAAATTTGATGACATGATAGAATTGAATTTGAGTTTTTCAAGAAAAATTGTCTCAAAATGTAGCAGACTGCATATAAACAGTCAAGTTTAGTGCATTATCAAATTGATTAGCCTCTATGCTTTTCTCTTCAATAAATATTACTTCCCTGCCATGCTAATAATAATGGCTTCATAAATTTGAATAATAGATGAATTTAAATACATGTACGTGCATATCTAGCTCTACAATCAAGTCAACGCTCACGTTTGAGTGCTTGAGTCTGACGGAGTGAATTAGTGACTAATATATCCTCTCCAATAATTCACAGCGCCATATTATGCTAATTCCCCTTTTACAGCCTCGCCTCCCTTTCTCCCACTCCCAACCACATCAATAATATATGCTACGCTCAGACTGCTGCTAACAAAAGAGTTGCTCATTAAGAAAAACCTCAACGCCAGCTAAACGCGCAGCTTTTCAATTAGGTCGATTACAGATTGTAGAGTTACTCACGATTATTAATTTGTGCAGGAAGATGGAAACAATCAATGGTTTAATTGGTACTTGTGGGTTTTTATTTGTGGGAAAAAATTATGGATGAGGGATGAACTGTGTATGTCCTGTCATATTTTCTGTGTCATGTATTTTTTGTCATGGATTTCTTTGTATACCATCTTTGTCAAATGGAGTTGAATATGTATCTGTCTTGTCTCTGTCTTTCTCTCTCTCTCTCTGGAAATTTTTATGGAGTGATTTAATGTGGATGAATACTGAACTGTATCAAGATCCAGTTCATATTTCTGTGTCATATAATATTTTTAATGAATATATTTGTTTTCTGTCCTTGTTGAAAAGAGTTCAATATCATTTGTTTTGCTGTTTTTTGTCTGTCTCTGTCTTTGTCTCTCTCTCTCTTGACAATTTTTAGGAGGGATTTAATGTGGATGAATACTGAACTGTATTGAGAGCCAGTTTATATTTCTGTGTCATAAGATACTTTTATATATATCTTTGTTTTCCATATTTGTCAGATGGAATTAAATATCTTTTGTCTTGCTGTCTGTCAGTGTTTGCCAAGTCTCTCTCTCTCTACATATGCATATTGTCTGTTTGGAGCCAGAAGGGTGTCAACTCATGTACTTTAACACAGAATTAAAGGTAAAGACCAGTATTGGAAACGCCCCAATTTCAAAAAATGAAATGGAAGCTCTCATTACCAATCATGTGAAAGAATATTTTTTGACTAATACATGATGATACAAAATTTGCCGGGAAACCGCCTACTAATTCATATATTTGGTAAATTTGTTTCTCTCATGGACTGTGAGAGATATAGGGTAGTCCCATACACATCTTTCTGTGTATAGTGCTTGTAACTTTACGAAGAATGGGCCAAATTTCTTATCATTTTGATGATTCCAGAATCTTGCAGATGCTAGATGATCAACCTTTTCTGATCGATTCCACAACGTTTCTTTCACAATGCAATCGCATGACCATAACTGGTCTTTACCTTTAAGGCTGTTCTGGCTCTACATGATATGCTCTATACTGTCTTTGTTTCTTTCTATTCATCAGTTGCATATTCTTTTTTTTCTGTACAACGTCCCCACCCCATATGATTTTTTTTAATCTTCTACGCTACAGCATATTGTTATAATGTTCATGAGAATATCCATTGACCTTTCGTGAAACCTCTCCCCCATGAATTCACATCATTGTTTTTTTTTTCTCTTACTGCACATGTCTTTGTCATAATGTACATGCATGCAGAAGATGAGAATATATAATTTACATTCCCTTTTTTTCCTTGGCTTTTTTGTTATTCATGTCTAAACCTCCCAGACATGCACTTAAAGGTATTACAAAGTTTTGGGAAATTTTGAAAAATGGGTGGATAGTGATTCTTTACAATTTTGATATATTTGGATGCCCTTGTGGATGTATTAATAACACCAGAAATTTTAGCCCCTAAAACACTTCTACTTTCGAAAAAAATTGAATATAAAGATTTACCGGTGCTCCCGGTAAATTTTGATAAATTTCAAATAGCTCCTTCGGCCGTACAATGGTAGCTGCGACCATGAAAATCTCAGAGTATGTAGCTGTGGTATATAATTTCCGAACAACAATAGCTAATCAGTCGATTTTAGTCAATAAACATTGTTTTATAGCTTAATTAATATCTTGACCTGGAGAGGGAGCTATTCAACATAAAATGTTTATTATTTACAATTTCATAACTTTAGAGTCGATTTCGACCGCGACAACGATCACTGAATATTGTAGGATCGTATATGCTTCCAATATGTTCATTTGAACCAAATTCATGACCCCATACCAAAACTTTGTATTACCTTTAAGCGGCTTTATCAAATATTGTACTGTAAAATCCCTAATGAAAATGATCTTTTGCAATATCAAGGCACTCGGCCTGTGACCCTTTTCACACAAAGTTCACACAAAGCTACATCTTCTCAAACATTCCAAAACAAATCTAAAAATCTTTAAGCCAGAAATTAGAGAGAGTATGTTGGATTCTCTTGTAATCTTTGATATGATATCAAACGTTTCAAAATATGTTATCACAAAGAATATCTTTTAGAAGAGTTAGATATTTTGTGTTAGTACTAAAACCAGAAAGTAGAAACTAGAATTCTTTCCCTTTCTCCAACTCGTTATTAGTTCTTTCCTTGGTGAAAATCTTGTTCTACACTTGATTTGTCTAAGCGTTGTCTCGAAACAGATTTTTGCGAAGAAAATCTTCCAAAAGATTGGCCTCCATGTACTTGTGATCTGCGGTGTGAGTAAACCAGACGGGGGAAGTCGTAAAATTCTTTTGTTGTGCGCCCCCTCTCCCTTACCCCCTATACAGACAGGGTCCTATGTAATGCGATACCGGTATCTCAAGCCCTTTAATCTCCAGATCCTTTGTCCTGCCGAAATTGGGGAAATTTATGGAAGATTGGGCAGAAATTATCATATCGTCCTTTCGGAACCAGAAGAGCGTTAGCCTCTGTGTTAAAGTTTAGAGTTAATGCCCTTCTTGCTCCAACCAGACGCTATCACTGTGTGCCTGACTAAAGGGTGCAGACAGATGCATGGAGATCAAATGTAAATTTCAAGAAAAGGACAAATTCAAAATGGAGCACACTCGAGTTACGCATGATGAGTTGGGGTAGCTTGAATTTAAGTCTGGAATTTGGGAGAAGAGGGAATATTTAACTTGGTTATTACTTTATTTTCATGTAAACCTTCTGCATGATGATGTCTTTGTTGAAATCAGACCATAAAATTTAACCATTTTATTTCTAAAATTTCCTTTTTGGATTGTCATTTCACAAGAACAAAAATATTGAAATGACCCTTTGATGAATTTATCGTTAATTGTCTGAATATGATAGCAAAAACATTAACCATTGCAAAGGGATTGCCCAAATGACTCTCAAATTCCATATAAAGGATGTCTCCTCACTGAATATGGCAAGGAATGGAAGGAAATATTAATTTAAGGAAGACATACAATACCTGCTTACCGGTAACCATTATATTCTTACAACTTCAAAATCACAGTTTGTTATTTTGAGACATTTATTATATTTTTCAACTTTTATCTGTCTTGTGACTGTACATTAATTTTCAATCAAAAATAGGTAGCATTCATGTAGATGCAGGTCTATTTTCTTATATTTTATTTTTTAAATTCAAACAAGATTGGCACCATTTCTCTTTCATAAATAATGTACTGTTTGCCCTGTTTTAGTGAGGGGAAACAGGAAACAATGAAATATAGTAGTGGATGCTGTACATGAATAATCATTTTTGAAAAATGTACTCAACCTATCATTCTTACAGCTGGAATTAATATCTATGACACATACATTATGTTAATGCAGTTCTCAATTGTTCTCTGTATACCTGTGCAGCATGCATACCCAAGTTGTTATGCTGGTTCCAGGGCCCCATTTCTCATTGCCTTCGCCTTGCTGTATCGTTTTGTGTTGAAAGCCGAAGCTAGTGTTCGTTTAAGCCTTTATGTTTTCGAAGTGTGCTATAATAGTATTTTGTGTACTTATTTTTATTGTGATGTATGTATTTGCATACTTCTGTTGTGGTTACAATTTTCTTTTTTCCCCTTACTTTAGCTTTCAGAAGAAAACAGGGTTTGATATGTCTACCGTTGTATATATTGCAATGGAATATTTTCACAATGTTTTCAAAGTTTTTGCTTTCATCTCTTCTCTTCTCTGAAATTATGTACTTTTTGAAATTGTTCATGCCATTGTGTGAAGTATTTCCAAGCAAGTTTAAAGAAATGTTTGATAAACCAAATTGTTTATATCTTAGCAATTCAATTTCAAGGGCGAGATTACAGTCGGCATACAAAGCTGGTGCTATGCCTGGCAAGCCTTGTACATGACGTATTGCTACCAGTATTTATAAAGAAGCTCTTCTCCTCCACAATTATAGTTAATTGGCCAACTTGGGGGAGGGGGGCACATCAGCCTGTGCCCCTAATCAAAAGGCAACAAATGGGGGGACGAGAATAAAAGGAAAATGTGAAAGAGAGAGAGAGAGAGAGAGAGATAGAAAAAGAAAATAACTTGAAAAGAAAACAAATAATATCTCCTTCGACCAACTCCTACTTTCATTATGTTTATTTATCCTCTTTATTATCCTCTTTTTAAATCATTGTCACATTTTGTCCTTTGTGACGGATATACACCCACCCACTCGATTCCAGGTATCTCCCCCAGCACAGAACAGGCCTCATACTCAACCACCAAATACACTTTAGTATCATGCCTATCATAACACTACCCCGTTTCATTAGATCACCGCTTTGGAGCTATAAGGACTTTAAGTTAAACTCATATACATGTACATACTATAATACAGAGTTAATGCCCTTCCGGTTTCGAACAGACAAAATAATGATCAATTTTCCATCCCGCCAAATAACAGCCAGAAAGGTTAATTACCAAATATAACCTCACTCGAGGGATATTATGCTAATTATTTTGGCTGCACCCTATATATTATAAGTATCCCTGTATTCCGGAGGTAGTGTATGTCATTAGGTGCTGTAATTACGAGAGTATTAGGTGGTGCTCTCGTCTGTTGTCGTTGCTGGAAAGGGATGGAGAGAGAAAGTGGGGTAGAAGCAAGAGTCACATAAATTGATTGGATTATAGTCAACATGGGTGTCATAATTTGGGCCTGCTCTTGTATGGGGATAAGAGAGAGGGAGAGGGAGAGAGAGAGAGAGAGAGAAGACAAAGGGGATCGGTAATTATGGGTGGGATACAGGCTAAATGAGAGAAAGAGATATGGAGAGGGGTGGGGGGGGGGGGTGGGTGGGAGGGGAGGGGAAGAGAGGGAGGGAGGGAGGAAGAAAGTAGTGAAGGGGGAGGGTGTGCTTGAATTGGATTGGGGGGGGGGAGAAGAAGTGGTGTAGAGGCAAGAGTCACTTCAACTGATTGGATTATAGTAAACATGGGTGTCATAATTTGGGCCTGCTCATGTCTGCGGATAAGAGAGGGAGAGGGAGAGAGAGAGAGAAGACAAAGGGGATGGGTAATTATGGGTGGGATACATAGCAAATGAGTGAGAGATGGAGAGGGAAAGAGGGAGGGAGGGAGGAGGGGAGGATAAAGGAGGGGGGGGGGGGTAGAACAAAGCATCATGAAATATATCTAGAGAAAGAAGAAAAGAGATGGAGGGGAAGGGGAAGAGAGGGAGGGGGAATAAAGGAGGACAGGGGAATAGAACAGGAAAGGGGAATAGAGCAAAGTACAGTGAAATATATATAGAGAGAGGGAAAGAGATGGAGGTGGGAGGGGGGGGGGGGTAGAGAACAAAGCACCATGAAATATATCTAGAGAAAGAAGGTAAGAGGGGGTAAATCCACTTTTGAGGAGGGACACATAAAGAGGAGAGAGCCGTGGCAGTAAAAGAGATGTTGGTATGAGAATGAAATAGAGAAAAGTATAGATAAGTGTGGTTAATATGGTTTTACTTATATGTTTTGTGACAGAAGAATGGAAGAACATTAATCATACTATTTCCAAGTGAGAAAGAGACAGATGAAAATGTATGGAAGCAATAATGGTATTAGGAGCTAAGTTTCTTTAGTTTCTTTTAAACCCAAAGATGCAAATTATTATGGTAGTGTATTTTTTCATCGTAAGATAGTATTTTGCTCATACAAATATGAAAAGGCAAAATGGTACAGATTTTTTTTGAGGGGTATTGTGTATTCCAATGATTTTAACTATTAGGTTTCTAATCTTTCTATTCAATGCTTTTGCAAAATTTTAATTTTGTAAAATGTGGAAATGGAAAAAAACAAACTGCATACAAATCCTAAAGAACAATATGTTTCTAGCATACATATATAAATCCCAAAACATATAATAGTAATTTCCATGAATACGACAAAAGTATGGAACTTTGGAAGGAATTTCTAGCCAGGAAAAATCTCTGGAATGTAAAAGCATTCATTAGCATTTAAAAATAGATTAGTGTAATAGAAAAGTAGAAATGGTTAGTTGTTTGATTTGTGCATGTACATGTAGGGTCTAGGTTGTATTATGAATTTCTTGATAATCTGAGAAGGGTAGAAGAAACGCATCAATTTTCATTAGAAAAAATGTAAATTTCATGTGAAATTGTATTGCTTATTTGTATGATGAATAATATCATAGCATTCAGAAGATGTTGTTACAGGCACTTGTTGATAATCTTTGTGGGATCTTTATGGGATGATTATCGGATTGTAGAGAGACAAGATTCTTATAATAGTTTAGAGAATATATTTTTGTTAACAAGGTACATAGCATTGCAAAAATGAATATATATAAATGTATTATGCATGAAACTGATGCATTATTCATAAAGCTAGAATATTGATTAGAGTCAGAGAGGGAGAGCATCTCATTTACATATCAATGGATAATGCTAGTCCCTCGGACCTTTGCTCCTAACCCCCCTCATCACTGAGAGGGAAAAAATGGGTGTGTGGCAGAGAGCAGAGCGCGCCATCCAGCATAATGAGTATACTCTGCTCGGTGCAGTGGAAACATATATGCACACTTACTGAGGTATATATTCACAGTAGCGTGCTGTAGTGCCCTCTGTGTGTGTATACCTGTGTGTGTGTATGCAGTAGTGTCTATGCACGCTACCCCACCCCCACACACATGCTCTAATGCCGCCAATCTGCCTTGCATTGGCCTACACACAGTAGCATTGGTAGTATAGTCAGCGGTGGAGAGGTATATGACTTCTGTATATGTTTCCTATATTCCTGTGGTCGCGGGAGATATATATCCACGGTGGAAGTATATATGTGGTTTGGTTGAGCTGGTGATGCTGGGGATTAATTGAGCTTTGGATAATCTATGAAGGATATCATCAAAGCTTTGAGCTTCAAATTGGAGGATTCCTCGACTTGTGTTACAAGTATTCAGCAGGTTGGCCTGAGGAGCATGTTCATCTGAATAGACTTCGGAATCCACATGTGTTTGGCTTCATACTCTTGTGTTATTGAACACCTCCACGTCTTGCTGAAATCAACAGTCTCCCAAACAAGTGGTTGATCCCATATCCAGCTCTCCTAGAGGTTATTCTTCATCTATCCTGTAAGGCTCTGTCGATACCTTGCAACATCTCGCCCTGGAAACTTGCTGTCTAGTTCTCCTCTCACCGACGCCATGCGATTAGCCCACTTTTGTATCTACATGTAAATTTCGGCTGAGCGCTAATTCCTGTGCAATTATCCTACCTCAACCCCCACCACGGACCTGCAATAGCTGATTAATGTTTGGAATCGGCATCTGTCGTTTGACGAGTGAAGCCTCCTAGAGTCATAGAAAGCAGCCATCTTGGATTTTAATTTCATCAATTAACATACCCACCGTTGTCAAAGTGTCTATTGCGTACTTTCCTCCCCCTCACTGATGTGCAATCTATAACTAAAGTTGTGAATTTCCTCTTTCTCAAACTACCACCTCGTAACTTTGTGAATTGTCCTCGGCCGTGTACATGTGTACGTCATTTGGAGAAATACAAGGAATTTTCGCCATAAAGCATTTGAAATTCTTGTGGATTATTATTACTACATAACTTGCCGGGAGCGGAAAGAAGGACAAAATGACGACCCCGTCCAAATTCAGAAATGTACCAAAGGTAATTATGGATGAGACATGAGAGTGTGACTGTGTGTCTGGTGTTGATGTGTGGTGATAGGCAATGGCGTAGCCTGTGTCCATCCATGGGGGGGGGGGGGGGGGGGGGGGAGGGGGGCAACACATGGGTCATGGCCCTAATGGGGGACACCAGAAATATGATATGGACGATTTACAAGGGAACCATGCTATAGAGTTTAAGGGAGGGTGTACGACAGGCGAACGAGTTGTATCTGCTTTTCACATTGCCTTCTCCTTGCTCATTCTTTCCTTTACTCTCCTCTTTCCCCTATTTTTTAAATATTTGATGGGATGGGGTGAGGTGGGGATGCCCCCCTGTAGCTCGATTTTACCCATACATGTACCTATAATGATCGAGCTAAGGTCAAAGGTTACAAAGATCATCGCATCAAGGTTTCTGAAGCTGTCACAGGCTGTCAATTTCAAGGGCATTGGGCTTTGCAGTTTACAACAGCATTTCTGATGCCCCTTGTTGTTTTACACTTCTGTCAAGCAATTTAGTGTTATTGATGTTGTTGCTTTGTCTTTCATGACTTTTTACACACTGCCCAAAAGTAAAAGCAGCAGTAACGATAGCGCATACGCATTAGAAATCATGTCTTGTGAGACCACCCTCTTGTGAGGGCGCTGGAACAGGAACCGAGTCTTGAACCTGTGAGTCATTGCTCAATGAAAAGACCATTGCCCCTACCACATAGTAATAATAATAACGGTGGCTTCTTATATAGCGCCCATGTCCGTCACCTCCTTACCCTGGCTTTAGCAAGGCTGCCATTACGGCGCTCTAGCATTTCAGGGAGTTAATTCCTGCCAGGTGTGGCAAATGTAGATCAATGTCTTGCCAAAGGACATTAGTGCCGTGGCAGGACTCGAACCGCGGACCTTGTGATCGACATATCCACTCAACCACAAAACCTCTACATGGCGACATGTATCTTACATGTAGCTACATTGTCTATGTACATGTGTACTATTCAAAGGGACCTGCAGGTAACACTCAAGGAAATAAATAGCATAGGCGTCCTACAAATGGCATCATTCAAAACCTCAAGTGTCTCTTGCACAGGCGAATGCCCAGCATGAAACCATCTCAACTCATTAAAGGCCCCATTGACTGCCCATTGAGTTAGCCCCCTATTGTGAGGGAAGGATTACATGGAATCCAGTGTACGGGACTGATAATCTGATTAGCTCCTTGAATTGTGTTACAAGTCAGGCTTTTGATGCCGCAGCCTCTGTGATCCAATTTCCTTGGATTATAAGTCATTTGTCTTGGTGTGGGAGGGTAGTAGTAATGTTTTCATTTTGGTTTTGATTTAACCTGTTGAGTGCTGGATTCTCTGAACCCCATAGGCTTAATACATGACACCATGCCCCAAGGATGTTCTTTGGGAACATATTTATTCAGGATGACAAGATCAGTTGCAGGACTGTTTTGCATCTTGCTCCTGTATTTAAAGATGTTCACTTGTCGATCACTACATAACACTGAGCCAATGGGTATAACGCTCCTGTGTGTACGTCCGCGTGCTGCCCTCTATATACCATTCTTGAGCAACTTTAAGACATTTAGGAGTATACAATCTTAGGGGAAATTTGTAACAGAGAGTGTTTCTGATTGCAAACTTTGAGATGCGAAAAAATTTAGGTAGTGCCAGTGGTCAGTGTTTCAGCTCTGGATAAAACCCTAAATAGTTCCAAAAAAGGAGGTCTGGTAAAAAGAAAAAGTTGGCTTGATTTTAAAAAGAATGTCAGCAAGGAAGTTTCACTCTTCAAAAAGCACATACCGTACTGCAAATTAAAAAAAAATGCCCTGTAAACAAAAAATATTTTGGACTCATTTGCTGTGACAGAAATGCCCCGCTTGAAAATATTATCAGACTCTTTGGTAAACAGGAATAGGGAATGAATGAAGGGGAGATGAGATTAATAATGCAAAATTATTTAATGAAAACGAAAAGGAGAATAACAGGACGAGAGCAAAATCTGAAAATTAAGTAAGGAAGAGAACCATAAGCAAAGGCTCTTTCTTGTCCTTGTAGTAAATTTGGTTGCCAGCCGGGCAACTGGGGCGATTGCTTAGCTTGCCAATGTAATGTTTGTTTGTCGTTTTCAGTGTATTAGAGAAAATCCACATACATGTTGAATAATAATGGCGGTCACATTTATTTTTAGTTGCCACCAGGGCAACAAAGGCAGAACTTTTAGGTTGCCCAGTGGTATTTTCAGTGGTCAGTGGCACCCAGGCAACTGCTGATTTCAAGCCTAAACCAAATCTACTCTGTAGTATGAAGCCATTAGAATATTTATGTGCCTTGTGAGAATGTTCATTGAAAGTGTGAATGTTCACTTCCGTATTTAAATAACTACACATGTAATCTCCTAGCAAATAGGAGGTAATATCCATACAACAAAACTGCTGGTACATTTACTTGTTCCGTATTATTTGCAGGATATAGCTCATAGAATCCTAAACATGCATCTTACATGGACCATGCAGGTGCCATTGCCCTTGGAGGGCAGCCAAAGCCGTCGTCTGATTGCTTAGACCAGAACAGACGAGCGATGCTGGGATTACATCATAAGAAATCAATAGTTAGGACCGAAAGGATCGAGCTCTCTAAACAAAACCATCTGAGTCACCTTAAAATCAATCTAAAATAATGTTAATCCTACATTAGTATTCAGCAAAGGAATTATCTAATGTAGCACATCTTCTCCTTCAAATTAGCAAATCTTTTGTCGACCTTTATTGGGGGTACTATATGGCCAATATTGTTCTAAGAAAAGGTCACATATCTGAGAAAAATGGAAAGCAACTGTCCAAATGTTGTTGGAAAACCAGTTATCCTGGAAACCAAAAATCTTAAATTTTAGACATGTTGCCAATTGAAGGATTTTGGAGCTTATTCTCAGAGTTAAAATCCCTCGGGCATCAGATGCAATATTTTGAAACAAATTGAAATAATATGTGCAAAACATTTCTTTCTGTTTTGTTAAAGGCTCTGAAATCTGAATCATTGCCGTGAACAAACCAAAGCAACAAATCAACATGTACATTATGAAGGGCTTGTGTAAAAAAAGGTCAGCTAACAAATATCATCAGTAGCGTGCTTTAGCCTTTAGCCATAATTTCTGTTAGATTGTCTAGCGACTCTCGCCCATGAATTAGAATTTGTGATTAGATCAATGCCTGTTTCGTATGCACGTTGCATTCCATTTTCTTTCTTGAGAGAGGGAGAAATTTGGCCCAGTTTCCCAAGAGAAATATCATGTTTCATAGTGACCTAGCTATTTGAGTTGGCAGCACATAGCTGGCTTGGATCAAATCTTGAATATTCAATGACATTCGTTCAGCTCTAGTGGGGGTCGTACGAGGTCAAAAAGAAAGAGGTACATTGCAATCCAGATTGTACATGTACCTGTATCTTCATTGTATGGCCTATAGGCCTGCTGTTTTTTTCTGTGCATATGTATCATTTGATTTGATTTGATTTGAAATGGTTTATTGATTAAAAAACATGCATGTACAGGTGTTCATAAACAAATAGGAGCCAAGGGCTGAAACGATTTACACAAGATTGAAAAGAATTACATTAAAGTATAATACATTGAAAATTGGTTCAATCAAATACAAATACAATAATATACAAAATACATACATATTAGGAATAATATTGCACAAACAAAATTAAGAAAGAAATTGAAAAAGACAGAAAGGGAAAGAACAGACAAGATAAAGCTTGAAGTAGTAAAGGGAGAAAACTAACAAACATATAATACATCTCTATTTTCCTTGTTTAAAAAAAGAGCTGATAAAAATATTAAAAAAGCTTTGATCAAAGCAATGAAATACATAAAAATCAATGTGGTGAAATCTTGCTTGTATTGACATTTATTGATATTAAGAAATTTCACAATGAGCTCCCGGATACAAACTTATTATTTCACAATGGCCTTTTCACTGGGGATTCCTTAGCATTCATATACATGTATGTGCTCATATCTGCACATATCTGTTGGTCTACCAATTTAGTTAATACAGCACTTTCATTTTGATTGACAGCCAAGAAAAACAAAAGACGATCGAAAGCGGAAAACCTAGCACTTACAGGTCATTTCTCTTTCCCTTAACACTTCAAAACAAGGAAACTGTTCTCCATTTTTATGGCTTTCACATTTGTGTTTTTGAGGTTTGGGTGGGTGTCTAAAATTAATCACTTCCCATATGCACTGATATAGCTGTCATCCCATTCAAAACCTTGACATTATTTTAAGTAGATGGGACTGTTCTGGACTGTGGGAGGATTAAGCCAGATGTTTTGAATGGGTCATCAAAATAATTCATCCTATTTTGATGATTATGGCAGCTTTTAAAGGTTATGTTATTGGTTTACAATCTGGTCTGTAAATGGCGTTTAGAGGCTTTGATAGACCTCATATTAACTGTATGAATTTTGGGCAAATGCATTTAGATATTGGTGATTAGAAACAGTAGGCCTAGGTAATGACCTAGTGTGGGGGCAGGCGTTGCGGGGGGGGGGGGGGGGCACCGATGTCATGGGGGAGGGGGCACAGATCATACTCAGTATCATCATACTTTTGTAGCCAAAGTAAAGATGGAGCTATTATTGTTTGCTTTACAATGTTGCCTACATGTATATAAATGTGTGGGCAAACAACATAAACATTGTTGTACTGTAAAGGTCTATACAATGTGCATAGAAATACGGAGCCATTCAAGTAATGTAAAGCCACATGTATTAACCATCACCAATCATCATCATCATCATTATCATCATCATTATCATCCATCATTATCATCCATCATCATGACAATCACGCTCATCACATCATCATCATCATAATGCAAATATTGGGCTTACATATACATATACCCTGTTTCTTGAATACCCAGTGTAGACCAATTTGTTTTCTCTTCTGGCCATTCCAAAACTATACTTTGACCTCCAAACAACCTGAACTTGACCAAACTTGACCCTTTCCTGACCTCATGAAGCCACACCTCCCAAACCAAAATACCCAGGAGCTTGACATCCATCAACCTTCTACAAAAATGTAACTACCCTAACACGATAGCAGTGAAGTCTAAATGTCCAAATAAACCACATACAATCTGTGCAATGAATCACTGCTAAGAAGTAACCCGTTCGGACTATATAGAAAATATAAACAAAACTATATGTACATGTACATGTATGAAGAAACTTGTGAAGGATCATCATATACTATAGAGCACAGCCTTAGTACAGACTACAGAATAACATGGTATAAAGAAACGTCATATAGAACAAATGCATTCCTTATTTCAAGATTAGATGTTCTGTTTTCATCTTCACCATACATTTTCCTGGTCTGAAGGGGGACTGGAATACAAGGTTGGGTGGTATTACATGTACATGTATATAAGAACATGAAATTAAATCAGTATGCTCATTATTCTAATCAAGTTTCAGAGAGAGCGAGAGAGAGAAGAATAAAATTGATTTCTTTTTCTTTCTACCAGTGGTAATGATATTGCTATACAAAAGTTTTTGCTCGTCTGAAGAAGGATGGTATGCAACATCAGTTGGTACAGTAGTTAGGAATATGAAAATAAACCACATTCAGTCCGCTCAATAAATCATTGTATAATAATCTGCCCCAGGGCCCAGGGGGATATGGTTCTGCCATTCCTTAGGGCATTCATGGGGAATTTTTTTCTCGAATATCTCCCCCCACCCACCCACCCACCCTCATATTTTTGTTGGTGGTAGATATGGGTAGCGTAGGTAAAAGAGGGTTGGATGAGGCTCAGGTATTATAATAATAGACTTCATTTTGTACCGGTTTCTCATAGAGTTACCCACAGATGAAATTTTTTGTGTTTAATAATGTAGCCTAAAAATGTAAACGATGTATGAACTTTGACTGATGAGAGCCTGAAGGCAATGATGTACACCCCCCCCCCCCCCCCTCCAGTGAGTTAATGCTATTTCTCTATGTACAAAGCAATAATAATTTGTCATGGATTAAGATCATCACACGAATGCCAGAATCATTGCTATGTCGGGCATTCAGTGCATGGTATTGTTAGCTACTGTATGCAGCCTTTGTGAGATTCCTTTTAGAAGGCATACATGTACTACAACATAACACGAAGCTTCCCCTTCGAGCTCATTAAAGTGCAATGACCCTAGCCTGGCCCACTCACCATTGATATATAATGACCCTAGCTTGGCCCCCTCACCATAATATATAAATATGAGGGGTAGGGACTCTGACATGTTCCACCCTGATTCCACTCCATCATGTATTTCATCTGCATCATCTCTCTCGAGACCACAAAAGAATAACCAGGCATGCATGGTAAAGTCATTTAATCGCTACGGCCCTGAGCTTATATGTGGCCTTCATCTCCAAGTATGTGATCTACATGTATTGGCAAAGTTTAGTTGGGAGTTGTTTTTGATTTGTTACTCTGTTCATGACTATAGTTGTAAACTTTCAGTTAATCCGTACCAAAGTAGTTCATATTGCTGATTAAAACTTTTGCTTTTCTGCTGGAATCCAGTCCACATATGTACATGTAGAAAGAGAGAGATAAAGAAAGAAAGAAAGAAAAGAGAGAATGAAAAAAAAGTGAGAAAAGCAAAAAGAGAAAGAAAGAAAAGGAAAGAAAAGAATGGATGGAAATGTGAAAGAAAGAACAACAAGCAAAGAAAACGGAAATCGAAAGAACGTAAAGCCCTCTTCAATATAATCCAGGTGTATGTACTTTCAGAGTACTACTCCTGCTGTCATGGCTGATTGTTAAAAATAGGACTCGCTTTATATGCCTCTAATAATGGAACCCTAACACAATTAGATTCATATTATGACACAGACCTATGATATTCACCCTGGAACCTGTTAAAGCATGCGTGAAGGAAGTAGATGGACTCACCATTTCTCACGTCGGGCCATTGTATAGCTCCGGAGTACGATGTATACAAATCTATTCCAGTCCGCGATGCATGTGCAAAAAGTCCCCTGAAATGAAGACATGCCTGGTAAAACATTAATAATATGCATTGAATTTCTGACAGAGAGGCGGGATGGTGTGAAATGTACATATGGTGTAGGATGTATGTTTCTTTTTATGCTGACTCCAAATGTGACTTTTGAGTTGTGAATTTAATTAACTCCATACACACTGTACATGTACATGTACGTGTACATGTACTACAATCATTTGCATAAATGTTTTAGTGATCAAAAGAGACTTGATGAATACGTTTACAATGCAAGCCTTTACTTATGAAAGTGGAAATGTACAACAAAAATAAGCTTTATGTAGCTTTTTTCAAGATTATTCTTTGAAAATGAAAATTACTTAAGTAAATGTTCTTTTTTCCCCTTCTTTTTTGAGGGGGGTAATAACTTGTATTGTAGAATCCAGGAAAATGAAAATGAAAGAGTGAGGATTTTAATTGTGGAAATAGGTTTTGAAAGGGGAACAGGCTGTTTTTTGCTCTGAGAAGATCGCAAATTTAGAAAATCAGACCACATAAAAATAAAAAAGAAGCCTCTGAGCTTGAAGACACCCTACCATCTCACCCTCTAATCTCTTCCGGCTACCTTCACAACTTTCATGTTTTGACTGAACATGTCACCTTATTCTTGACACATGTTTTGACAAGGAAGGTAGCTTGTAACGCAAGTAACACCGCTTGACATTTTCGCTCGAAAGGGCAATTTTCTGAGCTTCATTCCAATCAAAACATGCATTGCAGATGTGGTTAGAAGTGATTTGCGCATTCAAAACATTCCCAGTGCATTGCTACTTTAGCCTCAATGCATACATGTACAATATATGTAGGCTCTACAAGTACACTGTACAGTTAACTAAATTATTCATATTCTTACCAAGATTTGTAACTGATTAAGTTTGTGAGAAACTGATTTGTTCAGATTTATATTTCTTGAGAATATGATATATTATAAAATCTTACATCTAAATGTATTCAACAATGGCCCTTATTTAACCAGTCCACCTTTCATTCCTGGGTTACCCCCCAAAACACATCAAATTTACAAGGGGTATGAATATTTTAGTCGTTAACTCTACATCTATAATGATGTACGTGTAGTGGTATCTTTAACCCAGATAGTGTATGATGTCATGGAGGAAATATTGGCCAGATGTCGCACGAGGCATGACCATCCCTGACGCCTCATATGTTTATACTACTGTCTCTTGCTGTCCTTCAATCTCCTCTCATTGTCTCTCTCTCATCCTCTCTCTATGTTTCTCTCTTCCTGTCTCTGTCTCTGTCTCTCTCTTCCTCTGTCACTCTCTCTTTTCTCTCCTCATCCCTCTCTCTCTTTCTCTATCTGTC
Organism: Strongylocentrotus purpuratus; assembly: GCF_000002235.5. Classification (NCBI taxonomy): domain Eukaryota; kingdom Metazoa; phylum Echinodermata; class Echinoidea; order Camarodonta; family Strongylocentrotidae; genus Strongylocentrotus; species Strongylocentrotus purpuratus. The sequence goes on along the minus strand of NW_022145606.1, from coordinate 44,012,397 downwards.
TCTCTCTCATCCTCTCTATGTTTCTCTCTCTCTCTCGCTTTCTCTCTCTTCTCGCCTCGTTCCTCGCCTCGTTCCTCCCCCCTCTCTCTCTCTCTACATGTATGATACATGTATCTTTCTCTCTCTCTCTTTCTTTGCCTTACCCCCCCCCCCCCCACAATGTCTATCAAATTTGTGGTACACCCCCCCCCCCCCCACCCCATCCTTGATGTCTGTACATATCTGGATGCATCTTGCTATCATTGAAACTCCACTCGCTCATCATACAAACATAGCGTCAAGTTGATGCATTGAGTCTGATTTTTCCCATCTGTGGACAAGGACAAGGCCCCTTTCTCTCCCTATCTTTGTTTTCACCCCTCCCCCAAATGTTTATCAAATTTATGGTACAACCCCCCCCCCCCCCCCTTCTCTCTCTCCTTTCCAAACCTATATATCTGTATATGTAAATGTACATGGAGGAATCTTGCTATATCATGGAAACTCCTTTCGCTCATAATACAAACATGGCCCCTAGCTGATGCATGTATGCAGTGTGTGTTTCTCTAGCACCATAAATTGTGATGACTAATACATGGCGAGCTGTCGAGGGAGCTCTCCGAGCGGTGTTTCCAGAATGTTTAATTTTCTTGCCGTGATCCGGAAGGGAAAGGAGCACTTATCCTCCTTAAGTTGGCAACTCCAAGATAATCATGCCTTTGTTGTATTCTGTCAATGAAATTAACAGTTGATTCTTAATTTACCAAAATCTTATATGAGACATTTCAAAAATAAAGTGAATATTGCTTTACTCTGCACTCAGAGCAGTTCATCTAGAATTTTTTTATTTCCAATACTGAGGTCCTTCTAGAGAAGGAGCAATGTACATGTACCCAATGCAAGTTGTTATTCCACTATAATTCTGTCTTTGTTGTTAACAAAAACTTTGACCTTATTTTACGGTTTGTGGGTACTTTGATATCTGCCACGTTGCTCTTGTAATTACCCATAGAAGATCACTAGAAAATAGTTCATTCAAAACTAGTTTGGGGGATGAGTAGCATTATTAGTCTATTTTCAGTCTGTACTATTGTTCTTCTTTATTATAATGTTTGTCCTGAATGCGAGACTTGACTTTCCCTGATGTTATGGACAATCTGTGCAAAGTGGCCCTCTATTATTCCATCGTTTCACTATTTTTCTCACAAACCAAGTCCCAAAGAATAATTTATTAAAGGTTTGTAACCGGGTCAACAAGAAATTAAAGGTATTAGGGTCTGTAAGTGGAGGCTATATCTAGTACCTGGGAATGACCCTAATAGCCTATCCTTGGTAGACTATCATTGACCTTATTATGAGGTCAAGGTCCCTGTGTGGTTGGTTGGTGTGCCTGTGTGACCTGAACTAAGGCCACAGGTGGTTTAATCAGTCAGTGGCCCATCCATAGTCATACCATGGACCCTACTAGAATGGACATCGCACGAGAGAAAGTAGGATCGTTTGATTTATAACACCTGTCAAAAAGCTTTTACTTTCCCCTACACACATTTTACGACCTTCGCGGATTACCGAATGTTTATGCAACGCCCTTTGACCCGATGACGACCGCCGCCGAAGCTCGAAGCCCTCTGTGTACGGAGCAGTGTCAGCTTCCGCAGCAGACGACGATTTTGTCTGTAGACTCAAGTGCATGCATCGAATGATATCCCATCATGCACTGCTATATTCACTTCCTGCATATCTAACGTTCTTCAGTCTTCCATCACATTCTACAGTTTATCCTCGAAAAAACCCGAGAAAAATCCGATATACATTCGATTTTTGGCGAGTTTTGGGGTATTTTTCATACATCATATTATCTGCGGTAAGTTACAAGAAATTTTTGATATTCTTATCGACTTTTAAGGTCGAAAATAACAGTTTGAGCATTGTCGATCTTAATACAGTGATGTGAATTTTTATTCATTGACTGTTACTTGTTATGATGATTATATTCTCAAATGTGTCCACCGATGTCCACTCCTTCAAAATATTTGTTAGAAATTTCCGTTCAAATTAATATAATGAACAAAATGGGCGCTTGATACCACGTTTCCGTTTCGGAGCGCGACATTCGCGACGTGTCTTCGCTGGTGTTGAGCGACAGCAATTTTTAATATGTGGCCCCAACCGTAGCGTTTTGTGTTAGTTCATGACTAAAATTAATAGATCTAGGCCTAACCCTAGCCCTAGGCGGAGCAGCTTTTTAATTTATGTCGGGAGGCTTCACTCTTCATAAAAGTCGATTGAAATGTTCTTCAACTTATGGAAAAGAATCATTAATTTTAATTCTGTCCCAAAAAGCATTGGTATAAAATAAACGTTGTCCTAGTAGTAGTGTCCTTGCTGGCATGGCACAGTCTTGCAAGCAAGTTGCAGTTGCTAGTTGAGTCACAATTTCTGTATTAACTTGTTGCAGTAATCCCAAACACCACATTCATCACAATGAAAGGGATAGTTTTTATGTCCTTTTAATTGTTTTAAATCCCTTTGCCTTATACCTTCTCTTTTTAAAATAATTTGGTCTGAATTGAAAATACATTAGATTTAGCCAGTACCATTTTGATTGTGTGACTTGTTAAAATGTGTAACTGTGTACTAGAAATTTTACTATTTATTGTTACCATCAGTGACACTAGTATTAATTTCTTTAAATGCAGGCTAAATCCATGGAGGATCATCATCATCATGTCAGTGAGCTTGAAAAGCTCTGCAGACTCTGTCGGGCAGCAATCAAAGGGGATAAAAACAGAAAACCATGTCCTAAAGTTGCTTATTCACATATTCTAAGTGCGAGTTGTAGACCTATGATTATGAACAGAGCAGAATTAAAACAAAAAGCCAAAGGTAAACACTTACATTTTAGAACTTGTGCACATCTTGAAAAATGAAGGGAAAACTTCATGAATCTGACACCTGTAATTTGTTTTCATTTAAAAAAATAAATTTGAAAGCAAGCCAGTTTTGTCTACCATAAATGGCTAGCTACTTTGATAAGATCTTTTCAAATCCCCATACATTGAACTAAGACATTTTATTCTTCTTATCATTTGTTGTTTTTCTGACAGACGCACTCAACCATCGAAGCTTGCGGGACATTGACAGACATCACACATCAGTCTCCATTGCATTCCTGGATCAACATTTGCTGGACTCCATGCCTTTGTTCGTTTTAATGGTTATTTATTTGAAGACTCAACCGCAGTTTTGCTTCACGTTGGAACAAACAATCTTGAACGGGAGTTTGGGAGAAGGACGAGAAGGATTTTGTTCAACTTATTCCTTTCAATAAAACAAAAATCTCTGATACTTCCAAAGTTCCAAGGTGGGATTCCGGAGCTTCACACAAACAAAGCATTTATTATATTAATAGAAAACTGACTGAACTGTCACCTTTATACAATTTAACAATACTTAACTCTAATAATACTTTTATTCTCAGCGACACATTTTATGTGTGTGATGGTCTCAACATAAATGTCAAAGTCAGTTTATAAATAAAATATAAATATTAGAAAATGCAAATTGTATTCGTAGTCCTATCACATTTATTATTTGTAGTAGTGTTAAATAATACATTTTTTTGTCCATTTACTAGGCTATTCAGAAGAAACCAGACCTGGTTTTCTTTTGGGTTAGTTGGCATGAATTTTGATTAAGAAATGTGAATTACACAGACCTGTTAAATAATAGCCCCCCCCCCACAAAAGAAAAACAATCTTTTTAAAAGATATATTTTGCAGATTTGTATTTCATCCAGAAATAGTACCTACACAGGGTAAACATAATATAAATAATCAAGCATTGACATATTTTGATATGTTGGTGATGATGGTTGTGATGGTGGTGATGGCGACGGTGGAGATGATGGCTATGGTGATGATGATAATGATGACGGTGATTATGATGATGGCAGTGGTGATGATGTCGGTGGTGATGGCGATCATGATGGATATGGTGATGATAATGATGACGGTGATTATGATGATGGCAGTGGTGATGATGTCGGTGGTGATGGCGATCATGATGGATATGGTGATGATGATGATGATGGTGATTATGATGGCTATGGTGATGATGATAATGATGACAGTGATCATGATGTCGATGATTATCTTGATGGCAATGCTGATGGTGGTGATGATGAGGGTGATTATGATGGCAATGCTGGTCGTTAACGTGATGGTGATGATGGCAATTAATGGCGATGTCGGTGGTGCATGGTGATGATCATGATGACGGTGATTATGATGATTGTGATGCAATGCTAATGGTGGTGATGATGGCTATGGTGATGATGATAATGATTGTGATGGCGATGACGATTGTGATTGTGATAATGATGTTGAAATTAGAATTCTACAAGTTTTATTTGAGCCCTTCAGCCCACCGCACACTTATATTTCTATCCAAGGGTCATATTACACACAAACAAACCCCGAAAATAAATTTCCAGATATATATATATTCCGCAGGTCACTTTAAAACAAAATCAAACAGAAAAGAGAATAAGGGAAAGAATTTTGTAATATTTTATTTCCAGGAATACACATGAACTGGAGTAACGCAATTGACAAAAGAATTATGAAATAAAATATTACCATCATCGAATGTCTGGGAATTACCAAAAGAAATTCCTGTTTAAGGCTCTTCTAATTAGCCCATGGTTTACAAATATAAAAACACATTTCAGAACTTTTACAACCATGAAATTAATAGCAGGGATGGGAACAATCATATTTTTAATATTCAATAACATTGCCCCCCCCCCCCTGAAAGTTTGTATTTACACAAACATACATTTCATAACGAATAATGTGTCTTCTTTGTTAAAATGATATCAAAGCCTGGCCAAAAATAGCCTTTATAGACACCTAAATCCCCTCTTCTGTCCCTAGAGCTGGAATTCTATATTGTACTTGTGTGCGTATCCGTATCCAACTTTGTACTTTCCGTTTACTTCTATAATTATGTAGCGCATGAGTATCGTACACAATAATAAGTATGTGGGGCAATACAAAAGCCTCTACGACCGGGGGTTACGCACACGAGAGTAATTCATGAATATCCTTAATCTCCGTCTATTTTCCGTGCGTGTTCACGTATAGCGCGCAGACTGGTTGGACCGCGAATCGACGCAGAGCTATATATAACGTGGTATCCCCCGGTTGATCTCGCTGCGAAACGCTCGTCGATCGGCCATGTCTTATTTTCCGCCGGAGTCTATTATGCATCAGCTACTACTTTGCTTGTTCCTGACTGGTATTGAGACATACATTGACAGGAAGTATAATATTATGTTAGGAAAATATCTACATTATGTGGTAAGCCAAAATTCAGCGAGATGCACCCCCGATAAAAATGGTTATTTAACGTGTATATCCGACTCTTCAAATATTTTTTTTTGCAAGTTTTTTTTGGGTGTTTTTTTCACATTTTGAAACTTCACTCACTATTTATTGAATAGTACATTATAATGTTTATAGTTCTGGCTCAATATTCATGACGAATTCAATGTCATTAAATGAATCCTGAGCATAGCAGAAAGATGAGAACTGTGCCATGTTTTTGCTTATTACGTATTCATGAGGAGCAAATTCGTGCATACGATATGAATAAATGGAAGCGAATTCGCGCACACTGCGGTCTGACTGTGGGTGACAGTGATTGATGGCGGAGTGAGGCTCTGCACCTGTCACGATTTCCTTCCAAGCGCGAAATTCGAATTTTACGAGGGCTTGTCGGCGGGCGTCATAGTTCAAAGGTTTATTTCGTCCGATGTCCATTCGTAGTAGGGTCCATGGTCATACCATTAGGTATCACAGAAGAGCTGCATTGAGTGGGGACACGCAGAGCTCAACCACGCAAATTCTCTCTTTATCAAGGAAGATTTTCATATCATGGAAAAAATAAATATTATAAAATTATATGTCTCTCGAAAGCTCAGGATTCTGTCTTTCATGTCATGTCATTTTAATCAAAATCCATCAATTACCTACCACACAGTTGCTTGTGATTTACCCTCTAATTCGTACCGTGTCACTTCGTTTGTCACCAATTTGCATCGCTAGTTTTAGCTCAATGCGCTTGAACGCCATTTGTCTTTGAGTTTTAAAAATCCACTGGTCGGAAAGAGCACATCTTAAGCTTTATTTTCATATAAAAAATGATGGGGTATGTTTCAAAAAGATCGTGAAAAATCAGAGTGAAAAGTTTGAAACAATTTTTTTATATTAGAAAAACATATTTTTAATTCAATTTTGATACGAGAAGAAGGAGAATTTACTGGAGAATACGATCATGTAAATATTAAGAATGACCGCAAGATGGTGCTTGAGCGCAAATCCGATGAATACAGCTGTACCCTGACACTATGGACATGACGGACAAAGAAAGCTGACAAAATATACAGTTCCTCAGGTAGACAAAGGAACATCCCTTCACTGCTATTATGTAAAGATGTGTAGAACAGGTAAATATGCATGTAACACCTGTTCTACACATTTTTACACAATAGCAGTGAATGGATGTTCCTTTGTCTACCTGGACTTCTTGAAGAGTTTAGAGCCATTTTCAATTGCCATTTAAAATTAATTTAAATGGATTTGATGGTCCAAACTTACAGAAATAATTAATCTATATATATACCCCAGATATGCCGAAATTCAGCCCCTCTTGATAGACACTATTAAATCTAGCCATGTTTCAAAACCCATGAAAACTTGTTCCGGCGACGCAAAAATAGCCATTTGTCACACGCATCAAAATAATTATCATATAATTATTTGAAAAATTCCACACACAAAAAAAAAAAGGAAGCTGATTCATCAATTAATTACAAAATTATATTACCTTGAAAATGGCTAATTGTCAGTTATAGCCTAATTACGCAAAATTTGACCATTTCGTCTCTTATGTAAGTGGCCGTATTTTCAAAAGTACTTATTCAAATTTGACAAATGAGGTATCAAAATTCTTCTTTTCATGTGCTCAAAAAGGAAATGGGCAGGGGAAGTGAAATTTAGAAACTTTCAAAAGTTAGATGTGATACCTAATACCATGGACCTACACGTACATGTACTGTAGACTGGTTCCTCGGAGAGGACCTTAAGCTGTCGGTCTTCTGGTTGCTTACTAACAAGCATTTATACTTTCTTAGCAGTCAGGTAAAATAACCACTACTACTACTACTTCTACTACATGTACTAACAGTAAACATATTCAAATTTATGGATATTTCTTTCCTGGGGACCTACATGTACATGTAGGCTAGTGACAAGTAATATTCCATTAACCTGATAATGATATTAATGAATGAACTGCAAGTACAATACTTGGAATCCAGTCTTCACACATTAATTGCTGCTTTATTTTATGTCCTCGGGCAAGCTTCTGGGTTGTGAGTTCCCAATATTATTTTTATCAAGTGTAATGCAACAAATTGTACTTCAGTTTTTGTTTGTGTAGGGGTAAAGTGATAAAAAAATGATATTGGAAAGGACCCTCCCCCCCCCCCCCCCCATCACCCCCAATATTACTTTCATCAAATTTAAGGCAAGACCACGTACATACCTTGGAATGTTGTAGTCACCTTTTTGAAGAAATTGAACATCTGTTTTATGACCTTTGACCTACATGAACTCCCATGTCATCAAAATGCAAACATATTCCATTTCAGTTTCCGTTTGTGTAAGAGTAAAGTGATAGGATCATAGAAACAAGATCGTAAAGGATCACATGTAAATGTACAGTATACTTCCTAGTTAGAGTCTAAGGGAAATTATTTGAGAGTAACACTTTCAATTCAGGGCTCTGCATGCTCTAATCCTATATAGGCTTTACCATTTTTGTACCTGTTTGTAATTTTTCCAGGCTACATGTCATCTTTTAGGAAGGTTCATGATTCCAAAATTTCATAATTTTCAAACATTCATGACCTAGAACTTTGTATAAGTTTTCAAAGTTGACACCCATTATTTAAACACATACCGTTAATGTTCATTCATTGTTGGAATTACAAATCTTCAGAATTGAAAACCTTAAAAAAAAACTAGTGCCTCCAATTTGGACATCCAATGCACATGTACACTGAACACACTAATGTCTGAAAATATGTGATCAATTGTTAAAGGTTAACATTTATGTCCAAATCTTGCTCAGTCACATTACTAAGTACCTTGTTCAGTTGAAAGCCTAGAAAAGCCAGCTGTGTTTACTGTTTCTCAAATAGCTTTACACAACTGTTTCCCCAAAAGCACGTCAAATAAACCAACCATTCACAGCCCCCACTAAGAATTGTATGTGTGTAGACACATTTACATGATGTACTTGCAGGTTGCTACAATGTGAGTACTGAATACATCCATGTTATATATCAATTTATAAAGCTCACATTATCTTGTTCAGTTGAAACTTTGCCTAGAAAAGCTGGCTGTGTTTACTGTCTATCAAATAACTTTACACAACTATTTCGCCCAAAGCATGTCAAATAAACGGACCATTCACAACTCCCACTAAAAATTGTATGTGTACATGTACAGACACATTTATATAAAGGTTGCTAAAAAAAAGTGTGTACTGAATAGTCTATCCTATATCATTATCAATTTCTAAAGGTAAACAACTCTGATCACATAATCTTGTGTCCATTGAAAGGTGCAAAGAAAAAAACAGGCTGTGTTTACTGTTTATCTATTATCTTTACTCAACTGCTACCAAAGAAGCACCTCAAATAAACCGACCATTAGCTCCCACTCAGATACTAAGATATGAGTAAGTGCCCTAATCTGTAAAGCATTGAATTATTTATTTGCAGTGTGGCTGATGGCTACAGTACATGGAAAGGCGGGTGGGGGGGGGGGGGGTGGTAGAGGGCCTCGGAATCGGTTCATCTCCGTTTGGTCATGTGACCTAAATGCAAGAGACACTCCTTGAAAGACGAAACACTATCCCACCCCCGAGGGCGCTATTGGGAATCGGACGATCTAACTGAAATGCTTTTTAGGGCAGGTCGATACGCATCCTGTAATGTTAATGAAGAAGCGTCTTTGTTGTGCCAATTCAAAGATAATGTAATGGTGTCATTTCAAAATTGTGTAACCGAGAGAAACTGGAATAGATCTAGAGGTAGATCTTGTGCATCCTCAAAAGGAAATGCTATAGCAAGTTAGTTGCTGCAAGACAGAATAGTTGCTTTGTTTGCCGTCAATATATATAAAGGCAAGTCAATTTGCATCTAATTTAAAACGTAGTGGATGGATGGATGTCAGACTGACAGTTAGTGAGAAAATCCCACGGTTCAATCATTCTGTGTACATTGTTAAAACACATCGACAGAAAGAATTGGCATAGTATGCTACAGTGCTGAAGTATTCATTCGTCATTGCGAAAGAAATACTTGCTGAGGCAAGTTACTTTGCGGATCGACTTTGAATGTAATTTAGGTAGAAGTTAGAAGAGAGTGTGGTTTCCTTTGTCATGTAAACAATACATACGAACAATACATAATTTGCATCTAATTTCGAATGACTTATACAGTGAATGGAAACATCTAAAACTTGCCTGTGTCGGGGTGATATAATTAGTGATAGAAAGAATATCGCAGGCAACAGTATACATGTAACTTTGTAACTAAGTGTTAGGTGCAGTTTATTTAAATTTTTGAAATTTGATATTCTGTAGGTATTTTGCCTTACAAAAACTCCCTCCTGCATCCCCCCACTTCCTCACCACTCTTTCTTTCCCTAGTTCAGATTTGAATATTAAGGGCCTGGTATGAACAGGGTGCCTCCGTTAACACCTGGAATCAGCTCATGTCAATATATCATGCCTCTTCGATCGTTTCTTAGTCGATCCGTTAGCAGTCCAGAGAAGGTGTTCCAAGCTTTATGATAGGTCTTTTTAATTCCATTACATGATACGAAGCATATCTCGGTATGAACTGGGTACTCGCCCTATTCACAATGAAAATCAGCTTATGCCAATTTGGCTGCAATATATCACGCCTCTTTCGTCCATTAGTAGGTCCCTTGTTGGCAGTCCAGGGCAAGGTGTTCCCAGCAGAGGGAAAGGTGTTCCTTGACAGGACCTTTAATGGATTCACAGACATGACTGAATCAACATAGCGACACCTTCTTTACCTTCCTCTTTTTCCTAATATTTCCTCTTCTTGTGTGCCTCAAATGATATTTAATTCATAAATGACTTTTTGCTTATGTCTTCCTACAGTTTTTATCTATGTTTGAATAGATTTTATTGTAGCTCTCCATTAAAACAACAATTATCGGGCTGTTGTATGTCAGACATGTACATGTAAAATCCATGGTAAGAAGGGAATTCCCCCTCTTTTCCAAGACATGTACATGCATTCATGCATAATTCAATTGATATTGAACTATACTCACAAGGTGAGTACTTTTGAATGGGACAAAAGTTCCTTTTTAAGTTTTCATAAATCCACACAACCTATAAAGGCATATGAATATTGGATTTTATTTCAAGTTATGACAAATAATCTTTAAAAAAATTGCACAATAAGTGTTCTACACTTCATAGACATGCCTGGTTAGTAATAATGTACATTCATTACATGTGCAGTTTGTGCACATACACAGTGTAGAGCGATGTCCACAGGCTTTGGATGGCACCAAAACAAAAATCCATGTCACAAAATTCCAAATTAGAAGCAAACAAGACACGCAGACATTCTGTAATTGAATGCACGCTGTTAAACAAGGCCTAACGTGTTGTATTGATTAAACTTAATTTCTGTCGGCTATTTCGTCCGTAATTGTCGTAGCGATGGTTTTTAAGGTGACATACGGCAAGGGGCTGTTCGAGATGGAATTAGATTTATCGATGCCAGCTTTCGACGCCATTCTCTCGATCTAGGCTCTTTGGCTTATTGTGGGAGCTCGAGGATTTTAATTATCTGTGATGGAATTTGGTAAACAGGTTTATGATTTATTGTCTTATGAGGCCTCATTATCCTCGCATGCAGGGCCTATGAATTTGTCTGCTTAGATTCGGGGGCCATTTTATCATATGTTCACGTCTTCACGACCGTAGACAGTGGTACTTTGAAGAAACTGGCCAGAGAACATTAGTCATTAACTGATCTCATTTGACATAGAGTTACTGCCAGTCTAGCTTTAAGAATGATAATTTGATGATGCTAGCCTAGACAGTTTGTCATCATTTCAATCATGTTGGACCTTGCACAGATGTCTTATTTTCTTTTCTTATTAAAGTTGCTTGTGTATGATACAGTCCATGAATGACGTGGTCAAAGAACATTTCCAAACTAGATACATACATGTATATTCATAGTTTTCTTGAAATTTACATGTACATACATGTAGTTGTGCTGCCCAACCATCTGTCCGCGCCCTTGATTCTGTCAGACACACAATGATAGTACATGTATGTGGAAAACGATGGACAGAAATGAACAGAAATGGACATGTACATCGTTGTACTGTCCAAGAATCTGTCCACGCCTTTCTACATAATGTATCTGTATAGTCTGTCCGTTAGTATGTGGACAGAAAGTTGGGGGGGGGGGTGAATGTCCTTGCATCCAATTGCCCTTTCATCCTTGTCTGTCCTGTGACTCATGGATTATACTGCAAGACACAGAGGTACCATGATGAGTTCTGAAGTCTCCTATCCCAAAAGAAGAAGAAAAAGAAAAAGATTTTTTTCTCAGGAGGAAAGTGCTCATTTACTATTCTGCAACCAATTGTAATTTTCTCAGGGTAGGGCAGTGGGGAGGGAGGGAGGGGCAGTGGGGAAGGAGGGAGGGGGAGGAGGGGGGGGGTGGGGTCCTTAAAATGATGGAGTTATATGCATGCAGAGAAATACAGAGTGAGAATAGAGGGTTTCATTTCAATGTACACACCCCTTTCTAAGTTTCTATTCACATTTCTGTATAGATGACACTGTATCAAGACACAAAAGCATGATGATGAGGTCTGAAACGTGTGTGTGCAATACAAATGTAGCTACCATTATCATTACAGAATATGAGTTGCATTTCTTCAACAAATATTTAATGATAATTTATGGGTGTGTTTCTCCACAATGATAGATCTGTAATTTTGTCCATGATCAGCTGTGCTAAAGCCAGGGTAATAATATTACTTTGTTGGCACATGGGGCACCCCAGGATAAATACATGTATGTGTGCAATATAAATGTAGCGATCATTATAATATGAAAAGCAATTCTTCAACAAATAATGATAGTTTAGGGGTGCGTTCCTCCACAATGATGGATCTGTACCTGCATGCATGATCAGTTTGCCGTTGGGCTTCCTGCTTTCCAGTTTTTCTTCTCTTTATCCAAACAATTTATCCAAGACTCGGAATAAAGGAGCTCTCAAAATCAACCTAGCGACAAAAAAAAAGAGGGAGAAATATGTTATAATCACCTACTGGGAAAATCTCTTTGTTACAGATGAAATCTATTAAGAGCTGTGAATACAAAAGTATATTGTAATTTTTGCACAAATGTGTTAGTCATTTATCACTGAAATAGAGAGATGTAAAAGCAAAAGGGAGGACAAGAGAGAGTGTTTCTAGATTGCAAAAGGAGAGATGGGTTACATGAAAAATAGAAAGAGAAAAGCCTCCATGAAGAGAGTGACAGAGAGAGAGAGAGAGAGAGAGAATGAGAGAGATGAGGTGGGGGGGGGGGGGGAGATAGATACATACAATTTTTAGAGAGAATAAAAGATTAAAAGGTAAAGAAAAGAAAAATTAAAGTAATTAATCATAAGTATATTTTCAGCTATAATGTGAAGTTCATGCTGTAACTCCTTTAAAATTTCCACCCGAAATAGTCTATGGAAGCCCATGTCAACTGCCAATAAACCTTGAATATATTAAAGAGAAGGTTGAGTTCTGGGAAGAGGTGAAAAATAATTTTTGAGCATTACTCATTCTTATTATGCAAGTGTGGAAGAACATCAGTTAAGACATGTTCCCTGAAAAGCATGGCTCTTCAAATGCCTTCATATTCTAAATATGCATGTAACATCGTAAAAATCGGGGGGGGGGGGCGGCTTTTTACGCCACGTGTTCGTGTAGTCCCATATACATCTTTCTTTGCAAGTGTTTGTAACTTTACCAAGACTTGGCCAAATTTCTTATCATTTTGATGATTCCAGAACCTTGCAATACGCACAAATTCTTATATGCTAGATGATCATTTTCTGGTCGGTTCCACACCGTTTCTTTCACAATGCAATCGCATGACCAGAACTCAACTTCATCTTTAAATGAAGTGTCAATATCATGTCTTCCATAGCCTTGGATAACAATGACCAAACACTGCTTAATCTGGTAACAGCTACCCTGGAAAGCCATCAGTAGCGTGTTTGCCCTTTAGTGCCAATTACATCAGGTCACATTTTTGATGAATTTCAGATTACGTGTGAAGATTTATTGATAGGCTGAATGGTATTTACCCCGCTTCTCGTTTCAGCAAAGCTTCCCCGATCTCCGTCAATACATCAAATCATGTTATCAATGACATGAGGAGATTCCTTTGAAAACTAGATCAATATTGGTCCTCAGTCCCACCTGATCGTAAATGTGTAGTGCTTGCGTCGCATCGTGTAAATAGCAAAGGTCGCCTGTGTACATAAATGGAAACATGCGTGACGGAAGCGCTACACTGAGATTACGGCTAATATCTCTCTGAAGTTGTGGCATAGTCTGTGTAGCTGTATGTTAAACGAGGAAGATTTGAATTTGCATTTAGATTGGAATTTCCAGAATAAAAGTCTGATAAATTCATGATGAAACCTTTCTCCATAGATGACCTGGTGTTCCTGTAATAAGCTCTGTAGAAAAAAATCTCTCCGCTTGATGATATGAAAATCAATTTGAAGACTTATCAATATCATTGGCTATCAATATCACCTGTCAGAAATTGGCTAGCCTACGAGACACGGATGGGAAACAATTCATCCGTCACCCAAGACCAGGGTTGTTCTGAGACCCTGGACTGGCGGTAAACCCCCTACAGCGTTCTGTCAGTCTTGATTATGAATGCCGGAAAATAACACACCAGTTGAAAGCCTTGGCATTTTGTCCAACGTAAAGTGATTATTCTCGCTGCACAAGCATGCCCTATATGTGTATAGATCGGTGAGCATATACTGTACAATGTTCAGGCAAGAAGGAAAGAAAGAAACAAGAACTTGTTCCCTTGGCTCTTATAGCTCTTTTAAGTTGAATATCTTTGTATTTCCCTTTAAATTTGCTAGCGGTATGAATGGTTGAATGCTTATGAAGGTTTTTTTTTTTTTCTTTCCAATTTTTGCTAGTAAAGGCGAGAAGTCAAGTGGAAAGAAAGAACTTGTTCTCTGGGCTTTTATGACCTCTTTTCATTTAATTTTTTTCCCAGCAGTATATGAATGCTTTATGGTATGGCACTTATTCCAAAAAGCAATAGTTTAATGATGAATTAGGGAAAAGGCTTTTACTTGTATGTAACACAGAAAGTACATGTCAACAAAAACCCTACATATTTGACTACTAAAAACAAATAAAAAAGGGGTATTCTCGTAGCATTTGTGAGGAGAATGCGAGATGTTTTTGTAACGTATGTTCTCATTTCGTCTTCAAAATCTTTAAGTTCAACTTTTCAAAATAAAACTCCTACTTGCCACCTTTCTTTCATTCCATTTTAAAGACAAACTCGATGCCATTCCCTACATACCATAATACCACCTTACTACATGTACATGCATATGTGTCTGGCTCTCTGCATATCCCATACATGCACCTGATCGTGCAATATACGGACCAGCATCATCTAATAGATGCACGCATAGATTTTCCAATCAAATTCAGTCAGCAAATTTGATCAATTTGCCCAGGTATGGTGGAACGTAGCCAGCAGGCCACGTACATGTAGGGGAAAAAAAATGTAATTGATGAATTGAATATTACTACAGTGATGGTATGGTTGGGGTTGTATTATTTGATATTTAAGCTATGCGAGATACAGCATTTACATTGGAAAACAGGATTTGTATAAATTTTTGATACATCTCCATTGAACATAGTTATAAAGTTATTAACAAATTTTTAAGTCACTTAACATCCTACATGAAGTGTTTATCTGCTCTTCATTTTTTCCCTTCCTGATACTGTAGTACATTAGGTACACACCTCCAAATAGGCAAAGTTTCTTGAAAACCTCTTCTTTTTTTCTTTTGCATTTGATGTTTTATATATATCATACTTCTTTCCTTTCTCTCCCTCCCTCCCCATCTTTCTCTCTCTCTCTCTCTCTCTCTCTCTCTGTATTTGTCAGTCCCTCTTTCCTTCCCCTCTCTTTCTGTCTCTGTCTCTGTCTCTGTCTCTCTCTGTCTATCTCTGTCTCTCTCACAATGTCTCTCTCTTCCCCTGTATATGTCACTCCCTCCACCCCCTCTCTATTTCCCTCTTCTTCTGATACACCTTCTCCCTCATCCTTTCACAATACAAGCAGTATTATTTACATGTGTATACTAACGTCTGTAATTAATCTTCCAGTATTTATAACTCTAACATTGCATTGATACGGGATATGACAATTATGGTTCTATCTGTCAATAGAACGACGTGTGTTTGCCTTGGATGTTATCAATACCATCCATGCTACACAGAGCATGGCTACATGTATTTGAGTTATGTGAGGGATGTGTTGTGGGAGAGAAGGGAGATGGGTAGGGGATGTGAGAAGATGAGTGATCGCATCGATTGATCTCAGAGGGAAGTGGGAATGCTCCCTGCACTGTGCTGCATGTATTGTTCTGTTCCATGGACAGAAGCGTTAATTAGACGTGGTTGGGATGGAGAGAGAGAAAGGGAGAGGAAAGACAGAGGAAGGGAAGGATGGAGGAAGAGAAAGATAGACAAAAGAGATGATAAAGAGGAACGGCGAATGATGGAGTGTAAAGCAAGAAAACAGAGAGATAGATCAATTGAGATAGATAGATCGATAGAAAGAGAGAGAGAGAGAGAGAGAGAGAGAGAGAGATACAAAGAATGAGAGAAAGAGAGAGAAAGAAAGAGAGAAACAGGGAGATGGATATCATAATCATAGAATAAATGTCACAATTACTGTCTTTTCTTTCAAGAATAATTATGAGATTTGTTCGTCACTATTTATTGCATTCTAATGGTAATGGCATGATTGTTCGTTGTTCATATTTATCAGTATTGATTTGATATTAAACAGTGTTCCCAATCAAAAGTCTCTTCATATTTTCTGATACTTGTACAGTGTACATGTACCTACATGTAGCTGCTTTGAAAGTAAAAGCTGGATCTTGGACTTGAGTTCTTGAAATGGCAATAACTTTGGAATTCACAAAATCTTTGTTCATGAAGATTGAATTTTATTATTAGATACATTGTATACAGTATCTAAGGTTAATGTTTTCTTGTTGCTAAAGATACAATTTATTTTTGTTTTTAAGATAAGCTCTAGAGGTGACCACATTTTAAAGATTAACTTTATTCTTGTTCTTGTTTTTGTGTTCAGACTGCTCAGAATCGTCTTTTGATCAAGGGAGGCAAGGTGGTGAACAGTGACACATCCTTCTATGCAGATGTGTACATGGAAGATGGCATCATTCGGTAAGATATTATTCCTCTTTTAATTTCATTAATTTGTATATATTCAAACTAGATGTTTGAAGGGATCTTTATCATTTCCATGTTTTCAAAAGAAATTGAAATATCATTTTGAAGTTGAACAAACAATCTATGCGCAACAAGATAGGTTTATTTTATTTCTTGATAGAAGGAGTCTAACTCATGTACATGTAAGTACTATAATCTTGTGTGTCATTGTATCTTTCTTTGTCAAATGTATGTATCCATCGTTTTGTATATTTGCCCATGTTGTTTGAGAAAATTTGAAAAAAAGATTCTATTTGAAATAGAAAAGAAAAAGATATTATTAATTTCAGTTATTACTTGACGTATAACCTTGCAAACTACAACTATAGGATGATTTTCATAATGCTTTTTCCAAAAAAGATATTCTCCCAGCATTTTTTCCCTTTACCAAGTCAGGTGTGAATAACATGCTATGTCTTGGTCAAAGGAATTCCTGAACGACTACATTTAATTCTCCATCTGCCTTTCCACTCCCACTATCACAAAGCAAAATTTTATTTAGCGCTGCTTCAAAATAAGATTACATTGTATATGTGAACACACCCCTCTTATTCTATGCATCTACAGGCAAGTATGTAAGGACCTCATCACACAATTTCATTTAATTCTCCTTGTGAATTGTACCAATGTTCATGTACCAATCCTAATGCTAAATGACATCTAGTATAACTTCAAAACAAGATTAAATTTTCAGTGTGAATGATCCCCTCTAATCCTATGCGTCTACAGGCAAGTCGGTAAGGACCTCATCACACCAGGAGGTGCCAAGGTCCTGGACGCTAAGGGCAAGCTTATCATCCCCGGTGGTATCGACACCCATACTCACATGCAGCTACCCTTCATGGGAACCTGTGCTATCGATGACTTCTACCAGGGCACCAAGGCTGCTCTCGCTGGCGGAACTACCATGATCAGTAAGTATTGAGAGCGTGAAATTGGCAACACATGATGAAATGTATCTCTACCTGCTAGACATGTCATAATGTTGCCTTTGCTGGTCGAAGCACCACGATCATGAAGTAGTATAATATGTGCTATACATAATGAAGTTTACTACTAATATGGGGCTAAGGCAGCTCTCGCTGGTGAGACTACCATGATCAGTAAGTAGCGAGAGCGTGAAATCGGCAACACATAATGAAATGTTTCTGTACTAGGTAGACATGTCGTAACGCTGCCTGATCATGAAGTAGTATAATATGTGCAGTACGTAATGAAGGTTACTACTACCACCCTGGGACTAAGGCAGCTCTCGCTGGTGGAACTACCATGATCAGTAAGTAGTGAGAGCGTTGAATTGGCAACCCATTTCCTACTTTCCTTTCCTGGGAGCAGTTACTCCCATAATTGTACACATGAAGAGGGAGGGAGGGAGAGATGGGGGGAGAAGGAAGGATCAAGGCAGGAAAGGAGGGGAAGGGAGGAAGGAGGAGAAGATGATTATTAGGAGGTACAGGAGCAGATAGATGAGGAGGACGAAGATTTGTTAGGAAGAGGTGGAGAATGATGATGGAAGAAGAATGGGGAATAAGGAGGAGGGATGAGGGAGGAAATAGAAGGAGCAGGAGGAAGAGAGAGATAGAGAGGAGGAGAAGATATGGAGAGAATGGAAGTAGTGAAAGGGAAGAGGGAGGAGGGAAGATGGAGAACGAAGAGAGGAAGATAGGCAGGAACAGAAGAGGAGGGAGGAGCAAGTCTGTTATATTCATACACTTGTTTTTCTCCCCATCTCTAGTTGACCACTGCCTGCCAACCAGAGGTCAATCTCTCGTTGAAGCCTACGACCAATGGCGTGCCTGGGCTGATCCTAAGGTCTGCTGTGACTACTCCCTTCACGTCGGTATCACTTGGTGGAGCGAGAGTGTCCAGAAGGAACTCAGCGTCATTGCTGAAGAGAAAGGTAAGGGTTAAAGGTCAAGATACTTGGGTCAAATGTCATCTGTAAAACTTTCTAATTATGTACATTATTTGTTAATAATGTGGTTTCTTTCGATTTTCCAAATAAAACACAAATTAAAAAAATAAATATATATATATATATATATATATTTTTTTTTTTCTTCTTCATTTTTTTTATCATTTAACCGAAATCTGTCCGGTTTTGACTGCCGGTTAAACGGAATTGGAGATATCCGTGATGTTACAACACTAACTAAAACCCACTCACAGTTGTAACCCTTGACCCCGTATTTGTTACAAAACAAAGCCTAAAGCAAATTACAGATCACATTTTTTCTCCATAGTTTTAATACATCGTTTTCTTCCTCGTTTCTTTTAATCAGGAATCAACTCTTTCAAGATGTTCATGGCCTACAAAGACGTCTTCATGCTGCAAGACTTTGAGGTAAGCTACGCCAGACAAACCTCAGACAAGCCTTAAAAAACTGAAGAGATTGGCAAAATTTACTTAGTTTAGTTTGTAGTTTCAAAACCTCAGTTTTATAGTGATTGAAATACCTGAGCTACCCAAGTAAACCCAATTACTATAGCTGTTGGCGTGATGAAGGACTGATAACAGTGGGTTAGCGTCATTTTAAAAGAATTTGTCTGTCAAAGATGAAACCTTTGTCAGCATATGTAGGGTTTGCTTGGTTACAAATTATAGGTATTGGAAATCAGTATTGATGATATTTTTGTTGCTGGGGATACTGCTTAGGTCATGTTTAGGGGTGCATTTGCTGTCACTTATCAGGCGTCTACAGCATGGTTTAATCATTATTTTTTTCCAAGATATGAAACAGCTGTGTTTGCAGCTGGGGTTTGTGAATGGCAGCTGATTAAAAAAATAAAATGAGCTTAGCAGATGGTAGACTCTTAGAACAGAAGTTTTCCTCTTTCACTTTCTAATTTTAGATCAGGTCTGTCTGTAAAAACACTGCAAAAAAGAACCCAAGGTGTATTTTTAAAGGAGTTTGAATAAATGAACAAACACTGCTTTAATCCCACCCCCTCGACAGGCATCGTTATACGTTCAAGGATGATTTGTTTAAGCTGTGTGCTTTCATGAATTTATTACCTAGAATATTATGCATCTTTTGATACCAAATTTATACAATTTTAACCAATGGGTTACGCGCAGCATAAAAATAATGTGTTGCACTTGTCCAAAATGAATACTTCCCAGGTTGCAGAATTTTCACTTCGTGGATATGTGAATAGTGACTTTTGGGGGTTAACCCATGGCAACTAAAGATGCATATATTGATCCATGGCTATACCATCATGTACAGTGGCCTGAACCCGCGACCTGTGCATCCCCAGTCAAGTGACGTACCACTCAACCACAACACCTTTCAATTAACATTTAAAGAAAGAAAGATTACTGACGGTCCTTTTCAGTACCCCCTATCCTCCTCCCCTCTCTCTCTCTCTCACATGGTGCAACCGTAAGCCTACTGTATAACATTGATTTATTTCAATGTATTTTAAATAAATGTTTATTTTGTTTTGTAGCTGTACAGAGCGTTTGCTGCCCTCAAAGAACTTGGTGCTCTCCCATTGGTGCATGCAGAGAATGGTGACATCATCGCTGAGGTGAGTTCTGATTGGCTAAAGCAGTGTCGCATGCAAGGCCATCTAATACAGTGAAACCTGTCTATAAATACCACCCAAGGGCGACAAGAAAAGTGGTCTTTATAGGCAGGTGGTCTATATGTACAGGTTCCTGTAGTACATGTTTCAATGAGAAACCATTTTCAAGGGAAACAAGACATGTGGTCTTTGTAGGCAGGTAGTCTTTCTATACATTTGGTCACTAAAGCAGGTTTGACTGTATCTTATGCCCTTTGCAAATGATATAGGTTTATGGATAAATTACAACCAAATGCAAACTCATAACCCAAATTAGTGTATTTATTAGCAGCAGTTTAAATCTATTGAAATAATTTTAGAAGGCTCGGCTGAAACTAATATTTTTGGTAATGAATGACATTGCAGCTCTTAAAGCGGGACTGCACTACTTGTAGCTAACTTGGTCCCTCTATATGTCGGTAACAGGGAGGTCTAATCCCTCTGGCCAAACTAGTACAGATAGGCTTTAAAAGTAACAGAGTGCCGGTAAAAGTGGAAGGAGCCAAATACAGATGTTATATTCAATTCAACTCAATTTATTTTATTTTCACATTTGAATAACAAGACCAATCACAGTGCCAATAACATAAACATCAACAGAGAAAATAATAACTTCTACTTCTATGGTAATACTATCAACACCTGTTCAACATCTAGATGAGGGTAAAGAAGCATAGAACACAAACCAATTTAAATATAGTGGGATTTGCAAAAGCCATGGCCTATCGATGGCAAACCCCATTACCATATATCAAAAATATGATATGTGATACATGCAAATGTAGTAAATATATATCATCATATATGTAATTGTAATCTGTTACATGATTCTTCTTATCCCATAGGGCCCATATCATATTCGTGTTTTGTCTTTTACCATCTATTAATATTGAATTTGATCTTTATTTCTCTTTTCTTTACAGAACACAAAGAAGCTGTTGGAATTGGGCATCAACGGACCTGAAGGTCATCTTCAGAGCAGACCAGAGGATGTAAGAAAACTTTATATTTTTCATGACTTAATCTTTCCTTTAAAGATAAAGTTGAGTTCTGTTCATGCAATTGCATTGTGAAAGAAACGTTGTGAAATTGATCATAAAACATTGATAATCTAGCATATAAGTATTGGTGTGTACTGCAAGGTTCTGGAAGCATCAAAATTATAAGAAAGTTGGCCCAGTCTTGGTACAGTTACAAGCACTGTACACAGAAAGATGTATATGGGACTACACAAACATGTGGCATAAAAATCTGTCCCGATTGTTATGATGTTACATGCCATATTTAGATATTGTAGGTAATATTTTCATCTGATGTTCTTCCACACTTGCATAATAAGAATGAAACCACTCACAAAGTATTTTTCCCCCTCCCAGAGCTGGACCTTCTCTTTAAGTATGTGGTGTTCGGCCATGTTTTGATACTGACAATGTAAAATGGGGTGAAATTGGGATATGGTTTTAAATAGCTAGGGACCCCCCAAATAATAGAAAAGTGTTTTTAAATAATTCTTTTCAAGTGAATATTTCATATAACATAATCTTGAAATTAAAGAACAATAGTTATAATGATCTGCAAGAATCTTCAGCAGTGAAGGAGGCAGATTATCCTGAAGAAGAAGATGATGATTTACGATTATTGTGAACTTATTATCATGAAATAGTATCAATTAAAAAAAAAAAAAAGTATTTATGTCTTATACAGATGCAGGCTGAGGCAGTTAACAGAGCTTTTTATATTGCTAACCAATTCAACTCTCCTCTGTATGTGGTACATGTTATGAGCAAAGACACTGAGCATTTCTTGTATACTACAAATAATTACAAATTACATTTCAGACAGTAAAAGGGAAATTGTCATCTTCATAATTATGTGACATTTTACTTTTATAATTCTCGTTCGAGAATATATTGGAACCCGCCTGCGCATGCACAGATCATTATCATTCCGCAATTTTTCTTCGTGCGAAACACTAGGATTTCGTCGCACAGAATCCATCTAAATCTTCGCAATCGAACATTATTCGATTATATTTTGAACCCGTCCGCGCATGCACAGATCATTATCGTTCCGCAATTTTCTTAGTGCGAAACACTAGGATTTCGTCGCAAAGAATCCATCGAAATCTCCACAATTGAATGTTATTTGATTATATTTTGAAATCCTCATCTCCATAATTATGTGACATTATATCTCACACTTTAAAAAAAAAAAATATATATATATCTCTTACTTTGTGTATTCCATAGGTTGAAGCTGAGGCAGTGAACAGAGCCATCTGTATCGCCAATCAAGTCAACTCTCCTCTCTACGTCGTGCATGTCATGAGCAAAAGTGCTGCAGATGAGATCTCTAAAGCAAGGAGACAGGGTAAGCTCGTGAATAATTTATTTTGTGAGATGCTCCCACTTGTCTAGATCATTTCCCATGTATTATGATGAGTTATGGGTATCAGCATTGAGGCTTGGTATTTATGAATAATTCACTTTGTTAGATGCTCCCTCTTGATTAGATGTTTCCCACACATTAAGATGAATATTAGGTATCAGCATCAAGGCTTTGTAGTTATGAATAATTCATTTTGTGAGATGCTCCCACTTGTATAGATATTTCCCACACATGGAGATGAATTATGGGTATCAGCATCGAGGCTTTGTAGTTATGAATAATTCATTTTGTGAGATGCTCCCTCTTGAATAGATCATTTGCCATGTATTATGATGAGTTATGGGTATCAGCATCAAGGCTTGGTAGTTATGAATAATTCATTTTGTGAGATGCTCCCTTTTGTATAGATTTTTCACACACATAAAGATGAATTTTAGGTATCAGCATTGGTTGTTATGAATAATTCATTTTGTGAGCTGCTCCCTAGTATGTGGACTTAACTCATCGTGTATGAATAGAATGTGGGACCAGCATCAAGGATAGGCAGTATGAATAATTCATTTTGTTAGATGCTCCCACAGTGTTAATATTTCTCATACAGTATGAAAGAACTTGACTGGAAACGCAAAGGTCTTGGGTTCCCTGACACAGCACTAATGTCCTTTGCCTAGACATTAATCTATATTAGCCATTCCAGAGCCAGGAGAGATACGGGGACCTGGTAGGATGACAAAAGCCTTTGTGTTAGTAATTGCCATATGCTCTAATGGTGACCATATGGTAGGTTTACTCCCCAGGGAGTGGAAATGGTGCACACTGTGTGCGTGAATGAATCCGATGACCAGGGTAATAATTAAATTTCTGTAAAGTGCTGAGAGACAGTAGTAAGCACCTTATAAATCCAGGTGGGTGTTTCACAAAGACTAAGATCGACTTTAAGTTGGACTTAACTATGGCAGGCAGTTCATACCACTAGTTCCTCTAACCATTCCTGGCATTGGTTTCTCAAGGGACATATGAATTGTGGTCACAATCTACAGAATTTACATTTTTTTGATAGTTTATTTATTAGCGAAGGATAAAATATTATCTAGAGATCGTAATTGAGAGACCAATAGTGAGAGCAACCTGTGGCATGAATGGCCTGCCGTAGTTAAGCCTAACTTAAAGTCAATCTTAGTCTTTGTGAAACACCCCCTGATTTGTAATTATTATCAATTCTAGTTATCTATTGAACAAACGTTCTCTTTTCATTCTCACCCATAGGTAAGGTGATCTTTGGTGAGCCTATTGCAGCTGGCCTAGGTACAGACGGGACAAACTACTTCCATCATGAATGGCTCCACGCTGCGGCTCACGTTATGGGACCCCCTCTACGACCAGACCCCACCACCCCCGGCTATCTCATGGACCTACTTGCCAAGTGAGAACAAGTTTTAAAAGACGTCAAATTCATAAAATTGCCCGAAATTTACAGTGTACCGGCAAATAATTGTCAACAAGTTCAACATAGTTATGCAATAAGAAGAGAAATAGTCAGCTCTCTTTTGTACAAGAAAAGTTTTCTTTCTTCACAGGTGGTCTTTATGTACAGGTTCCTTTAGTACATGTTGCGATGAGAAACCATATTAAAAGGAAAAAACAGATATTGTTGTCTTTATAGACAGGTGGTCACTCAAGCAGGTTTGACTGTAATAATTTCTTTTAGAGTTTTGCCATTCTAACTCTTAATACAGTCAAACCTGCTTTAGTGACCACCTGTCTTCAAAGACCACATTTTTTGTTTCCCTTGAAAATGGTTTCTGATTGATACATGTACTAAAAGGACTTTTGCATTAAAGGGATCGTTTAACAATGTTAAATCTGAGATGCACGGCCCTACATGTTATCAGTGTCTGTGATATGGTGTTATATTGAAGCCCTAAAAAAATTGCGCTTTAAAATGATCAAGAAGTGCCTCAAAAAAGTAAAAAAAATTTGAGTGACCGGTTTTACCATACTCGTTTTCCCCAATAGACTGTAGTGTTATGAAAAACGTGTTTGGCAAATGGTTTTCAAAATTTGTAATTTCAATCATAAATATCTTGATAATCAGACAGGTGATGGACTTGTAAAAGTCATGGGCTTCCTGACTGACCTAAAGGTTTATAATTATCATTGCAGCATGAGCTAAATCCAGAATCTGAAACAAAGTTACCGGATCCCTTTAAGACTACTTATCTTGTCTCCATCGAGAGGTCTTTATAGAAAGGTTTCACTGTAGATGGTTCACTTATGTACGATTCCAAGTTCAATACCGAGATTACACTCCTTTATTTCCATAGCAACGACCTGCAGCTGACGGGAACCGATCACTGTACCTTCAAGTCTGAGCAGAAGGCCATGGGGAAGGACGACTTCACCAAGATTCCAAATGGAGTCAATGGTGTAGAGGACAGGATGTCTGTCATCTGGGAGAAGGGCGTGGTAAGTGGTAGTATATGACCTTTGACATGTGCACTTTGAAAATTTTGATTTCTTTTGAATCGACCACTGGAAGATTGATTTTCGCTGGTGGTAGCATTTCTCTGAATTATTTGAAAATCACATTGTGTTTTGAGATTCTCAACAAAAGATAACAGCGAGGGATATACATGTATGATGGTTGTTATAAGGGAGAAAGGTGTGGTCAGTTGAAATACATTCAACACTTTCTTTTTTTCGGAGGGGGAGGGGCCTTCCTTTCAGAGGATTCTCAGCTTCCGTCAGCATTTGTATCATGAGACCCTTTTTGTCAAGCTTGATTTTAAAATATGAAAAATTTCCAGTTCTTCCCTGTCCACAGACATGTCATCAAATTTTGTCCACCCCCCATCCCCTCCCCCTTCAAATGTTTAGTGCCACCCCTCCACAACTCGCTATTTGTTTTGTTGTGAATAGCTCAAAAGCAT
The DNA here is from genome assembly GCF_000002235.5 of Strongylocentrotus purpuratus. NCBI lineage: Eukaryota > Metazoa > Echinodermata > Echinoidea > Camarodonta > Strongylocentrotidae > Strongylocentrotus > Strongylocentrotus purpuratus. Next base: position 43,986,809 of record NW_022145606.1, on the reverse strand, counting down.
CTTTGTTGAGACAGAAACCAACTAATACAATACATTGGATATAGACATGTATCATCATTATCATTAATACATTCATTCAAATATGACTGCATTCATTGAAATTTGACTGCATTCATTGAAATTCGACTGCATTCATTGAAATTTGAATGCATTCTTTGACATTTGACTACATTCACTGAAATTTGAATACATTATTTGCAATTAGAATACATTCTTTGCAATTTGACTGCATATATAAACTTTGAAATCATGATTTCATTTCAGGAAACCGGCAAGCTTGATGAGTGCCGCTTCGTGGCTGTTACAAGTACCAATGCTGCCAAAATCTTTAACATGTACCCAAGAAAGGTGAGGAAACACAACAATTTTTTTTATAAGGAGAGATTTTACTTTTTACATATAGCTATGATGTGATATGCGCTATAAGCTAAGCTGTCACAATGTCCCTAAAGACGCCACAAACATATTCAAACCATTTTTCCTATCTTAAACGATCTATATACCTTCTGGAAGGTGCTGCCTATACTAGGATGTCACTTTCCCATCTCTTTCTTGGTCTTCCTTGCTTATTTGTTCCAACAACAGTCCCCATGAACTGAATATTATTATTACAGTTAAACCTGCTTTAGTGACCACCTGTCTACAAAGACCACATTTTTTGTTTCCCTCGAAAATGGATTCTCCTTGAAACATGTACTAAGAGAATCTGTCTTCAACGACCACCTGTCTACAAAGATCACTTTTTGTGTTTCCCTTGGGCGGTCGCTATAGACAGGTTTGACAGTATTATTGTAAATTATTTAGTTGTTAACTGTACTTGTTCATGCTCATTATCCAGGGTGTGATCCAAGTAGGGTCAGATGCTGATGTGGTCATCTGGGATCCCATGGCAACAAGGGTCATCTCCAAGGAGACGCATCACCAGGTCAGTCCAACGTCCATCACTTTCTTCACACCAAGTTAGAGTTTTGCTTTCATAGTTAACAAAAAAAATGTGGTTCAGCGAACACATAATTCCATTAATAACAATATTTGTTTACATTAGTTTGGAGATATTATAACTGATTAGTGAGAGACAGAAGAAATGGCCTTGAGACATAATGCGGCATGATGAGGGCTTGATGATCAGAGTCATAGAAGGTCGTATTCATGGAAAGAAGAAGAGGGGAAGACCTCGTAAGGGCTTTCTAGATGATGTTCACAGAATGTGGAGCAACAGGGTATGAAATGTGAAACGGTTCGTTCAAGACCGAGGAACTTCGAGAGACACTTCATATAGAATTTTGATTGGGTCACGGAACCTGTCATAAACTGACAGATTATAACTGAAAAGAACATTTGGCAGAAAATATACTTAAAATCAACATTTGAAGATAATGTTAGTCCATGGTGCCAGGGTATCAAAGTGCTTTGTTCTCATTGTTTTCTTGTAGGCTGTAGACTTCAATATCTTTGAGGGTATGGAGTGCCACGGTGTTCCTCTCACCGTCATCAGCAACGGCAGAGTGGTGTTAGAAGATGGAGAGGTAAGATCATGTTGGTGGTGGTGGTGGTGGTGGTGGTGGTGGTGGTGGTGGTGGTGGTGGTGGTGGTGGTGGTGGTGATGATGGTGGTAATGATAATGATGGTGATGATGGTGGTAGTGGTGATGATGATGATGGTGGTGGTGGTGGTGGTGATGATGATGGTGGTAGTGGTGATGATGATGATGGTGGTGGTGGTGGTGGTGGTGATGATGATGGTGGTAGTGGTGATGATGATGATGTTGGTGGTGGTGGTGGTGATGATGATGGTGGTAGTGGTGATGATGATGATGGTGGAGGTAGTGGTGATGATGATGATGGTGGTGGTGGTGGTGGTGATGATGATGGTGGTGGTGGTGGTGATGATGATAGTGGTGGTGGTGGTGGTGGTGGTGATGATGATGGTGGTGGTGGTGATGATGATGATGGTGGTGGTAGTGGTGATGATGATGATGGTGGTGGTAGTGGTGATGATGATGGTGGTGGTGGTGGTGATGATGATGGTGGTGGTGGTGGTGATGATGATGGTGGTGATGATGATGATGATGGTGGTGGTGATGGTGGTGGTGGTGGTGGTGGTGATGATGATGGTGGTGGTGGTGATGATGATGATGGTGGTGGTAGTGGTGATGATGATGATGGTGGTGGTAGTGGTGATGATGATGGTGGTGATGGTGATGATGGTGATGATGGTGGTAGTGGTGATGATGATGGAGGTGGTAGTGGTGATTGTGGTGGTTTAATGATGATGATGGTGATGGTGATGATGATGATGAGGAAGAGGATGATAAATATGATGTTGATGATGATGATGGCAGTTTTGGTGATTGCAGTTTTAGTAATGGTGATGGTAGTGGATGATTATGATGGTTGTTTTTATGCTGATAGCAATGATGGCAGCAGTAATTGCGATTTTTATGATGATAATGGTGATGATGATGAAGAAGAAGGTGATAAAAATGAAATATGGTGGTGCTAGTCTTGAAATTATTGGTTGATGAACAGCATTATATTGCTTAACTGTCTTTCAATTATTCAGACCCTCTTTAGGTTATCTAAAATAAATTCAGTGCCATTTCTAATCCTACCCCTCGTCTCCCCTCAGCTGCACGTATCCCAAGGAGCTGGTCGATTCATCTCTCGTCCACTTCACGCTCCGGAGGCTTACTCAAGGATCAGTCAAAGAGAAAAGGTAAGGTTCATTTGGGACTTGATTTAGAGAAAGGGAATACGAGAGAAGAAGATAGATAGATAGAAGGAAACAGAGAGAGAGAGAGATATAGAGAGAGGTGGGGGGGGGGGAGAAAAGAGAGAAAGTAGGATAAGGGAGTATGAGGGTCATAGAGAGAGGGAGGGGGAGGAGGGAGAGAGATAGAGTAAGGTTCATCTGGGACTTGATTTAGAGAAAGAGAATAAGAGAGAAGAAGATAGATAGAAGGATCGAGAGAGATATATAGAAAAGGGAGGGGGGGAGAGAAAAAAGAGAGAAAGTAGGATAAGGAAGTGTGAGGGTCATAGAGAGAGGGAGGGGGAGGAGGGAGAGAGATAGAGTAAGGTTCATCTGGGACTTGATTTAGAGAAAGAGAATAAGAGAGAAGAAGATAGATAGAAGGATCGAGAGAGATATATAGAAAAGGGAGGGGGGGAGAGAAAAAAGAGAGAAAGTAGGATAAGGAAGTGTGAGGGTCATAGAGAGAGGGAGGGGGAGGAGGGAGAGAGATAGAGTAAGGTTCATCTGGGACTTGATTTAGAGAAAGAGAATAAGAGAGAAGAAGATAGAAAGAAGGATAGAGAGAGAAAGGTTTAGAAAAGGGGGAGAGAGAGAGAAAGCAGGATAGGGAAGTGTGAGGGTAATAAAGAGAGAGAGAGAGAGAAAGAGAGGGGGAGGGAGGGAGGGAGAGAGACAGAGAGAGGGAGAGAGAGAGAGAGAGAGAAGAAAGAGAGGGGGATGAGGTAGACAGAGAGAGAGAGATGTGGACAAGGCACATCTTTCTCTAACAAAATATTTTAGCGAACTATGTTTTTAACAATCATTTATTAGCATACACATGTATGTACCAATTTTTGTATAGAAGCAGGCAATTTTTGTCTTATAATATTGAAGTAAGCCTCCATCATCACTATTCTGTTTCCAAGACGTGTCTGTATGCTCTTTACTCCAGGTCAATGCTTACAAGCGCGTTGACCGGGACGGCTACGAGGGTCCGATCCACAAGAATACAGGCCAGCCAGTCCAGAACAACTACCGCAGGACTGGCCCATCCCCTCAGCAGTCCGATGAACCCGCTCAACTGAACAAGCACGGAGGACGTGACCTCCATAGATCAGGCTTCTCTCTGTCAGGTCAGTGACCTTGTGTGACCTCATGTGACCTTCTATCACCCTGTCCATGACCTTCTCTTAACCTCCAGTCTCGAAATGACTGTAAAACCAACTGTTTCCATAGCAGAATTTGTTTGTTCTTAATGTAGTGTACATATTTGTGTCGTGATTTGATCTGGTTTTTAACACTATAAGGTCAGTGACACCTTCTCAGATTAGGCTTTTCTCTGTCAGGTCAATGACCTTGTGTGACCTCACTAACCCCTCTGCCCCGATCCTGTAAGCTTTGTTCACATGTGGCACTGTAAATTGCCTTTAAATAAATGCTGCGGCAAAATGGAATGCAACGCTTTGCTTCTCGCTACTGTATTAAATGACACACAGACGCATGCACTTGTGAGTGAGAACGCACAGCCGCCTGTGTAACATGCAGATACCTATTTCCATCCCCGCATGCGACTCAGTTACTCCTAATATCTGTTTTATTTTGCTGTAAGAGCCTTTTCTTTCAGGCAGTATACCTGGCCATATCTGAACCAGACTTTATTGGCGAAAAATGACTATTATATTTATTGTGTGTTCATTTTCCAGAGAACAGTAAGATTTTTTTTGTGGACTTATTTAATGTTCATTTGGTTTCCTAGAGGTTTTTTTTGGTTATCCAGTGCTTTTTATATTTTATAAAATCTAAAGCTAAATCACTCTCAATCCTTTGTATTAAAGCTAATCTTGAGTTCTGGTAAATAGAAAATAATTTTTCACAGAATCCAACAAAACTTACACTGAAAGTTCAAGATAACAAATTAAAGACACGTGCCAAACAATTTTGGTAGCATAGAAAAATAAGGAAATCAAGGTAAGTAGGCCCGAGGCCATGCGCGTTACACAGGTCACTTGGTGCAGATGAGAGTTGGGGTTTTTATTGAAGATGATTTCCAGCAAGTTTTTGTGTGAGTTTGTTTTTATTTTACTGGATCGAACAGTCGATCTACTGCAGGATTAATGATCCACAATGAATTATAGCCATGGTCTCTCATCATACGATTCTCATACCAGAGCCCAAGATTAGCTTTAAGTTAGACTGTCACCAATTCCCAAGCCTTAGTCTAACTGTAGCCCTATTATCCCTACCTTTGAAGTAGCTCTGGGTCGAAACGGCTATCCTTCCTATCACAGTTCTCAAAATCAAAATGCAAACACCTCCCGGAAGATTATATTCAATGTGAATTTCCTTGATGAAACAAAAAAGACTCAACAAAATATTTACGATTCCTGTTCCTCTAAAAAATGCATTCTCTTATAGTGGTCAGTGCAATTGTCCAAAAAGAGGATGATTTTGACATTTTATATGAATTTTTATCCCTTTAACCAGATATGGCATGTACGCCCCAGCACTACAAAAAAGGTATTAAATGTGTATCGCTAGATCGCTTGAAAAAATGAAATATCCTTGTTTCGTACGACTGTCTATAAATCCTCCTCCTCCTCCTCCAAAGTACTCAAAAAGCATGGGAAAAGATCAGGGCCATGTTTCATAAAACTTGTTATCAAGCACAAGTTACATTAACTGTTATAAGCTACTGAAATCATGGCATCTGATTGGCTGAGAGCTAATTTGTCAGAGAAATTTAGCATTTGTTATTGATAACAAGTTTTGTGAAAGAGGGCCCAGTTCGCAAATGTGTACAGGATTCAGGAATGCTTCTTTTTCGATTGCTTAGTAGTTAATTGTTGTATTTGCTGGATATTTAGAGCTTACCGGTACATGTACATTTAACAACTAAATTATTCATACCCCTTATAAATTTGATGTTTTTTGTGTTTTTTGTAACTCAAAAATAAAAGCTGGACTGGTTGAATTAGGGCCTTTGTTGAATACTTTAAGATGGGAGCTTTAATATGTCACATTCTCAAAAAAACATAAATTGGGACAAATCATTTCCACGTACTTAAACAATTACAAAACTTGGTAAGGGTATGAATAATTTAGTTGTTGGCTGTATATTAGCAGTTAGAATGCAAGGTGTCGGTGCTCTGTACAGGTATCTTCTTGAGGTATTGAGTACCGGTATATTTGTCAACAGGTCTATGTCAATTTGTGCATGTTCAAACAGGAAAAGAAGGTATTTTAAAAATTCTGATTATACTGTTGTGATAAGATGGGCTAAAAAAAGAAAAAAAACAAGAATGTTACAAAGATTTCCAAACCATTATCTCCAATTATGTATCTAAAATATGGAATTATTCAATTTGTATGAATCATGCATTCAAGTCTTATGAATCGTGCATTCAAATTGTAGGAATCGTGCATTCAATTTCTAGGAATCGCGCATTCAATTTCTAGGAATCTTGCATTCAAGTTGTATGAATCGTACATTCAAGTCGTATGAATCGTGCATTCAATTTTTAGGAATCATGCATTCAATTTGTAGGAATGGTGCGTTCAGTTTGTAGGAATCGTGCATTCAATGTCTTTACGCAAGGCACAATGACAGATACATTCATTTCTGTATTCTGCTCCACATCTTATGGTGTACATCACACAAAAAACAGTACTGAATCCATTTATCTCTCTTTTGAATATTCAAATATACTACCCCCCCCCCCCACCCCTCTCCTCATAAACTCCTTATTTATGATTTCACTTCAGTATGCTTGCTTTGTTTGTGGTTCCCCGTTGGTTACGTGTTTGTTTGTTGTTGATTTATTTATGTTATTTTTTTAAAGGCAGTATTTGCTATATGCAGTAACTGTTCATACATGTATATGCAGCTTTTCCTAGCACTGTGTAATGTGTATAGAGGGAGGTTTTGTGTGGCGGTGTTGGTTAGAAGTCTGCAGCAAAATTAAAAGGCAGTCGTAGACTACTGATAACGCTGTTATTTTCGCATGATTAATTTTTTGCGGTGAGCAACCCCAAAACGTTTTCACAGGTTCTTAATTCGCGTTGCACACTTCACTCCATTGTTTTCATTTCTATTGGTGCAGGCATAAGAAATCATGCTTATATTTTTGAGAGTTCAAAAATACGGTTGCCGATCTTTGCGCAAAATCCATGAATATTTCTACTTTTACTTTTATGTAATTCAAAGACATCCATTCCCGAGTAGTTTTGAAAATGGATATAAATCGCTCTTGTCTGAGCAGTATACGTACAATGTATGCTGCATTGTCCAAGAATCGCAATAATCATGTAAGTGTCTCGTAACGTTTCGCTTAAGGCATTAATTTTCCTGAAATATTTGTTACTCATTTTCCAATTTCATGCAAAAGTAACATGTTTTGCATGATATTCTATGAAGTAATCGTCTACCATTGATAGTAGAATATTTAATCAGTATTTTATCCATTTCAAATGACATTTTGATGTGGTACTCTTCATGAAAATCTTTTTTTTTTTTAAAGTTGTTCACTTAAAAAATAATTTTGCTTTAATAAAGACCTGTAAATTTGTAAATAATGTGCAGAATATATTTGAAATTATTGGCATACAGGTCCAGGTGAATAATGAAAAGATCTTGGCTGTAAATTTCATTTAATTATAGAAAATATTTCCAACATCTTTATTCACTAATTACTATCTGGCCCAATATTTACAGAAGAATAGTACTCTAGTATGTACATGTAGGCGGTAGTTAGTATCAGCCTTGTACAGTAGATTAGACCCCTAAATGTATTTGCATACCCATTGAGTTGCATACATTAAATGGCTAGCTCTCAAGTTGCACATCCATGTGTAGCATGTGCACCAATAGACCGCCATCTTGCTACTCTCTTTTGTACTAACTTTCAATGCATTCTTGGTTACCCAACCAAATTACCAGGCAACTAGTTTCCCCTGTGTGTCTGTAAGTATCCATCTAGTGTTGTAGCTGTTATATGTGTGCGGTTGTAGATGCATGCTCCTGCGACGATCTCTCTGTGGTCGATTCCCCACTCTTAAGTCTAACGGACATACACGCTTGTAGAAGAGTAATTTTGAGGTTCTCGCATTCATTTTTTATATGTGCCTCCTTTAATTCATTTACGGTCAAGATTTTTTTTTAAATTGGAAATGAGCTTCTGAAGCCTCTCCCTCTACAACCCCTACTGCTAACCAAATTCTCAACTTCATCCCGGACCAAACCCAAACACTACTGGTATATCCTCGCCCTGAACTTAGCCTAAAACCCAATCGCTACCCTTACCCCACACTGTATCATTTATAATACAAATTCAGCCTGGAGCGATTGTTATCGGAGCAAATGTCAAATCGCTGTGTGTGTGTGTGCGCTCAAGCATGTCTCCCCTCTCAATGTCATCCTCAAAGTGTCAAGGTCAATGTGAAGGACACAATTTTAATATTAACAAAAGCAGGGAACTGAGAGTCATTTACTGGTAGATTTAGGAATGAATAATTATTTGGAAGTTAAAAAAGAGCTCTTACAAAACAATAAATAAAATCACCACAAGGAAATCTCAATTTTTACAAGTGCAGGAGCTCCTGTGAACAAAATTGTATTATGTAATTTTACACCTTCCCAAATCCTGATGCTGCATGACTGTATTTATCTCGCTGGTGCCTCGCAAGAGAAAGCTTCCAAAGCTCTCAGTTTGGGATCCATTTTGCAGGTGTTTAGATTGACTTTAAATGATTTGTTAATGTTATCTGATGAGAATTGGAAAGCTGTTTATTCATTTGGGTGAAAACTACACGTAGAATGGGTGTTATTTACAGTGATTTGTGGAGAGTGATCTCTTTAATTTTTTTGGTAATTTTTGTAATCGTTCTTCGTTGGTAAACTACACATTACTCCAGATATTAGTTTTATTCATAATGGTTGCAAATATTCTAAGAAGGTGGCGACTGATATATTTCCGACGTTGAATTTTCTTTGTTACTGTCAAATTTTGTGTGTTGAAAGGATCAACTTTGCCGATTCAAACATATTATTTAATTATAAAAACATTGATGTTTTACCAAGCGTTAATTTCAATATTTTATTTTTTGGTTTGTATATCATTCTGCAAGGAATTGAAACAAAAAGTCTTGTCGAAATTGTTCCATTTGTAAATTTTTCCCTTTCTTCCTCCCATCCTCCCCAATCCATCTTAAAAACCAAATACAGTCAAACCTGCTTTAGTGACCACCTGTCTACAAAGACCACATTTTTTTGTTTCCCTTCAAAATGGTTTCTCATTGAAACATGTACTAAAGGAACCTGTCTACAAAGACCACTTTTTTGTGTTTCCCTTGGGCGGTTGCTATAGGTGGCCACCTCTGTGTAAAGGCAACCTGTCTATAGTGGTCATCCGTATTGCCTGACTTCCCTCTAAAAGAAAACATGTGTTTCCTTGTATGGTCATAATAGCCAGGTTTGACTGTACATACAGTATGTTCTTCTGTGATTGATGCCCTCAACTTAATTTTCAATTTCCCTTTGAGTTCCAAGATATATTTCATTTGCAAAGGTTTGTTGTTAAAATCCCCCTTTTTATTTCCAGTGCAATACCCTTTATGCAACCTTTACCTAACATTGCTATATTACCTTTACACCAAATGGCTTTTGGAACAATTGCAATCATATTTAATTAATACTGCATGTATAGAGTCAAACCTTATCACATGTGTAAAGGCCTTTTGAGGAAAACAACAAAATTATCTGTATAAGCAGGTGTTCTCTATCTACATGTTATGATAGGAAGGCTTTTAAGGAGATGTACTTTGAAGGGAAACAGGAAAAAGCATTGGTCTTTATAGATGGTTGGCCTTTGTAAACCAGTCGTCTCTTAGAAGGTGTCACTGATCTTCTAAACTCTATGAAGTGTTCACAAAAATAATGTCTGTTTGGAACCAGAAGGGCATTGTCTTGTATACATTAATACAGAGTTAATGCCGTTTTGGCTCTGAACAGACAATTTATGGATGTTTGTAATAATATCAAGATTTAAAGCTTTTAAACACAAAGTAAATGAATCTACTTGTACATGTCGAGGAGTCAATGACACAAAGACGTAACTCCATTTTGACCATTTTGAGAAAAAGTAGTTTATGTGTCACTGAGCACTTGGGCCTTAAGGAAGGAGTTAAGTCAATGTTTCACTAGCCATTGACTTCAATGGGGTGTTGGGTGGAGTTAAATATTTGTGTTTCCTGGAAAGCCCACATTTTTCTGAACATTTTAATTTTAGATACTCATTTTGGCAATATATGGAGTTATGTCTTTGTGTCACTAAACCCCTCGATGTATACCAATTCAATGTTTTTAGAAGTTCCTCTTTGGAAATGAATCGGTTTAGAGTTACCTTTAACAACTTTCCTTCTCTTCTCTTTGACCTTTGACCCATATAGGTAGCCAAGTTGATGACAGGAAGGACAAGAGGAGCGGCCAGAGGATTATGGCGCCCCCAGGTGGTGCGTCAAGCCTCTCCTTCAACTAGACTCCTACCGGTATCATAGTGCTACGCCCTGGTATCATAGTGCCACGCCCTGGTTTCTTACAACTACGCCCTTTATGCATAGAGAAATTGTAGCAAAAGAAATGTATTAATGGATTTTTATGATTATGCCTAGCTGTTTCGTGTGACCTATTTTTTTCCTTTTCTGTATCTGTGGTCGTCGCAAAGGTACATGGCCAGCTTTCACGACTGGTGTTACGATAAAAGTTAGTTGGGGCGAAAGGATGCACCGTGTGGTTATATTGGAATGCTCTTGTAAATAGGAATTGGGAGAAGGGACACGTACCAAAGGTTTATAAAATTGCTTGTTTGCACTGCCTAAGAAGGGAAACTGTGAGGAAAAACGTAATTCATATAAGGATATTCAAAAAATGTAAATAGGTAATTGGCATGGGTTGAGTGACTGCCAAGTGTGGGTTTAAATTAAAAGAAACAAAATATTTTGTCTGAAGAATTGGATTTGAGGCAATTTGGAGACCACAGAATGGTCATGTTACTGCCCTTTTGAATAAAAAATTGGTATTCTGAAATTTGAAGAAATTACAGTTGTAAAAACTAATAAAAGATGGCAATTTGATGGATTTGATGCATGTATTGATGAAAGGAATAGCTGGCAAACAGCCCAACGACAGATTATGAATATACCTGGTACAATGTATGTTCAGGATTGTCCAAAGACGCGCAAGTTTTGTCCAAGGTACAATTCTGAAGGAAATCATCTTTCTACCGTTACTAATGGAGATGGATTTTAGAGAAAAAAATATGCACAAATCGCTAGATGTATACCGTATGTACACTGCTGATATAGGTACATTCGAACAAAGCCAATGTGCTTGTGAGCTACACGATGCAAAGTCAAATTTAAATCCTTTTTTCATCTTTTGTTTTGAGGAAAATGATAGAGTACTTTTGTTCTACAGAGCTTTCAATATACTCTTCAAAATTCATTCCATTCTTTATTTCATTTATAGTTACTTCAAATTTGAAACTTTGATGAAGGGCTTGTTCAACAGGAAGGATAACAGTAAGGGTTACTTGTGAGATCAAGATTACTTGTGAGATCAAGATTACTTGTGAGATCAAGGTTACTTGTGAGATCAAGATTACTTGTGAGATCAAGGTTACTTGTGAGATCAAGGTTAGTTGTAAGATCAAGATTACTTGTGAGATCAAGATTACTTGTGAGATCAAGATTACTTGTGAGATCAAGATTACTTGTGAGATCAAGATTACTTGTGAGATCAAGGTTACTTGTGAGATCAAGGTTACTTGTGAGATCAAGGTTACTTGTGAGATCAAGATTACTTGTGAGATCAAGATTACTAGTGAGATCAAGGTTACTTGTGAGATCAAGGTTACTTGTGAGATCAAGATTACTTGTGAGATCAAGGTTACTTGTGAGATCAAGATTACTTGTGAGATCAAGATTACTTGTGAGATCAAGATTACTTGTGAGATCAAGGTTACTTGTGAGATCAAGATTACTTGTGAGATCAAGATTACTTGTGAGATCAAGATTACTTGCTCTTACGTCAACTTACTTGCCCAGGTTCCAGGTATCTAATGATAAGCTTGCTTAATGGGGCAAGCTATTTTTAACGGGCTTGCCCTTTGGTATGCATAGGTTGCCCTGGAAAAGTGGCAAGTTGATTTTTGTAGCGGTTTTAAAGTCATGCAGCTGTTTTGCTCTGGGGGTCTGGTTTTTTCACATATGAACAATCGGATCGATGTTAATCACTTGTTTCTTTCTAAAGAAAGATATACATCGTAAAATAAAGGTTAAGCATGATTCACAACAATAAAGGTGCGATGTAAAAGGGAAATCAGCGTGTGGGTATTGTATCAATGGTACCGTACTTAAAACTTAACTTTTGGTTTTAAATCAATTATTTACATTTCTTTTTCTCTTTCAAAATGTGAAGATTTTTATTACCTATGTAATGTTGATTGAAATAGGTCTATATTGGTTTGTAGATAATTTGACATCAAATGCTATTATATAACAAAGGATCGTTTTATGTTCGTTTCGATTATCATTTCTATTCAATGGTTACACTAATTAGATAGTACTAGTATCGCTATTTCAGTAGTTAGATCATTTTTATACTGAAAACTGAAAGTATTTGGCGAATTTCAGATGTTGTTCCATCGATGTTAATTCTTCCCAGTTGTATTGTTCGAGCGATAGCATTATTTTTTTTTTGTGCATGTACGGCCGCCAAAAATATTATGGATCGTAGATGCTCTCAGGCTATGAAGTGCGCCACCTACAGCCCAACCATGTAAGATGTGGCCTTTGTAGACGAGGTGCTGTTGGCATAGAAACGTTCACGGCATGAAGCTTTCATGGATTGTTTATGACGGCCGTTTCCATGGCAAGAAATTTGCGTATTGCATAAAATTTCTTGCGATTCATTCATTTTTCTTACATGAAAGTTCCTGATTCTCAACTACTTGTGATAGTTTTATGCATGTGAAGTTTCTGTGCTTACAGGTCCTACTGGTAGTGTGTATTGTTGTCATGAAATGCAAGAGTTAAAATGCAAAGTTTTTCTATGCAGATGAGCTCATTTGCCACAGATATACACAATGTACACATTTTAAAGGTTTTCAGAGTGCATTTACCACAGAGAGTTGCATCAATGGGGTACAGAGGTCAAATGATTACATACGCTACATGTAATGTAAACCCTGGACCATTCAGAAATCACTTCCTGTGGTGCAACTCTCCTACATACAAAAATGTCTTCTTCAATTCGGCGGTTCGTGTGCATAAAAGAACATGTTTAATGTAAAAAAGAAGCATTGTAAAAATGATGGATGAAAGTGAGGCATTTCAAATTGCAGATGAAAATGTCACCACTGTTGTAAAGCTACAGTGTACAAGTATGATGAAAATGATAACTTTGCACCGCTTTGAATGTTAGCAAAATCACTTGAAAGAAAACCAAAACTACGATAGATAATTGATGTTGTATATAGATCATTATGCCTTGTGGAAACTACTTAAATTCTCTTTCTTCATATATTTCTCTCTCTATATCTCTCTTTCTGTCTTTTTCCTGCACCGTCTCTATAAACTGTATATATTCATTAGATGTGTCCGTAGCGCAAAGTTTTAGTAGTATGGAGTTTGTGACTGCCGAAAAAGAAGAAACTGAGCAAAAATATACTACGTAGGGAGAAATGAAAGAGTATTGCATGTCAATTAAATGGATCTGTTTGACTTCATTACTGACTAAAAAATAAAAAGTATTAAATCTGGCACATCCCTCCGTTATAACTGAATAAAGGCTTGATGTATGGACTTAGGCAAAATTTGTATGTACTGTTACTTCCGATTCGGCATTTTCTCTATGGAATTTTATCATTCTCCTTAATCACGTCTCTCAAAATTGTCCTTGGTGAATTTCTGTCTGTGTGAACGAAAAATCATACATAATCATTTTTTTTTTGGTGGCTGAAAGCATATATAGTAATTATTTATCAATGAATCATGCTTATAAAATTACATGACGATAATTCCATGTATCGTGATATTTGAAGTATATTTATAGGCAAATGTAGCGTTTCACGTTCCGTAAATGCATGCCCGCTGCTATACTGTATGTCATTTGAGTGTATATTAATAGGAGTATGTTATTTATACATGAAAATGTTTTTTGCATTCCCCTGCCCAATATGTAGAGCAAAAAAAGTTCTATATGTGCATTAGTGTGACGTGTCTGTAGTAATACATTGTAGCATTGAATATACCAAATTTGGTCTGGGATGTAACAGAGACATATATGTTTCCATTGATTTGCTAACAGTCATCTTTTAAGTCTGTAAAAAAAAAGATATTCTTCAAATTTGTTGTGGTTTGTCCTGCGTTGTGGTGTGTTTTGCCTATAAAAGTAATTTTGTTTTTAGAGAAAAAAATTAAATAAATGAATGTTGAAAAGCTGGAATATTATAGGTTCTTGCTTTTGTTCAGAATTTGTAGATTTTGTCAGAAAGAAGATTAGGTCCTTGAGTAAGGACTTAGTGCTTTGCGAAAGAGAAAAAGAGATAGATGGGTAGAGAGAGAGAGATGGATGGAGAGAGAGAGAGAGAAGGGTGAGAAAGATGGATAAAGGTAGGGAAAGAGAGATGGATAGAGAGAGATAGCTAGATAGAAGGAGAGAAAGAGATAGATGGATAGAGAGAGGTGGATAGGAGAGAGAGAGAGATATAGATAAATAGATAGATATATATAGAGAGAGAGAGAGAGAGAGAGAGATATGGATGGATAGAGAGAGAGAGCGATAGATGGATAGCGAGAGACAGAGAGAGAGATAGAAAGATGGAGAGAGAGATAGATGGAGGGAGAGATGGATGGATAGTGAGAGAGGAGAGATAGATGGATAGAGAGAGATAGATATATGGATAGTGAGAGAGAGAGAGAGAGAGATAGTTAAATGGATAGAAAAAGAGAGAGAGAGATAGAAAGATGGAGAGGGATAGATGGATAGAGAGAGATAGAGAGAGAAAGAAAGAGAGAGATATACAGAGATGGATGGAGAGAGAGCGAGAGGAGGAGGTGACTATGGAGGGGCCGACAGAATGAAAGAAACAAGGAAAGTGAGAAAGAGACAGAGAGAGAGAGGCTGTGTGTGTGAGACTAGAGAGAGAGAGAGAGAGAGAAAGAGTTACGGAGGGGGAGATAGAGGGCATAAGATACACAAAGAAGGGATCAATCAATCAATCATTCGAGAGAGAGAGAGTGCAAGGGATAAGAAAAGAGGCAAAAGTGACATACACCTAGGTGTTTATGGCGTAGGATGACTGATGAAGGAAAAATATTCAATATTAGAGAGAAAGATGGAGAACAAAAACAGAAAAATTAGCGCAAAAAAAGAATGAAAAACGCGTAGAAGGGTACTCTAATAAAAATTGGGAGTCACCTTTTTGCAAAAGTTCACCATCATGTAAGACATTAAAGTTATCCCTTCCTCTCTTTCCATTAAGAAAATAATAAATTTCCCCTTTCTTTCTTATTATTTCCATATTTTCAATTACATTTCCTTCTTTCTCTCTCTCTTTCCCTCTTTATTGTCTCTTTATTTCTCTCTTATCTCTTTCAAAACTGAATGTACATTACTACATGCATGAACTTCCCTTTTGTTCCTCTTTCTGTATTCCATTTTCTATATCTTTCAGGGGAAAAAATACAGGGGGCTCGGGGCCAATAAGCCCCCGAAATGCCCAAAAGAGCCCCCAAAAGTCATAAAAGAGCCCCCCAAAATTGCATATAGTTCAATGCAAACAAAATAAAGAGTGCTAATTTCATGCAAGCAAGCTTGAAAAGTAGCCACAGAAATGTTTAAAGTATCTCTACTTCCCATTTCCTACTCTCTCTCTCTCCTCATCGTCTTTACGTCTCCCCTCTTTCTCTCACCCTCCCTCCCCCCCCCCCCTCCCCCTCTCTCTCTCTCTCCTACACTTTATCTTTCCACTCTCTGTCTCTCCCTCTCTATCTTTCATAACTGAATGTACATGACTACTTCTGTTTTCTTGCTCTTTCTGTATTCCATTTCTTTAATATCTTTACCTCCCATTTCCTTCTCTCTCTCTCTCTCTCTCTCTCTCTCTCTCAATTTATATTTTCACTCCCTTTCCATCCCTCTGTTTCTATATCTCTCTCTCCTTCCCCCTTCCTCTCTCCCTTCATTCTCTCTCTCTCTCCCTTCATTCTCTCTCTCTCTCTCTCTCTCTCTCTCTCTCTCTCTCCCTACCTCTCAGTCTCTCTCAAACTATCTTTCCACTCCCATTCACTGGCCCTGCATGTATACACAAATCATGATCTCATATTTTATAAGCTACACCAGCAATATAAATAGAAAAACACAACGTTCCTAAAGATTTTCCTTGTCAATTTACTACATCATATGAATCACATCATAAATATTACAGGTATACACATCTCTTTGTATGGGTGATTCAAACAGTGGGATTTCATTCACTGAAAACCAGAGACCTTTGTGAAATATCAGCCATTTTCTTGGCAAACAAAACACTGTGAAATAAAAACAAGTTGGAAAATTGTCAAAAGTTTCACTTTTTAGAGTAATTTTTTTTCTTCATGAGAATCCTGAATGCCACATACATTGATTACTTCAAATGTTATTGTATTATGAAATACAATTATATTGTAAGCTAAAATTCCTCACTGAATAAAGGCTCTCCACCCCCCCCCCCCCCCACCAAAAAGAATCTCTTTCAGTATGACAGCAGAATTCTGGAGAAAAGTAACATTTCAATGCATACATTCATTACATACTGTATATCGGCTTTGCTGAAAACAAAAATTCTTACATGCAGGATTCACTGCATTTAAGAAATTCTATCCTTGTACACGACTTTCCATATGGAGCTGAGTTCACGAAAAATTATTCTGTGGGCTGTGCAGATGAAGACGGGACACTGTCCAATGCGATTGGTTAAAAGATACAAAGCCGCCTCCTTTCATAACATTCCTTCACAAGTGAAAACAGGTCCCCCACTTTGTCAATGGGGTCCTTTGCACAGATATCAGTTCTATTCAGAAGACGGCATCCCACAATAAGAGTGAAAATGTGCATATTCGATGAGCATGGGGTAGTTTACACAGAATACAGTTCCATCCTGTTCCCAAGGGTGAGAACAGGTGCATAAAGATCAACATGGGGTAGTTTCCACTCAACCATCTTTGTCCTACTGCATGTACATGTACATTGGTGAAAATGGGTACAAATCGAGGAGCAACTGGTAATTGACACTTTGCAATCTATGTTCATCTCATTCTTTTGGTGAAAACAGGTACCTAGGGATGAGCAGGGGGTAGGTTACACTCTGCCATTTTGGTTCACCTACTATATTATCAGTAAAAACAGGTCCATAAGGATAAACAAAGGGTGGTTTGCACTCTGCCATCTCTGTTCAGCACTCTATTGTGGTGAAAACTGGCCCATAAGGATAAACAAAGGGATGGTTTTCACTTAGCAATCTATATACACCACTCTATTGTGGTGAAAACTGGTCCACAAGGATTAGCAGGGGGTAGTTTACACGGGCCATGGTTCCGTTCTGTTCTTCCTCATGATGAACTGTATCCTCCTCCCCATCTCTTGGTTGTAAATCTTCTTCATGTTCTCGTATTCTTTCCTCCGACGTTCCTGGAAAGGTTTCTCAAAGTAGCGCTTTCTCCTCACGCTCTCAATCAAGCCATCTCTGTTCAGAGAACTGAAAACAAGACAAAATCATATTTAAGAATGGAACAGATTCACAATTTAATCCTATCAGTGTTAACATAGTGTAGTCAGCTTTGTGAAAAGGTTGTTTGTCAAAAGAAACTGCTTATCTTAGAGGTTAATAGAGAAATTATAGAGAATTACAGAAAAGGTAATCGAAAAGATGACATTGAATTTTGGTTCAATTTTGTTATGGTTGCCCAGATGGCTAAACTTCACAGTTTGAGGTTTAATCTAAAAGGACAAAAACATACAATGCTTGCTGGATTGCTAGGTGCCTACAAGTCTCGGCTATCCCCTCGGACGTGTTACACTGTCCGAAAAGGTACCTTGTATGGGTAATTCTTACTAATGCCCTCACTGCTGTGTATTATTTGTATACTCACTTGTTCAGGGTTCTGTACGCTCCGTCCACATCACCTCCTTTCACAAAGACGGTCCTCGCCACAAATCTCAAGTGACGGCTCATCCTCTTCGACTCTGAGTGCTGCAAAGAGATTAGGAATGATAAAAATCCTGATAAAATCTTGCTGTGGTGTTGCCTCTGTAGTAACCGAGTGTAGATACCTTAAGAGCTACTTAATGGATATTTTTTTTTGTCCATTTCAGTCGCCTTTATGTGGTGATTGCCATCTTTTAGTCACACAACTTTCTAGTTCATCATGTAGAATCTGCCGCCGGTGTGATTAAAAGATGGCAGCCACCATGCAACACCTTAGCGGAGACTGAAATTTAACACTGTTAAGTTTCTTTATTCAAGTAACTCTCAAGGTATCTCCACTTGGTTACTACAGCCTCATTATACGGTACTGATCTCACATAGTTGATAGACACCGCGCGAGTGTGAAGTTAGACTGTAACCTTACTCTTAGATCCTCATTAAATTCATGTAGACTAAGCACATGTAATTCACATTGTGATGATGATGATGATAATCATTACGGTCTCTATTACGTCATGCTAGTGCGCGCGCACCCATGTCTGTATGGTATGAATTGTATCGTGCAGCGGTTTACTGTGAAACCTGTGAGAAAGTGTATATACAATGTACTATTATGTAGATCTAGGCCTAATCGTTTTTAGGAAAAATGCTCCATAAAAATTAAAAGATAAGAAAATTGACACGAAACAGCTGAGAAACACAACAACTTTTAAATCATGGCCATGCATTATTTGAACAAATGATGAAGATTTAGTTGATTTTTGGTATATTTTATTACGGTATCTCCACGCCGGAGTTACAGGTCAAAGTCTGGATACGATTCCAAACTAGCGACAAATTAGTTTCATCACACATCACCCATCGATCTCTCCAAATATTAGATCTAGATCTAGACCCTATCTCTTTTTCTCATTCACAGACTAGACCTACATGTTTTCTGCACGTTCCTTCAATAAATCGTTATTAAAAATACATAGACCTTATAACTTTCTTTCTTCCTCTGTATTTTTCTTTTTCCACATCAAATTTCCTGGCATATTAACTTTGGTAGTTTAAAAACAAGCAACACCATTCTGGCATTCACAACATCAACAGCCACCAAAACAGTAACACGAAATCACACGGGTAGGACTGATCATTCATTCCCACACATCGACACACGTTAGATAATGCTTTTTACTGGCCGTATAAAGGCCCCAAATTTCCGTTTTACAAACTACAGGGCTAGTATTATTTCCCAAATCAACTTACCTCTTCTCGTTCCTGACGTACGGTAGCTTTTTTTTAACTTTTCAAAGACAGAATCTGAAATTTCTGTCTCTCTGTCTCGTGCTAAATAAAGTGTACAGACTCAAGTTTGTCACTTAATCGTTGCATAACAGTCCTCTGAGCTCCCATCCCAGCGCGCGCCTGTACGGTCGGCGCGGCGCGGCCAGCCGGGTAAAGGATAGACTCAGCTCGGCCAGCTCCACGAGCTGAATTAAAGTTACTGAACTGACTGCAGCTTTGCAGCAGAATGCAATATAGCCAAGAAATGGCAAGATCTGACTCCTTGCATTTTAAGGTAAATGAACAGCTTATTTTTTATTAATCTAGACCTAGACCTACTCGAAATCAGAAACCTGACCTAAATAAAGCGTTTAATAAAGGCTGAAAGTGACAAGAAGAGTGAACTTGTGAAGTAGACTACTTGGTTGGTAAAGAGTGAACAGGTGCAGTTTGATTCTGAACTTGTTGGAAGTCTGAAGTCTGAACAGTGAACTACAGAAATGTCCCCTAGATATGTCTAAATCTTGATCGTATCCAATCCAATAAACCAAGCCCTAGATGATCATATACTATAGACTCTATAGTCTAGTCTAGACAAACTGTGAAAACAATTGCTGATGAAATATCAGTTTATCATTATTGACAAGTAGACAAAAAATGTTAAGGATTTTTAACATTTTAAAAAAGTTGGAATAAACTTGAATACCGGTAAGTCTATGTTTTCCAAATGAATAAAGCTAGATTCATATTGATATTGTCTATTGTCTTGATGGTTCTGCAAATTCTATTCAATGAAAATTATATATGAAATTAAATATTTCAGACAGAGACAAAAAAATCAGAGCTAGACTATTTGTTGTGGATATGCTAATTCTGTTGGGAGTCTGGAACTGGACTACGTACGTCTGGCTTCACCGAATCCCTTGGAGAAGATAGAGCGTCGAGCAATGAAATGTATTTAAAAACTCCTGCAACGTGTCCAAGCAGACAGATTTTTTCTGTGCAATGTAGATAGACCCCTCTAGATCTGTCCACATTGATATTGCAATTGTAGAGATATAATTGAGACCTGAATTGAGATTTTGCATCTTCTTCCTTGTAATACAAATTCTTAAATTATATTTATGTTCCTACATATAAACTAAATTGAATATTATTTGAACAGATGTCAAATATGTTGTCAAATTGAATGGCAGAAAATAATGTTGATTTGAAATTTAATTGAATTTAAGATGATTGACTGTGAGTTATTGATTTTCATTTCATCTTTATTTGTTTCTCCCAAAGATCATTGATTAGTTCATCATCATGGAGCCTATGGAGAAAGAAGATTATCCCATCTGCCTGGTAGCTTGCAAGAGCCGTAACCAGCCACTTACCCCTGAGAAAGGGTACCAATCTGCTCTAACCTCAACTTCTCAATCGGATTCTCTCAAGACAACTGGCTCGCTACAAGATTTCTCTTCCCAGGTCGGATCGAGCGGGGTCATCGTCGACTACCAGAAGGGACTGGTAATCACAACTGCCCTGCCCTTCGCAGAGTTCATCCCCAGTGAACAAGGTGGAAGAAATGATCACCAGTCTAATAATAGTGAGGGTGGATTAGATAACTGTGTAAATCATTACAGTGGGAATGAGCTCAAAGAATCATCGGTTTCAGTGATTCTGCAAAGTCCGAAAATAAACGAGATGGAAAAAGCAAAGCAGAGCTTCCTTTCAACAAGACAATCGACAGCTAACCGGCATCGACCGAGTGCGAATAGAGTTTTCTCAGCCTTGCCCCACCCCAGCAAACTCACGACATCATCCATCAAGGATAATGCGACTGAATCGTTTGAGGTGCATGATGCAAGAGTCGTGTTGCTATGGAGATGTGCATCGCTTGACGACGAGATGAAGTCCCTCATGCCCAGTGCAGACAGGTGGGAGCTGGATTATGGGGAAAAGAAGGGAGAGATTGGTAGCAGTTCCCATCTCATGGATGGAAAGGACGTGTTAGAGGATGGGGATGAAGAGGGGAGAAAGGATAACGGTCAGAGGAATCTTCTGAGCTGGTTTGCTCTGCTACAAGTTGATGGAGGTCTTCATGTTTCCTCAGGACAACAACTCAAGTAATTTGATAAAGATTTGAGGCAATCTTCTTTTCACTTAATTTTATTCAACTAATTAACCATTCAACTCTTCATTGATATTCACTCATCTGTTACCTTGGTAATCAATGAAGAATAAATGAGGTTTCTGTTTGATGCACAACCTGTAGTGGAATTGGGAACTTAAATTAGATCTGGTAATTTTTCAGATTTGGATTGTGACTTTCATTTTAACTTTTAATAAGCAATATCTGATTTAGCTCTCTCAAAAAGAATTTCTGGTAAAATACCGTAGTAAAATACATAAAATATCTTGAAGGAAATTTAGATTTTACAGCAAAGTTCTTTGTTAATCTAGAAAGCTTTCATGAGGAAAATTAATTTTACTTGATTTTAAACTTTTGAAAGAAAGAAGCGGCCGGTACGTACAGTGTGATAGAGAATAACTAACAGAAAAACACAAAACTTAGCATTTTTGTGTTTGCTTAGTATTGCCTCTCTTATAGTCTAATTGTTGCTTTTCTTTCCATTCTGAAATGCAGAATAGTCCCCAGTACTAGCCTGCGTCTGGCCCAGCCTGTTACGGCGTGTGGTACGCCATTTGCAACGCTCAGTCCATCTATCTTCTACAACAGTCTAAGTAAAGGGATCATCACTAAACACAGCGGGCAGGACCTTGTTATGACGGACGCAAGGTGCATGCCAGGCACGGAGGGAGGAGGGCTGTTTGTCACGGATAAGAAACATAGGTATGTACATGTATTATCAGGGACAGTGGCGTAGTGTGTGACAAGCCATTAGGGGCACTGACATCATTGGGGGGGGGGGGTGTGAACAAGGCTCAAAATACATGGATGGGCGAATGACTGAAAAAATAAGGTAATTAAGGTTGCTCTGAATGATGAGGAGGAAATAATGTGCAGAAGGGGAAGAATTGGGGGGGGGGGGGGGAATGTCATATCACAGGATGAAAGTCAATGGAAATTTGTATTAGAAAAAGAGCCCTCGTGAGTACTAAAAGAGCCCCTGTGAGAAGGCTCATGGGTTTTTTTTTTTTTTGTGGAATAGCCCCCGTGGACAAAAAATTAATTTGAGCCTTGGTTGTGAATGAAAAATTGTTGTATGATGAAGGGGGTCCTCTATTGTATGACATTTTTTAATGCTCCTTTTCCCCTCTTCTTTTCAAACTCAGCCCCAAACACATCTCTTTGTCTAAATCCAGACTAAATTCAGTTCCTTCAATTGTTGATTACCTGTTAAAGGTATACTGTAGCTAGACGCTTCATATTATTGCACCTGTAATATACCAAAGGATTTGAAGACGGTGCGCTGTAAATTCATATGATGTCTTTTGTTTTGAGCCAGCAACATATACAGGGGAATAATCTCTGTACGTGTAGTACAGGAGTCAATAGATTCAACGTCCTTCTGCCTTGGATCTCAGCATTTATATTGTAAACAGTTTGACTTTGTATTGTAAACAGGTTTAATACCAAGTTGTGACATCAGTTTCCTTTTCAGATAGTAAGCTGGGAACCCAGGGAAAAAATACACGGGGGCTCAGGCGAAGTAGCCCCCAAAATGCCCAAAAGAGCCCCCGAAAGTTATAAAAGGGCCCTCAAATTTTCTGGTATGGTACTAGTATGGGTCATAGCCAGAAAGGTATTTTTTCTGTGTATTAAAGAACATAACTTGACCCCTTTCTGCCTTTCAGCAGTAGGTATTATTCAAATGAATTGTTAAGTTGTTTACGATTGTGTCATTGATTTAATTTGCAGATACCTCGCTGCGATGATCATATCTCCTCTTTGCTGGAAATCCAATGAATGGATCGGTCTGACTCTGGCTTGCTCTATGACCGCCATCTTGGATTCACTTCAAGGGTTGACCTCGATTGACCTCTCAATGATAAGGTCAACATACCATGGGTACGGTTCTCATTCCAGTCACGAAATGTGCCTTCAAAATCCAGGTAAAAGCCATTTGACAGAAAGAATGTTTTAATCCTATGTTATCAAGGAAGCTCCCTTTAATAGTTAAATTTCTCTACTTATTGTCAAATCAGGAAAGTTAATTATTGAAAGTTTATATGGATATTGCTTTCCCTTTCCCTATACATGTATGTAACGCAGATATACCTTGACTTGAATGTTTCAAATCATAGTACTCTTGAGAGTAAGAACAGTGTTGGCATCAGGATCATTTATTGATGAGAAGGAAGGTCTTATACTTAAATTCCTGCTTGTTGTCAATTCAGGAAAGTTAATTATGGAGATTATAATTATGGACATTAGAGATGCACCTTGATTTGTAGTGCTATTACGAGTTGGAATGGGCTTCAGGTGTAATTGCAGAAGTGCCTGAGTGATACTTACCGTCATATTGTAAAGTTTAATCAAATTTTAATGTTGATAATTCTTTTTCTTCTCCTTTCCTTGTATGTAATAGAAGTGGACCTCAAGCGTTTTCAAAGCGTAGTTCTATTGCGAGTTGGGACAGTGTGGGGTTCAGGGGTCATCGTCAATGAGAAGGAGGGGCTTATACTGACATGCAGGCATCTTGTAAAGGGTGCATCTTACAACCAAGGTGAAAAAAGTGTTTCTGTTTCAACCATTTTCTTTTTTCAAAGCTGCTGATTATTCCTACATTTGTTATTTCTTTTTGGAGGAATCTGCATCCTATAATAGGCCTTCAAACTTATGTATTCAATTGTAGATGCCTCTCCTTTATCTGAAAACTGCTGCGAGAAAGCATACAAACTAATTGCTCATACAGTGGACTTGAAGTCTAGGAAAAGAACAAACCATGCATCAGTCTTTGACAGAATACTAAAAAAAGGTTGATACTGATATTCATATTCTGATCTTAACCGACATAGAGATAATAGAACTTTAACAAAATTAAAAATAGCTTTATATCTTGCATTCATCAGAGTAAACTTAATACTGAACAGAAAACTGTAATAAAACAATATAAACCGAAACTTAGAAGAACCAAAGATAAATAAAGCATAAAAAACTAATTTTTTCTTTTAATCAATTTGATAGTGAATGTATAAGTCTGCTCCGGTCTGTGGATGAGTGCAATTGTGGTAAATATGAACCCTGTGACCTCTTCATTGGACATAGTCACATTATAGGTCAAAGGCCAAGGGTCATCTTCACTACAGCATCATCAGGACACTTTTATTCATGTTCTGACCTTTCTTATAATCTCTTTGATATAGTGAGTGTGAAGGTCTCCTCCGGTTCATGGATGAAAGCAAGTGTATTACACACAAATCCTGTGACCTCACCAATTGACCTAGCCATCTTGAAGGTCGAAGGTCATCAAGACAATGCTTCATTGGTCAGCATTGGAATGGACACTGACTACCAGGAAGGTGAGTTACATACACAATGATTGGTAATTTCCAAAGGAGAATTTAGCGACTTTCAGAGTTTATTCCAAATGCGAAGACTGACAGTAATTCTCTCTCTCTCTCTCTCTCTCTCAACTCTTTCTCTCAACTCTCTCATCTCTCTCTCTCTCTCTCTCTCTCTCTCTCTCATCTTTCTCATCTCTCTCTTTCTCTCTGTCTGTCTCTCCCTCTCCCTCCCTCCCTCTCTCTGTCTGTCTGTCTCTATCAGGTTCCAGGGTGTATGCCGTGGGGTTCCCTCTCTTTGATCCAAGCCAAAGTTCAACGCCTTCTGTGACCTCTGGGGTCGTGTCAAAGGTCATCAGAATCAACCAAAAGCCGATCATGACCCAGGTAAGAGAATGTCTATTGTACTGCATAAACATGGTAATACAGTCAAAACTACTGTATAGAAAGACCACCTGTCTACCAAGACAAAATTTGTGTTGTTTCCCTTGAAAATCGTTTCTCATGGAAACATGTACTAAAGGAACCTGTACATAAAGACCACCTGCCTATAAAAACCACTTTTCTTGTCTCCCTTGGGTGGTCTTTATAGACAGGTTTCACTGTACAACAATTAGCAATATTCTAGTTTTTTCTTGTCTCAGATATTCTTATTTCATTTGAAATTTCAAGTGAATATTGAATTGTTCTCTCCCAAAATTAGAAATGAACATTCCAAGACTTTATATCCAATGTAATGGATTGATGGAAGCACACCCCCCCCCCCCCCCCCCCCCCCCCCCCCCCCCGAAAGAGAAAGAAAAGATGGAGAAGGAAAGGCAAATTGACAAGAAAATAATACCCTCATTTGATACCCTTTCCTACATTTTAACCAACTAATGAGACCCCCCCCCCCCCCTTACAACAACGATGCCCCTTAAATGGTTTCCATTATTGCATTTCTATGCATTAAATCTTGTGACTTTATTCAGACGACTCAAGAGTACTTTGTTTTCTCTATTGCCCATTGGGGGTGACATGCTTTCGAGTATTATAGCAATTTCGATTGCTTTTGTCACCCCTGACCAGCGGCTTGTATCCATCTTTCTCTCTCCTCTCCACTTTCCTAAAACTGTTTTCATGTATTATGAAAATTCTATGTATTATCTGATTGTTATATTTTGTATGTTTTCCGACTGATATCATCAGTCCAAGATATTGGTGGACGACCTCTACCCCGTTCCTTCGACTGCCCCTTGCAGTATTTGCTTCTCAACACCTTCAGATCTCCTAACAATGTGCCCAAAATAGTTTAGTTTTCTTTCCATACTTCCCCTTCTGAGGGTCAAGTCTGTTCCAATCTTTTCCAGGACCCACACATTTGTCTTTTTATTTTTCCATGACACCTGCAACAGCCTCCTGTAGGTTGGTCAAATAATAATAATAATAATAATAATAATAATAATAATAATGATAATAATAATTTCTTTTGTTATCAGTCTACCTGTGCTATAAATGCCGGAGCAAGTGGGGGCGCTCTTTTATGCGCAGAGACCGCGAACCTAGTCGGTATCATAGCTAGCAACTCAAGGTACAACTTCATTTGTCATCATTTTTTAATCGGATGCTTATACGACTATAGTAGCATTGTGGTTTTTAAAGGGAAGGTTGAGTTCTGGGAAGAATATGAAAAATAATTTGTGAACGTTATCATTATACTCTGTTCACTTTGATGTGTATTGCATATGTATTGTAATTTGTAGGTTTATTTGCACTTTTTTGTTTTGTTTAATGTATAATTGTTCATCCGTCTATTTTGTTTGTTATATAGCGCTTAGAGAATTTGATGGTAAGCGCTTCGAAAGTAACGTTTTATGTTATTATTATTATTATTATTATGCAAGTGTGGAAGAACATCAAATAACACATGTTCCCTGAAAAGCATGGCTCTTAATTCAAACGCCTTAATTTTCTGAATATTGCAGATACATCTTTCTGTGTACAGTGCTTGTAACTTTACCAAGACTGGGCCAAATTTCTTATCATTTTGACAATTCCAGAACCTTTCAATACACACCAGTACTTATATGCTACATGATCAACCTTTTCTGATCGATTCCAAGTTTCTTTCACAGTGCAATCGCATGACCAGTACTCAACTTGATCTTTACCAGTGTATTGCACTGGATTTGTAGTAATAGGGTTAAAAAGGAATAGTTCTTGTAAAGGTGAAAATATATTGTGAGCTGTCTCATTCCTTTTATTCCCATGATGACAATGCCATAGTAAAAAAGGAATGAAAAATCGCAAAGAAGATACCAGTTTCTGTTGTAGTCTATACCTATATCGTTCCATGCTAATATTCTTTGGCAGGATTTGTCTTTCATTTGAGACATTGAAGGAGTTAAAGTAATATTCTTGTTTTCTTTTCTTTCTTTTTGAACAGAGACAGTGAGAGCGGAGCCTCATTCCCTCATGTTAATTTCAGTATACCTGTAGAGTGTTTTAGGCATGCTATCAAGCAGTACATCATTACTAAAGGTACATTTTATTTATTTATCTGAATTAAACTCTGTTCAATGGTTAAGGATAGCTTGAGCCTTGAGCCATTTTCAACCCATAGATAATGAAACAAAATCAGTCAGAACTGTGATGGGATGCCGATTGCCCAGAAGTAACCAATGAGCAAAAAAGTTTGTGAAGAAATCCAACTACAGAAACTATGAAGTGTACCTGTACTGTAGGGGGCATTCCAAGACTTCTGTGTCTTAGAGGCACTTTGGGCAAGGTCTCAACGTTTTTCATTTTTAGATCTAGGAACGGATGCAACTGAATAAGTGAAATACACACCAATGACTTTGAAATGAAATCCAACTAAATGCATTGTTCTCTTGTGCAATAATCTTCATTTTCTTAGCTTGATTAAATTGATAGTTACGGGACCAATGATTGCATTTCTTATCATTAGTTCTCTCTGTTACATTGTCTTTGTCGCAGATCCGTCATGGTTTAAGGACTTGGAGCTGATCAATGAGAAAGTCGAAGCTGTCTGGGCTCTAGAGGAGAATGGCACATACATCAGAAGACTCCCTAGCAAGCTTTGATCTTCTTGGAGGACTTGAGAAATATTTTGATTTATAGTTATCATGGGCCCTGTAAATACAGTGCGTCCCAGAAAAAGCGAAACCGAGAATTATCAATGTTTTATATAACTTATTATTAACAAATTAATAAATGACACATATTTGTAAAGCTTAGATCTTCCTCTTTCATCCGATGCAACTCATATAATGCATATTTCACGCATGAGTGATTACAATTTGAAGAGAGGGTACCAAAAAAGTCATTTGGCGAACGGTATCTGAATTTCAAAGAGAAAATCACATTCTTTCGCCCTTTCATATGACACCTCAATCAGGAAAACTAAGCCAGGAATAACAAAGTTCTGTTTGTTTAAAGTAATGCTTGCATTTCAATAATTTGATTAGACAAATTCGTTTTCACTGGCTGCCCGCCATAGCAACAAACAGAGTTGACAAAAGACTTTACTCTGTTTCGTTGACGATCAGCCATGCATCAAGTCTTTTGTCTTTTTCGTTTTGTCTGGGACGCACTGTATAGAAAAAGTTAATTGCATCTCCCCAATATTAATCTTATCTCCTTCAATGAGTCGTAATCTTATAATAAGAAATAACTTACAATTAATTTCATGCTACAGTTAGATACAATGCCTGATAAGATAGAAGTAATTGTAGCAATATTTGAGATACACTCTATTTTTAAAGATTGATTGGAAGTCTTTATGTTTATGTTATAGGACTATGGTGTAGAACAAGAAATTTATTGCCGACAGATAAATAATTGGATGAACAGTAATGTGATTATTTTGAAATGATGGCATTCCAGAGTGAAGTTTTTAGTCTTGTTCTTTCTATAAAAGAATATAAAGTATTGACATTTTAAGTTTTTACCTCTTTACCTGTGTCATTTGTTAATGACCCTTGATATTTTTATTATGATGATCATGTGCCATAAATGTGGAGCTACAGATTGATGAATTGTACTAATGTGAACAAGCAGCTGCAATAAAGATGATTTTAATTATAATTGAAAGGTTTCTTCTCTTTTCTGTTTACTTCATTGTGGGGTGGGATGCTCAATTTCCTTCATAATGTTAGATTATAGTCAAATAAAATGTTGGCTAAAGTTCATTCAAATGGAAATCTATAGACACAGAACACAATAAATTCACAATGACAACTTGGAAGTACAAACTACAAAGACAATTTTATTGCTCACTGATTTCATTTTACAAATGGGCTCCCACCCCCTCCTCTCCCCATCCCCTTCACCAACTTTCCCTTTTTGGCTCTTGATGCATTAAATGCAAAACACATGTACTTGTCGACCAGCAGTCACAATCAATACAAAATAATACACAGCAGTTAAACATTGCTGTTCAAAAAACTCAATCCGTATCACTTTGCAGTGGAAATTGGTTGCAATAAGGACATTGGGGACCATGAAAATAATATTCTTATATCCGGTGTCTTTTTTATATTTCTTAAACAACCCCAAAACCTCAAAAAACATTGTAATACGCAAGAACTGGGACTAGCAAAATGTACCTTGTTATATCGGGTCACTTGTCATATCTCTTTTGCAACACAATTTCAGGGCTAAATTGATTACATATTAACAGAGCTCTCTGTAACAATTAGTTTCCATTGTACATGGAAGTTTACGCAAGAAGCAACATGTACAACAATGAAATATTGCAAAAAATGTGGTAATACACAAATTTTGACTTGGTAAGAAAGTCTGCAAGGCTTCAAACAATGCCCAAAGAGTGGTGGTTTGCACTGGCAAAAAAATATACAGTACTGGCACTAGGTCCTTTTCTCTTCCGTACTGTCAATTATGGATAGAAGGTCCTCTCCCGTACCCTGCGGCCTCTCTGAAGCAGTGGAGCTACCAGCTTGGATCAACCTTTTAGAAGCTTCTTGAGAATTACTGCCACTACCACCGACATTTCCTGTTGATAGTATGGCGGGCTGGGCTTGAACCAGTGAGGAGTGCTCCCTCCTGGCAGCTAGTTGCTCTCTGTGACCTCCGACCTTTGACCCCTGCCTGACTCCTGGCGCAGAGGGAGTGGAAGATGTGATCTTGGCGACTTGCGAGATTCCAGTAGGTGGCTTTAGAGGAAGCCGTTGACTGCTGCTGTGACTTGCAGGAGCACGGCTGGGAGCAACTGGAAGTTTGGGTCGAACTCCAGCAACGCTTGTACCAGGAGTTTGCCTCACCTTTGGAGTAACCGACCCGATACCAACCTGACCTAGCAAGGACCCTGACCCCATGACCTTGCTGATAGCCGGAGCAGGATTGTGTCTCACAGACGATTCAGGACTGGGGACGTTGAATGTTTTGACAATGGAACTCAAGTGCTGCTGCTGGGTCTTCAGGAACTTCTGGAAACTGCCCGCAAAGGACCCTGTGCCAGCTGGTGATAGTGGGCCAGTTGGCGATAGTGGACTTTGGATAGAAGAAGGTTTGCTGACTGCTGCCTGAGACCATTTTGAAGGGTCTCTCGATACACCATGAGGAGGTGGACCAACCATTTTCTTCACAACGCCCATTTTCGATGACATACTTCCAGAATAAGCTGATGACACAGCATGCTTGCTTGTCCCAGGTAAAGAAATGGGCCGCTGATGATGAGGCACTTGTCTAGGAGTCGTCGTCACCGAGCCCAAAGCTCCAATATGAACCCTTGAGGTGGGCTCACAGGTGACCTTGCTACTGGGAGGCTCAGGGCTGCCCCCAGCAAAGCGTTTCGCTTGCGGAACTCCAGGGGAACTGTTCTCCAGCCTCTCTCTCCGTTGTGCCTCTGTCTTTTCATACTGCCTCGCCGCTTCTTGGACTATACTTGCAATATTCTCGCTGGTGCTTTCCATCTGGGGAAGCTTTCGCTTCACACCGATCTCTGGCATCCCCGATCCGCTTCCTTCCGCCCTCCTGGAACCACTCTCCTCCTGCATTCGTAATGGCGACACGACCTTTGACTCCTCACCCTGCGAGGGCCCGCCTTCCTTGCCTCCCCTTTCTACACTGCTCCTCACACTCTCTTGCGCAGGAGTGTCCACAGACGTCTTTCCCGACGACATAAGCACACTGCCCTCTGCAGGTGACTTCATCTCTCTCGACCCACTCTCGGTAGCTTCCATCGCTTCTCCTCTCCCTGCCGTCTTTCCGTCTTGCTCCGATGGCTCACCTAGCCCGCCCTGGTCGGAGCCAGACGAGGTGGACCACCCGGCGGGTCTCCTACCCTCTGAAGATAGTCCAGGTCTAGCTGAGGAGGAGCTGGAAGGCGAGTCTCTGTGATAGCCCCTGGGTAGCATGCCTTCACTGTCGGTTGGAGTCTGAAAGAAAAGTAGAATAGCAGTGCATTCTTTACATTTAGAAAAAAAATTCATTCAATATTCTTTTTTGCAATTCACAAAGCCAAAAAACATAAAAATTTAAAGTGTAAATAAATGGCAACGGCGTGCAACAGAAGACTTTCGCGTCTAAACTGAGTGTTGTGTTATAAGATACAAAAATGTGAAGTATATTACACTTTACCTCATCATAAAAAAATGCAGCTCTTTTGCCATGTCATATCTGAACGGACATTTTATAATAACATGATTTTGTTTGTTCATTTAGTCACATAGTTTTAAAGGTCATTTCAATGACATACTCTAGAAACGAAGTGGACCAACATTACCATTTCAAATAAGGGTAAAGCCTTGGAGTCAACACTTTGATTGGGTTGAAAAGTTTATGACAGTGCAGTTACTCACTCTTGGTAGCTTGTTAAAGGAGATGTGGTGATCACAGAACCGTGCGGCTTGGTCTAACAAGGCTGGCTCAGACTCGATCTAAAGAACAGAATAGAAACAACAAAGCATTCAAAGATTTTTCTATTTTTTTTCCCTTTCACACAATTCAGATAGTTACAAGCGTTGAATTGCCCTTTACACATACCTGCCAACCTTTCACAGTAAAAGTTAGGAATCTCTCAAGGCCAATTTAGGAACACAGACTATTTTGTTTACTTTTAACACAAAATATTTTAACAGAAAAAGAGAAGATTCTAGGACTCAAAACAATAGCTTCAATACCAAAAAAAAATAGGAATCATTTTTCCAAAATAGGAATGGTGGGCAGTATGTTTATATACAACTAGCTTGCATCAGGACATGACACTAATTGCATATTATAGAAGAATCAATATTTAACATGATCCCTGTTTCATGTGGCAAGCCAAAAAATCAATTTGCCTATTATCGAAATGATTTTATCATTCCTTTTTTAACATAGTATAATTTGTCTATTTTACTTTTTTTCTTTTGTTTATGATGCAGATGCTTTTATGCGATCTCTTTTTTTAAAGTTTTTTTTTTGTTTCACAAACGTGCCTTGAGCATTTGATTTCAATTGGATTTGGTGCCTTACAAATATCATATATATTATTATTGCTATTATTATTATTATCATTATTATCAATATTATCATTATTATTAATATTATTATCATTAATTAATAATCATTATAAATCAGAGATTATCTGTTACTCACTGAACTGCCTTTCAGCACTTTAAACGCTGTGATCAGGAGCTCCGACGCTAGAGATGTGAGCTTGGGTTGCTTTGATTGGGTGTACTGGTAGCATCGAAAGGAAGACAGCACGAGTCCAAGACTTTCCTCCGCTGTTCCTGATGGCGAGACGACGAGCCGCGATCGGATGGTGCTCCTGTAAGAATCAAACGCTTCGCGAGCCAAGAAAAGACGGTCTGCATCTCTCAGGTATTTCCTTGATGGGAGAAAATATGGAATCGTGATCAAAATGTAAAACAGGGGAGTGTTTCACAAAGGCTTAGATCGACTTTAAGTTGGACTTAACTATAGCAGGCCATTCATGCCACTGGTTGCTCTCACCATTGGTCACTCAATTATGATCTTTTGATAAGTTTTCCTTTTATAATAAACTATCAAAAAATGTTAATTCTGTAGATTTGTGAC
This sequence comes from Strongylocentrotus purpuratus, assembly GCF_000002235.5. Classification (NCBI taxonomy): domain Eukaryota; kingdom Metazoa; phylum Echinodermata; class Echinoidea; order Camarodonta; family Strongylocentrotidae; genus Strongylocentrotus; species Strongylocentrotus purpuratus. The sequence goes on along the minus strand of NW_022145606.1, from coordinate 43,954,068 downwards.
CGTGTTCTATACGTTCCTTGAGAAACCAATGCCAGGAATGTCTAGAAGATATAGTGGCATGAACAGCCTGCCATATTTAAGTCCAACTTAAGGTCAATCTTAGTTTTTGTGAAACTCTCCCCAGATCAGACAAAGCACACTTTATACGGCATGGAAACGACGTGTCGGGTACTTGATGCTTATATTTGATTTGCATCCCCTTTTTTGGACGATAAATATATAAAACAGAGATTAAAATGAAAGCTACTTGCTAGAGAAAAGTGTGAACTTCTGAGGTAATTAGTTAAACCTTTGTTGCACGCTTCCAAACAGAGATGTTGAGGTCTAGTAGATACATCGCTTGAATGTGAATCACATGGTTCAAGGTTCGAGTCAAGCCGCAGCACTAAAGTCCCTTGATAATATATTAATTTACGTTTGCCATTCTCTACACAGGTTTAGTAAACGGGTACCTGGTAGGAAGACATTCCTTAAATGGTTGAGCACCTTATCATGGTAGCTTGGCTAAAGCCGAGGTAATAATATGATTGCAGGGGGAACAGTGTTCATACTGATGAGGTTACCCTGGGTAAACAAGACATGTACCACAAGAATAACTCCCCTGGAAATACGGGGAGGAACAAAATATGAAGAGTGAGAAGAGAAGAGAAGAGAAGAGAAGAGAGGAAGAGAGAAGAGGAGATTATAGGAGAGGAGAGGAAAGGAGAGAAGAGACGAGAAGAGCAGAGAAGAACAGAGAGGAAAGGAGAGAAGAGAGGAGAGGAGAAAAGAGAGAGAAGAAAGGACATGACAGAATAGAACAGAAGAGAAGATGAGAGAGGAGAGGAGAGGAGAGAAGAGCAGAGAAGAGCAGAGAAGAGCAGAGAGGAAAGGAGAGAGGAGAGGAAAGGAGAGAAGAGAAGAGTTGAGTGGAGTGGAGAGGAGAGGAGAGAAGAGCAGAGAAAAGCAGAGAGGAAAGAAGAGAAGAGAATAGAGGAGAGGAGAAAAGAGAGAGAAGGACATGATAGAATAGAAGAGGAGAGATAGAGAGGGAAGAAAGGACATGAGAGAATAGAAGAGGAGAGATGGAGAGAAGAGAGGAGAGGAGAGAATAGAAGAGAAAACCAATCACACTCACTTGCCCTGCTCTGGAATACGGTAGAGTTTAGAGGTGACCCAGGTCTCGCGGAGAGGACCTAAAGCCGTCTGTCCTCTGGTTGCTTACTAACAAGCATTTATGCTTTCTTAGCAGCCAGGTACAATAACCACCACTACTACTACTACAGTCAAACCTGTCCATAGCAACTGCCCAAGCGAAAAACAAAAAGTAGCCTTTGTAGACATGTGGTCACTAAAGCAGGTTTGACTGTACTACTAAATAAGACAAATGTTAGAAAAGGAATCACACTCACTTTCCCTGCTCTGGAATGCGGTAGAGTTTAGAGGTGACCTGAAGCAGGAGAATGTGGTCTTTGAGCTCCCTCAGAATGTACACCAGAAGGGCCACAGAGCGATACATGTGCCATGGAAAACTACCAGATCTGTTATTAGAATAATCAAAGAGAACAGGTTTATTACATGATGATATAAAACATAGTTCAGTTAGAAAAAGACACCTCTCTACCAAGGCCATTCATGCCTTTGGTTGCTCTCTCCATTGGTCTCTCTACTCTGATCTCTAGATATTATTTTTTCCTTCAATAATGAGCTCTTAAAAAATGAGAAAAACAGTGGCATGTCAAACTTAAAGTCGATCTTAGTCTTTGTGAAACACTCCCCTGTTCTCCTTTGGACTCACCTATCAATGTCTTGGATAGGGTTCCTCCAGATCCCTTGGAACAGGTTCTTGCTCTTATGCTGCTCTGAGAAGAGACCTGGTGCTACGATGTGGTCTGCGGGAGTCTTGGGAGGGTACCCACTGCTTCCACCTATCAGGATGTCCTTACTCCACGCCAAGTTCTGCTCAAGAGAGGCAACAAAGATGGTCTTTATATCAAGCAGATGTTCTCTTTGAACAGGTTTCAATATAAAACATTGTTCAAGGAAAAGCATAAATTGGTCTTAAAGGCATCGTTTAACAATGTTAAATCTGAGATGCATGGCCCTACGTATTATCAGTGTCTGTGATATGGTGTAATATTGAAGTCCTAAAAAATTGCGCTTAAAAATGATCATGAAGTGCCTTCAAAAAGTAAAAATCTTTGAGTGACCTGTTTTACCATACTCATTTTCCCTAATAGACTGTAGTGTTATGAAAACCGTTAGGCAAACACAACATTTGGTTTTGATTTTCAATCATAAATATCTTGATAATCAGACAGGCGATCAGCTTGTAAAAATCATGGGGTTCCTGATTGACCAAAAGGTTATTATCATTGCAGCATAAGCTAAATCCAGGATTTTGTTTCAGAATCTGAGACAAAGTTACCTAATCCCTTTAAGCAGATGTTGTCTATGTACAGGTTTCAATAAAAAAAACATTGTTCTAGGGAAAGCATAATTTGGTCTTAATAGGCAGGTGATCATTATTGAAATCATTTTAGGAAAAGGTTTAAATGAGCATTAAAGGGATTGAAAAAACACTGACTTTGTAGATGGGTGGGCTTTCTATACAGAGGCCGCAAATGCTGAATTTCTAATGCCATGTTAAGTTTTGGGCAATAGAAGTTCCAGGGCAAGTCCTTGTATATGGTCATTTCGCATCACATACAACAAGCATCATTGAATAATGACTAAAATTTATGTACTCATTGTTAAGCTGATTCAGGCTATAGTTTAGCAAATTTGAGCTTATGTAAGGGTAAAGGCCTACAAAAAAAAAAAGTTGTATTGCCCTTTGCTACCTTTTTATAACGTTTTTTAGAGAAAAAAATGTGTTAAAGCATTCAAAACTGAAAAATATAAGCCCAAAGAGGGAGTAAAAAAAAAAGGTAAAAAAAAAAAAGATTTCTGACGAGCCGACCCATGTTTTGGCACCTTTAAAGCTTATCTGCCGTAGTTTACAGGAGGGATTAGACCGCTCTGCAAGTCACTGGACAGGTGGTTATCTCATCAACTCAGCTCTGAGTTAACATAAGAAAAAGAGGATCATGGGGGACCAATGGTCACCGATTAGGCATTGTTTGTTTTATAGAGGGTGCAAGTAGCTACCAGTAGTGCAGTGGGCCTTTAAAGGGCAATACAACATTTTTTGTTTAGGCCTAATGTTTATGTTGTAGGTAGCTCACCTTGTGGGTAGGGGCGTAGGCATAGAGGTAAGCCATTCTGTAAGCTGCCTTGTAATGCTGTGGGAACCTCTGAAGGCAGAGTTTCATGGCACCAAGACAAACATTGATCAACTCCAGGTGTCTCTTCTTTGTCTCCTCATCCACCTCAACCACAGTCTCTCCTTCTGTCTCTCCTTCTGTCATTCCTTCAGTCTCTCCTTCTGTCATTCGTTCGGGCTCTTCGCCAGCCTCCTTCTCCTTCTTGGTGACTGCATCGTCTTTCACCTTGCCCTCATCCTTTGTCTCCAAGCTTGCCCCTACAGTGCTTCCAGTTCCTAGTCCTTCTGTAATGACAGGGGTCTTTGTGGTACTATCCTCTTTGTTTTGGACTGCAGCCCCCTCCCCTTGGATGCTGGTGTCCATCTTGTCTTCAGCCCTTTCCTGTGCGTCCGCTTCGCTCTCGTCTTTAACTTTCATCTCTTCCTGTTCAGGAACTTCGCCTTTGTGGCCTTTGTCATCTCCTGCAGCACTATCCTGTTCCACTTTCGCAGAATCACCATCCTTTCGAAGGACACCCTCAGCGCTTCCTCCTTCCTCTGGAAGATCACCATCTACTGCGCGAATTCTTTGACTTTCTACTATACTTTCATCCATTTTATGCCCTTGAACTTGTTTCTCATTGTTGCTTCCACTCCGGATACTGTCACTTGGTGGTGCATCATCTGCTCCTGATTTGTCTTCCGTTTCCTCATCCTTGATGGAACCTGCTTCCTTTGACCTTGTATCTATCATAGGCAGTGCCTCTCTCTCAAGACTTGGCAATACTAAAAGGTCTTCTGATCCCTTCTCTTGGATCTCTCCAACTTGAGAGATAGACTCCAGAGTTGGGGCATCACTGTACAATTTTTCTTTGGAACCAAGCTCCACAATCTCCCCTTCCTTCTTCTCATCGGAAATGAGGGTCGTCGGTTCTTTTGCGATGTCTTCTGGCTCTTCTTCTTTCCTTTGATCCTTTTCCTGGTCTTCAAGATGAGTTGTCTGCACGTCAACCTTCATCTGACCCTGCGCCGGAACAGAACCTTGATCAGCTTCCATCTCTCCTGAAAGGACTTTGTCTACATCTTCTACGACTTCAGATTTCTTATTTTTATCCTCTTTGGATTCATCAACACTAGGCTTCTGCAGAAGTGCCAATTCTTCTGCATCATCTGCTTCTTTGACTTCTCCTTGTCCTCCATCTTCTCCTCCTCCTTTGATGATCTCCAGATTCTCTTGGATTCCCATTTTACCTCTTTCATCTCCTTCCTCTGGTTCTACGATATCTCCTGATGATCCAATTTCCATTTTCTCTTCAGAAATATTTCCCTCCAAGGTCCTCTTCAGAACTTCTTTCGTCTCCTCTAGACCTCCTCTATTCCCATCAACGGATTCCTCAGCTTCATTCTGGTCAGTAGTATCTGCTTCATCCATGTCCATAGCAACTGGAGATTGTACATCAGTCTTCTCCATACCATCTTGGTTTATCTCTTCTCCTCTCGAAGCAGGAATAGGTTCCTTTACCTCTTCTGTGTCCATGACGACAGCTTGTCCTGGATCACCGGGTTCCGCATCATCAGATGGCGCAGAGACCACAGTCAGATCCATCTCAGCTCTAAGCTCATCAGGTTTCTCGGTCCCTTCTTGCCTAATCTCAGCTGAGGTCATAGAGACATTGTCCTTATTTTCAGGAGATTCACACCTTTCAATCACAGCTTCCGCTTCAGGGCTCGGTTTGGAGACGACTATGGCAGGGATCTCCAGCTTGGGATCTTTACAAGGAGCGACGATGTCTTCAGTGGTTGTTCTACCTTCAGGCTGATCTGTGGAAGTGATAAGAAGAATTGCATGCAATTAGAATGTAGGAGGAATCACCTGACAATTCTGTTATAGGAACTCTCATCCATTTGCAAACCACAAAATGGACAATGAAATAAGATAAGACCTCAATCCAAAATTGTCCAATATATAAAAATGAAATATTCAGCATAGTGTGCTTCAAATTTGGAATCCTATAAACCACAAATGATTTAGAATGCTTAGAGGCCTTTGTTGCAAGCAGCCAGTGGTTTTAGCTCACTTGCCCTTCATTTACTTTAATTTTTCACTCAAACATAGAATGTCTGTATTTCGTTGCAAGAGTTTTTTTTTTTTTTGCTAGCCTTTTACAATATCATGTCTGAAAGAACCCTATTTGGTGCAGCCCTTTCCAGTGAATACCTTTTTCAGGCTGTTCAGCATCGGAAACTCCTCCACTCATCCCATCTTCACCTCTTGTCTTCCCGTCCTCTCCCATCCCTACAATAGAGGGCGTTCCATCGGGCGTGGTTGGAACGGCTTGCGCCTCTGCCGCAGATAGGGCACGACGGGCTGGGACGGGGCGCAACGTAATCGTGCTCCGCTGGGCGGAGAGAAAGGACGACATGCTCTCGTCACCAGAGAAAATGTCACTCTCGGAAGCAGTGTCTGCAAAGTTAGTTTCAATAATTTTAGGGAATTTCATGGAAGAGACGTCTTTCAAGGGGTTCGGTCCAAAGAATGTTTTCTTACTTCTTTTCATGTATAGAATATGTAGATCGTGAAGTCAAGTTATATATGAAGCTACAGCAAAATTGAGGTTTGCAACAACAAAAATTAAAAGTCAAAACATGTAGGGACTCTTGATCTTTGCTTCCTTATATACGAATGAAATGAAAACCTCTAGAACAAATAATGAAGACATTATCCATTCCCCATGGATGTACATGTAGCTGCTAACCTTCCACGGTTACAGTAATCTCTCTATACAAAATAGGAATACATTGTATCTTGAAGTTTTCATATAAAAAATGCTACCCCTCACAACAGGAGAAAGAGGGAGTAAGAGAGAGAGTGTGTGTGTGTGTGTGTATGTGTGTGTGTAAGAGAGAGAGAGAGAGAGAGATAGTGAGAGAGAGAGAGACACTGAGGAAGAGGGAGTAAGAGAGAGAGGGTGAGTGAGAGAAAGAGAGGGTGTTTGTGTGTGAGAGAGGGAGGGAGGGAGGGAGGGAGGGAGAGAGAGAGAAAGAAAGAGAGAGTGAGAGAGCATGAGAGTGAGAGAGAAAAGGGCAGAACCCAATTTTACTGTACCTGTAGTAGGTTCCTCTTGACTTGACCTAGATCTGCGGTATTTCTCATGAAGGTAGTCATGATCCTGGGGTGTGGCAACATAGATGGGGCTGCCACGCCTCTTTGGTGCCAGGCTAGGAGGCGTGTCAGGCTTGGGAGGACGTATCCTGGCATCTTGCTCAGTATCAGTTGATCTGAAGAAATAATGACAAAGAGGCAAAGTGAAAACAAGGTAGTCATGATCTTGGGGTGTGGCAGCGCTGTGTGTGTTGCCATAGGGGGTGTGTCATGCTTAGAGGGCGTTTCCTTGCCTCCAGTTCAGTGTCCGTCAAGCTGTAGATAAGTTAAGCTAAAATATAAGCATAAGATATGTAGATATACAATTAAGGATCTGTACTTCCTCTCAGCCTCCTGAAAACTATCCCTGAGACAAATACTCTTTAGACAACTACCCCTAAGGACAACTTTCCCCTAGAAAAACAACCCTAAAATAAGAAAACCCTCAACTTTAACCCTCTCGACCACATACCTAACACCAACACTACATTTTTGATGAAGTGAAGTCTAGAGCAAATGTTCCAGAGATAACATAGCATCGTCAACTAAGCATCAACGCTTTGTAATTATGAATAATTCATTTTGTGAGCTGCTCCCCAGTGTGTGGACTTTTCACACACTGATGAATAAAATGTGGGACCAGCATCAAGGATGGGCAGTAATGATTCCTTATGAATAATTCATTTTGTTAGATTCTCCCACAGTGTTAATATTTCTCATACAGTATGAACAATTCTGGGTATCAGCATCAAGGAAATACAACTTACGGTTCACTACTCGGTTCTCTCTTCTTCTCCTCGGCCCTGACGAAGGGAAGCTGTGCGGCTTCTTGGACGAGGCCCTCTAGTGTTCCGTAGGCATCCAACTTGACCTTTGTACCTGGCAGCGAGCACTGGACAAGCTTCAAGATTGCTGAGTGGATTCTGAAGTACATCTACAAAAAGAAATAACAGATAATGCCAGTCAAGTCTGCTTTAGCAACCACCTGTATAGAAAGACCACCTTTCTGGAAAGAGACCGCATAATTTATTGTTTCCCCTTGAACAGGGTTTTGTAAGCGCTTTATAAGCAACGTTTTTATCATCATTATTATTATTTGGAGTAACCTGTAAATAAAGACCACCTGCCTATAAAGACCATTTTTCTCGTCTCCTCTTGTGGGCTCATATTATAAAGTTTTCATATATACAGTTAAACATGTCTATAGCGACTGCCCAAGATTTCGTTCAAACCTCAACGAATGTGCACCTGTATGGTAGTCCTTGAGAAGGAAGTAATGTTTCACACATGGTACTTCTTCAATGCATTGGTCCAGAGAGGAAAAGAGTATCGACATGGTTCCAATTTTATTCCCTCCACAAGAATTGACAAAAGGAGTTGACAAACTGCCTGTCAACGACAGCACTAGGGTTTACTTACCTCCAGAGCTTCTAGCGAGAAGTCTGTTGGGTTGTGGTAGGGGATCTTCTTCGGGTATCTCGCCTCGCTTTCATGAAGATGATAACTCGCCTGTAAAGTTAAATAACACAGATCAAATTATCACATTCAACATCTATCAATCATTCAGCAGAAGAAGAAAAAAAATGATCTTGTTATCCCCTCACCTCCTCCTTTTCTATGTCATAGCTGTTTTCTTCCTTGCCTCTGAGTACAGTACTTGTGTCCAACCTAATGTTTTTTTTATATTTTTAATCCTTTCTTTTTTTCTCTTCTTCCTTCTCCATCTTTCAACAATGTATCTATGTTTTATACACATATTTTCTCTCTTACTCTCTCTCTCTCAGTGTTTCTTCCAAACACATGTCAGTCCTATGCCATGTTAATACTGAGGGTTTTTTTTTCTCTCTCTCTCCCTCTCTTTTTTTCTATCTCTTTCGAAAAATCATATGTTCTCTATCTATCATTTCTTTCTTTTTCTACAGTTGATGTATGGTTTTCCCCCATTCTTTCTCTCCACCTGTCTCTTCTAAGTCATCAAACCAATCGATCCTCTTCTTTCTTTTATCTGCCAATTGTTCTATCTATCTAACCTACCTTCAGATAATGACGCAAGCTCTCCTCCATGAGTAGTCTCTTTTCAGCCACCTTGCCCAGCATATAATGAACAAGCCATTCTTCATCTCCTTCGCCCTCACACGTCGAGGCTTGCCTGAAACAGTGCTCAGCCTGCTCTAACATCTCGGCCTGTTTCACGCTTAGAGAGGTGATGTCTTCATCACTGATCTTCAGTTGGTCCTTCTGTAGTTGAGAAAGAAATCAAAGAGACAAGGGTGATAGTGAGATTTTTAAAAGAAGAGGTTTTAGATATCTGAGCAAACCGAGGTGTTCAATCAAGTCATGAAAAATGGCAACACACTCCCCTAATTTTAAAACAGATCAATCTCACCGATCTCAAAGACTATCCATTTTTGGAGAAATGAAATCAACAAAATTAACAACAACAACAACAAAACAACCAAAATCAACAAAAAATCAACAACAACAAACAAGCAAAAATCTGGAGAAAAAAAATAATAATCAGGAAACATATTTAAATCGGGAAATCATCAGGCTTGCAGAGAATATGATAATCAAATTTCTAAAATCTCTCATTTTGGTTGTACAGCATCTTTTGAGCTCGCTGGAAACATCACAGTGCTGCCACCCCAAAATACAAATATATTTGATGGAAATATTGAAAGATATAGTCACTGATTTGTAAATCATACCTGCTTGATTTGCCTGGAGGCGTGTGAATGCAGGATGTATGCATAGGAACCATATTCAATCCACTGATTTGTATATCATACCTGCTTGATTTGCCTAGAGGCGTGTGAATGCAGGATGTATGCGTAGGAACCATACTCAATCTACTGATTTGTAAATCATACCTGCTTGATTTGCCTAGAGGCGTGTGAATGAAGGATGTATGCGTAGGAACCATATTCAATCCACTGATTTGTATATCATACCTGTTTGATTTGCCTGGAGGCATGTGAATGAAGGATGTATGCGTAGGAACCATATTCAATCTACTGATTTGTATATCATACCTGCTTGATTTGCCTAGAGGCGTGTGAATGCAGGATGTATGCGTAGGAACCATATTCAATCTACTGATTTGTAAATCATACCTGCTTGATTTGCCTGGAGGCGTGTGAATGCAGGATGTATGCGTAGGAACGATATTCAATCCACTGATTTGTAAATCATACCTGCTTGATTTGCCTAGAGGCGTGTGAATGCAGGATGTATGCGTAGGAACCATATTCAATCCATAAGGCATAGTTTGTGGCGTCGATCTCTAGAGCTCGCTTGAAGCATCGCAGAGCTGCTACTCCATGCTTGAAGATCGGTCCATCGCTCTTAGTGTCTGTCTGGTATTGGAAAGAAAAATGGTAGCATAAGATACCTTGTCCCAGGTAAAAAGATTGCAACAGAACTGTCAAAGATAAAATAGACTTAAACAAGACTACATTTTCTCCAAAGGAAAAACTACTTGAAAACTTAAATCCCATGAAGTATTAACATTACAGGGAAAAACTGAGTGAATTTCCTCTAGAGCAACATTGCAGAACCCTAAGCCAGACCTGCCAACCTGGAGTTCAAAAACTGTATTCTTTGATCCCAAAAGTCGTATTTTACAGACAAAAGTTGTATTCTAAAAAAAAAACATAGATCAATGCCTCTTATTTTGCCTCGAATTTTGATATTCATTGGTTGAATATGCATGATTCTGTCAAGACTGATGTGTTCGATGAACCAATGAACATCCCCAAATTGCAGATGTGAGATGCTTGTAGAATACTTTACAGGACAGAATGGGCATTTTGCCATTGAAAATGGCACACACACACACAAAGTACCCGACAACAACAAATTGTTTGTTTGTTTTTTTTTGGGGGGGGGGGGGGGAATCATATTCTATTGAGGAAAATCGTACTGTCGTATTTACTTCTAAAAATTGTACGAAATACGATTAAATCGTACTGGTTGGCAGGTCTGCTAAGCCATACTTACAGAGTTGTTTAGTTTGAGATCCAGCCGTCCAACACGAGCCAGGGCCATGCCTGCCCAGCTGTCCAAGCGGTCTGGAGACACACATAGGTCGTGGAGGTAGAACTTGATTGCTTTCCTAAATTGAAGAGAAAACAGGGAATTCAACATGTGATAGACAAGGTGCAAATTACGATGATGATGCTGTTGATGATGATGATGATGATGATGATGGTTCTGGTGATAATGATATTCGATGACGACGACGATGATGATGATGATGATGATGATGATGATGATGATGATGATGATGATGATGATGATGATGATGATGATGATGATTGATGATGATTGATGATGATTGATGATGACGATTGACGATGATGTTGATGATAATGGAGATGGCGATGAAGATGTTGATAACTTTGACGATGGTGCTGGTGATGATGATGATGATAATGATGATGATGATGATAACAATGTCGACGATGATGAAGATGGTGAAGATACAAATGATAACGAAAACTATCCTAACCATAAAAGTCATATATGGAAATAAAATGTGCTAGCATTTACATAAAATGTTCATAGTTTGGCAAGGAGGGATTAGACCTCCTTGCATGATCACTGGCAGGTGGTTATCTCAAATCATCAAATCAGCTCTCAATTAACAAAAGAAAAAGGAGACTATGGGGATCAACGGGTACCGCTTAGGCATTGTTGGCTATATAGAGAGCGCAAGTTGCTACAAGTAGTGCAGTCCCGCTTTAAGACATTAGTTTGGACCTCTTTTCACAGTAAGGTTACTTACCCAAAGTCTTTGTTCTTGAAGTGAAAGTCAGCCAGCAGATAGTAGAGCTCCTTGACCACCGAGCTAAAAAGCAAAAGAAAAAAAGAAAATTACAAAAGAAAAGGTTCAATGTGGGAAGTCTTGGGCTAGATCTAATAGAACACAGAAACAGTCCTAGTTACGATTCCAATTATCCCTGGATGGGTAATAGACTATTACAATTTGAGAAATCTCGGTCTAGATCTAATGGAACACAGAAACAGGTCCTAGTTACGATTCCAATTATCCCTGGATGGGTAATAGATTATTTTCAATGTGAGAAGTCTTGGTCTAGATCTAATGGAACACAGAAGCAGGTCACAGTTACGGTTCCAATTATCCTTGGGTGGGTACTAGACTATTCTCAAGACATATATCTTGGTTTCTGGTCTTTATTGATCTTCAGATCCAGGACCCCTCTCTTTCTCTTCATCTCTCTTCTTCTGCTTCTTTTTTCTAGCACACAACTTTTGTTCCTATCACCCAACTGTCTTCTATTTCTATTTTCCTCTTTTCTCATAAACAATACATCATTCTTTTTTTCTATTCTTAGTACAACTACAGTGTATACATAACTGGTCCCATTATCTTGACAAACTGCTTCCCAATTTATCTACACATCTCTCTTCCTCGTTCTGTCTCATAACTTTTCATCGCATGCTTGAAATAATCATACTTGGAAACACTGAAACCCTTCAGGTAGTGCTGTCATCTTCAGGTACCCATTTAACACCTGGGTGGAGAGTGGCAAATGTAGATTAACGTCTTGCCAAAGGACATTAGTGCTGCAGCGGGACTTGAACTCCGTACCTTGTGATCTGCAGTCGGGTGACTTATCCACTAGACCATAACATCTCTACCTCTTATAATCTCATTCTTCAAAAGCCATACCTTGGACCTATGAACCCTTCAGGTATCGCTGGTGCATTCTCGTTGCTCCCGTCGACGTAGCCCTGGACCAGTTCCAGAGCGTTCTCAGGCCTTGCGTCTTGGGGGATGACCTTAGAGATCTTGAGCAAGAGGCCTTCCAGCTCAGCGGACATGGAACTGGTCTTGTAGCTGTCAAACTCTGGGAAGATCTTGGGCTTGAAGTAGTCGAAGATGTAGCAGCAGTTGGACCAGTCGAGCTGGACCTGGAATCAGAGCAAAATAAAATCCAAGACAATTACAGTCAATGTCACCTCACCCACAATATTTTCCAAGGCAACCATTAACATAGGGATACTTGCTAGGGCTTAGTTATTGTGCAAAATCATGAAATGTACTATTTATTCAAATATAAAAACACAAATGGCGGATATAAGAAATCATGAAATGTACTATTTATTCAAATATAAAAACACAAATGGCGGATATAAGAAAGCGCTTCATCTAGGCTCACCTCTATAGCTCCGTGGTCCTGAAGATGTCTGGTCTTGGTCTTCTTGGTCGGGTGTCCGTACAGACAGAAGAAACACTGTTCCAAGGTGTGTTTGAGGTCACTGAAGAATGGATGTCTCTCGTCTTCAGAGTACTTGCCCAGTTCGGTGCTCAGGACACGGATGTAGAGCTTCAGAAGGGCACCATCGCAGTTACAACACCAGGTTTGTCTGGCAGGAAGAAGAAGAAGCAATAAAATATCATGAAAAGCACAGATCTAATGTCAAACTCTCTACATAATACAAAAAGCCTACATGATGAAAAAATTTGTTGTTTAAAATTGAAACCCCCATTTGACTTTTATCACTTCTAGAGCTAAGCACACAGTACATGTAAATACTAGCGCTATACATTGTAATCCCCCCTACTAATTGATATATTTGGTAAATTATCATATCGATCCGGCCTGGATAGATATCGCGTAGTCTCATATACATCTTTCTGTGTACAGTGCTTGTAACTTTACCAAGAGTGGGCCAAATTTCATATTATTTTGATGATTCCAGAACCTTGCAGTACACACCAATACTAATATGCTAGATGATCAACCTTTTCTGATTGATTCCATAACGTTTCTTTCACAATGCAATCGCATGACCAGAACTGGTCTATACCTTTAATGAGAGCTTTTCATAATGTAGTTCAAACTTTTCAACTATAGCAATAATTATATTCCATTTTCCCTGGCCGCTGGATTTTAAGTACACACATAAATATGCATCATCTCCACTCCCCTGCAAAATGGGATTGAAGATTGAGTTACATTTACAGTTCAATTTACCTTCCTCGATACATTTACACAGTTCAATTTACCTTCCTCGATACATTTACACAGTTCAATTTACCTTCCTAGATACATTTACACAGTTCAATTTACCTTCCTAGATACATTTACACAGTTCAATTTACCTTCCTCGATACATTTACACAGTTCAATTTACCTTCCTAGATACATTTACACAGTTCAATTTACCTTCCTTGATACATTTACACAGTTCAATTTACCTTCCTAGATAGTCATGTGCGTTCTCCAGGAGCATGAGGGACGACGGTAACATCGGGACTGTGCTCGGTGAATGAATACCCTCTTCACCCTCATGGTCAGACGAGGGCAGGCTTTTAGCTGCTAGGTGATCTTCCTCACTATAAAGCGTAAAAAGAGTCAAATTCAATCGTTTATTAATAATAATCATATTCCGCTTTTATATAGCGCTCAATTCATCGATGTCTCTTTATGCTTCACAGATATGTTATTACCTGTCATTGGATTTAGGCTTGCCCACACACAATGTTGAGCATTCCAGCCAGGCGTCATTTAGGCGCACACTTGCTCATCTAGCCACATTAATTTTTGTATCTTTACGGGGTACTCATTTAACACCTGGGTGGAGAGTGGCAAATGTAGATTAACATTAGTGCTACGGCCAGGTTTGTGTGTATGTGTAATTGGGGTTTTTACAGTCGTGTATCAATCAGATATGAATATTTCTATCTAGGGATCGACCTTTAATGTCACCATCCAAAAGACGTGACTCATTTTGGAACCTGAGTCCATCTGAGCAGGTTTGTAGGTGAAGACAGAGAGATGTCCTAAAAGTAAATGAGGTTCATTATAAATTTCTTCTTTTACAGCTACAACAAATATATTGGATATTTGAAGTAGCATAATTAAGTTCTCAACTAACGCAGTCTACGGTCATCTTCACAATTAAACCATGTGTCTACTTTGGTGTCAACTCTTTCATATGGTCATCGCTTTTTTTGCAAAGCTTCTGCTGAAATTTGGAACAAACTACCTTTACATGTCAAAAACTATCAGACTGTTCACCAATTCCAAACTTGTCTTTAAGACACATTTATTCAAAATTGCTTTTGATGATTAACTTACTCTATCTACATTGATGTATATTTTATATGTATTGTAATTTGTTGGTTTATTTGTAACTTTTGTTTAATAAATAATTGTTTGTCATTGTATTTTGTATGTATAGCATGAAGAGACTTTGATGGAAAGTGCTTTACAACCACGTACTATTATCGTTACTATTATCTAAACGGATTTCACTGTATTCTGATTATTAAAAATGATACTTACTACTTGATGGTGTGGTAGAGTACTACCCATGGCATGACCGATGTTGCGTTGGTTGTCTCATTGACGTCGGCCTGGTACATGGTCCATTCAATGATCTTGATAAGGACATTGACTGCCTTCCTGAGTAATCCTGTACCTCCTACACCCAGGGAGCTGATCTCACACGACTCAAAGGCTCTAGGAAATTGAAGAAGATCCAAACATTATCAAACCAAACATTATCCAAACATTATTTATTCAAAGTGATTTTGATGATTAACTTACTCTGTTCACATTGATGTATATTCCATATGTATTGTAATTATTAGGTTAATTTGTAATTTTTGGATTAATATATAATTGTTTGTCATTGTATTTTGTTTGTATAGTGCTTAGAAAATTTGGTGGAAAGCGCTTTATAAGCAACGTTTTATCATTATTATAGTATCAGAAATTTCTTTAAAATAGGAGGAAGAGAAGAGATTATGATATCAAGGGAAGACTTCTTTTTTTTAAACAGAAATTTGTTCGCCTTCCTCAGTTATCATGTGCCACCTACATGTATACCCAGAGAACTGATCTCACACGATTCAAAGGCTCTAAGAAATTGAAGAAGAATTTTCTTTAAAATAGGAGGAATGGAAGAGATTACGATGTCAAGGGAAGATATTTTTGAAGAAAACATTGTTTGAAAAGTTTGTTTGCCTTCCTCAATAATCATATGCCAGAGAACTGATTTCACAAGATTCAAACGCTCTAGAAGGGTAAAGAGAAATGTTCACAAAATTATTTGTCCTGATGGTGCAACTAAACACGCATTGAAAATTCCATTTCACAAGAAAAATCTCTGACCAAAGCAAAAAATTGTGCAAGGTTAATATTGATACATACTATTAATGACCA
This sequence comes from Strongylocentrotus purpuratus, assembly GCF_000002235.5. Classification (NCBI taxonomy): domain Eukaryota; kingdom Metazoa; phylum Echinodermata; class Echinoidea; order Camarodonta; family Strongylocentrotidae; genus Strongylocentrotus; species Strongylocentrotus purpuratus. Next base: position 43,938,503 of record NW_022145606.1, on the reverse strand, counting down.
AATTTACTTCACGACTCCTGAAACCCTATCCATAAATTCTTGTCCACAAAATTATGCAGCATCAAAAGTATGAGATTTAAAAATATTTAAAAGCAAGTGAAAAGAAGAGTAAACCAATATCTGTACTACTCTCAACATGCTAATGCGTTTTAATTGGAAATTAAAATAAAGGTTACTATTGATGCTACAAGTGTACTTGTACAGCTTGAATCTTCCTTAGGAAGACCTCTGAACAGATTCTTGACTTGAAAGGTTTTGGAAGATATTTTTAGGGCAATTCATCAGACTTACTTTTGAAGATGGGTAAGTGTTTTGTTGAGTGTTTCGAGCCAGAGTTGATGAAAGACTTGCATCCCTTCTCTCTGGACACCTTGCCATGTCTCCACCATACCCAGGACACAGCAGAATATACTCTCCTGGAACATTGAAATGAAAAAAAATAAAAACATGAATTCCTTAAACTAAATCAAGACAACTTAATTTTCATCTTCTCTTTTTCTCTCTCTCGTTCTCCTCTTTCTCCAACTCCGTTCTCTCTCCATATATATTCTCATAAGATAAAATGGCCTTACTAGAAACATATGGTAATGCAAGAAAATTATCAATGTTGCCAATCTAAAAAAAGTACAATCTTGTCAATCAGTTCTTTTTCTGATGAGATATGAATGTGTAAATGCCACAACGAAAATCTTTATCATCACTTTTCTTCTAATTTACACTCTCTGGCCCTTCAAACAACTTCCTGCCCTGAAATTATCTAGGGATATCCAGTGAAATCTAACCTTGGCATCCAATTACATCAAATGACAAACTATTTTAGTTGTTGTTGTTGATTGGTCCCTTTAAAGTCTATTTGACACCAAAGGGGACTTCCCCTCTAACACAAAATGGGACTTCCCCTCTAACACCAAAGGGTGCTTCCCCTCACCTTGGCATCCTTGAGTTCCATCTGTGACTGGATGAGTAGTAGTAGCTGAGAGCACCTCTCGGGTGTGTTCTCAGGGCGGACCGGCCTAGGGGTGTGTCTGATGGTCGGGCGGAGTAGCTCCACCACCTTGCCGTGGTCACCGGAGGCGTGGAGGCGCTGGAGCTGCTCTAGGCTCTGGCAGCGCTGCAGGGACTCCACCTCGGATGTGATGCTTGCTGCAAAATGATGAATTTACCAACAATTAAAGTATAGTCAGACCTGCTTTAGTGACCACCTGTCTTCATAGACCACCTGTCACAAAGACCACCAGTTTACAAAGACTAAATATTTTGTTTCCCTTCAAAATGGTTTCTTTTTTAAACATGTCTTATAGACAACTCTCTACAAAGACCACCTGCCTATAAAGACCATTTTTAATATCTTGTACCCCTTGGGTGGTTTTATAGACATGTTTCACTAGGTATCACAGAAGAGCTGCGTTGAGTGGGGACACACAGAGCTCCACCACGCAAATTCTCTTTTTGTGAAGGAAGATTTTCATATCATGGAAAAAATAAATATTATAAAATTATATGTCTCTCGAAAGCTTAGGATTCTGTCTTTCATGTCATGTCATTTTCATCAAAATCCATTAATTACTTACGACACAGTTGCTTGAGATTTACCCTCTAATTCGTACGGTCTCACTTCGTTTGTCGCCATTTTTTTTTGACGGCCGATTTGTTTCCCTAGTTTTAGCTCAATTCGCTTGAACGCCATTCGTCTTTGAGTTTTAAAAATCCACTGGTTGGAAAGAGCACATCTTAAGCTTTATTTTCATATAAAAACTGATGGGGGTATGTTTCAAAAAGATCGTGAAAAATCAGAGTGAAAAGTTTGAAACAATTTTTCTATATCAGAAAAACATACTTTTAATTCAATTTTGATACGAGAAGAAAGAGAATTTACTGGAGAATACGATCATGTAAATATTAAGAATGACCGCTGGATGGCGCTAGAGCGCGAATCCGGTTAGTACAGCTGTACTCTGTGTATAATACGCACTGAGCGAGAGTGACTACAGCGAGCAAGCCCCCAGCTTCGCACGCGGACCCGACGGGCAACGTGGCGGCCACGTGTCGCATCACCGCACCCGCTGCTTGCCGTCCCATCAAGATCCGAAACGGAGCATGAATCTGAGGCTTCAAATATCGAAACTGAGGCAGGATTTGCAGCATTTGGCGAACAAATTAGTAAATACATATATATTTCGACGGAATTATTATGCTATCGTAACCTAAACAGATTTTAAAGCGATCAAAAGACCAATAATACATGTTTGTGCTTTTCCACTCGCAATTTTTCTCACACGTCATGCGAGTGAACTTTGAATTTCAAAGTGACTTTTTAAGAAATTCAAGAACAAACTTGTGTAATCTTTGTCAATTTATAGAGTGAAAATTTAATCAAATTTTGTCAGAAAAAAAATATTTTGTGTGTTTCAATCTACATCAAATAACTGTAATGACGGCTTTTCTGATCTTTGGATAATAATTATTAAATTCCAATTAAATTCAGGCAGTGTCTTTTCAGTAATCATATCTGATTGATGCACGTCTGTATGAAAACCCAACGACACACACACACACTCGGTGATAGCTCGGCGGCTGTGCACCGCCCATACTGGTGTCTCTATTCTCATGTTGTGATTGCGAACCCACGCCAAGGATTTAAAGGGCATTTATTGCTTTCCCAGAGTTTTTAAATTTAAGATCGTGGATTCAATTTATGAATTTCAATTAAAAGGGATTTGTTATTATTTTTGTTTATATAGTAAATAAGTTAGGTAGGCCTAGGGGGGAGGGAGGGTGGTTGGGGGGGGGGGGGATAAGAGGGCACTTTTTTTTGGGGGGGGGGGGTCAAGAAATTTTTTAATTTTCTCCGTGGGGGGGGGGGGGGGGCACGTCCCTGTTTTTCAGTACATTTTGGGGGAATTTAGGGCTGATTTTAACATATTTTTTTTTTTGTGCCCCCCCCCCCCCCCCTGGATCCGCCACTGCCATACTTTCTATTGATGTGCCAAAATTCATTCCCCTACCATTAATGGTTTTCAATTTAGGCAGACTTGAAAACACACAAAAAAGCTTAAGGGTGCTTTAAAATATGAAGTTTTAAGAGTTAAGAGCCTTTTTCAAATGCCATTAAAAATTAATTTAAATGGATTTGATGGTCCAAACTTACAGAAATGATTAAGCTATATACATACCCCAGATATGCCGAAATTCAGCCCCACTTCATAGACACTCTTAAATCTAGCCATGTTTCAAAACCCATGAAAACTTGTTCCGGCGACGCAAAAATAGCCATTTGTCACACGCATCAAAATGGGCTTCATTTAATTATTTGAAAAATTCCACCAAAAAAAATATTTGTCTAAAGAACCTAGAAAAAAATAGGCATGTATAAATCCATACAGAGAACAGATTTCTTGAAAAGAAAGGTGATTCATCAATTAATTACAAAATTATGTCACCTTGAAAATGGCTAATTGTCAGTTACAGCCTAATTACGCAAAATTAACCTTTTCGTCTCTTATGTAAGTGGCCGTATTTTCAAAAGTACTTATTCAAATTTGACAAATGAGGTATCAAAACTCCTCTTTCCATGTGCTCTAAAATGAAATTGGCAGGGGAAATGAAATGTAGATACTTTCAAACTTTAGCTGTGATACCTAGTTTCACTGTATTTGTATTCTTCAATCTTGAATGTTATATTCTGTGTGCAATTTTAAGAGAAAACATTCCTTGCATCTTCATTAAAAAAATAGTATTAGAAAATAAACTGAATATTACATTGCAAAAGGAAAAGAAAACAATAAATCTCAACTGCTTTTTAACACATGTATCATCTTGGTTTACAACGAACACACTGTAACACACTGGCTTCCATCTACATGTACATCGCTAGCTGAAAGCCCAAAGGACTTTTCACACATGTTTTAAATAATTTAATGCCCTTATGGTCCTAAACAGACAATAATTAGATCTTCCTTTTTTTTCTTGGAAAACATACTGGAACTTGTGGTGTCCCTCAGGGGACACTACTAGGACCATTATTGTTTTCTTTGTATGTAAATCAGACCATACCTATAGATATCAAAGCTCCATGCTTGATGTTAGCCACTGCCACCTTAGCTGGTCTCCGTTCATTGGCTCCATCCGTCTCATCCGTCTCCATCTCCTCCTCTTCCACTTTCCCTTCCTTTGCACGCTGTCTATCCTCCTTCCTTCTCTCCTCCTCTCTCATCAACACTTCCTTGCACTGGAGCAATGAAATACAATCATGGTTATTACTTTACGGAATGTCAATTGAGGATTCAATGGTGTAAAGATGGCTACTAAGACTTGAAGTGAAGTAGTACAATTTATAGAGGAGGCATTCACAAGCAGTGCTAGTGAATTAGTTTACGGTATACAGTGTGGCAGTGGTCGGCGTCTTGACCCCCCACTGGACATAGCATGTATTTGCATGCTAGACAATAGACCATGATTATGCATGGCATTTGCATGCATGAGCCTAGACTCAACCCTATCCTCATTACAAACGGTAAGACATCTGAAAATGCCAGACGGAAGGGTACAAAAAACAATGTCTGCCAAGCAGATGACCACTTTCTTGTTACAGACAAAAAAAAATCAATTCAAAGTGATCAAGGAAAGTTTTGTCTTACCCTCTCAAAAGCATCTTCTCCATCAGCAGTTTTTCCAATTTGCCGATAATATCGAGCCTTCAGCCAGTAAACTGTGGAAACAAACAGGTGGAAATAATTACTAAAATTTGCACTTTCAGAGTAAATGTTATCCTTTCTGTGCAATCTACGAGTCAGAAGATGTGGAGCCTTGCAAGTAAATACTGAAATGTTTTATAATGCCATCAACTTAAAGATAGACTGCCAATGACGAATGACTTGTAATGTGATGGTACCATTACACCTATTGATGGTACAATGAAAGGTTCCTCATTCACTACACAGGACAGGGATGAAACAATAACGGTACCGCTATACCTCTTGCTAGTATCAAAGGTCACATGTATTACGTATTGCATCAAGGTAAGTTACTTACTTAAACATGAACAAACAATGGTACCATCACATCTACTAATGGTTCGATGCAAGGCTGCCCATCCAATCCACATGACAAGATTTAATCAAAATTGGTACCACAATAACTATAGGTTGTTTTCAGTGGCTACAAGTCTGGAAGCATGTATTGCATCAGGTAACTTATTCATATATTCAACGGTACCATTACACCTACTGATGGTACAATGAAAGGTTCCCCATTCACTACACATGACAGGGTTAAAACTATAACGCTACCACTAAACCTCTTGCTGGTATCACTGGCCACAGGTCTGGAAGCAGGTATTGCATCAAGTAACTTAATCATACATTTAACGGTACTATTACACATACTGAAGGTACAATGAAAGGTTCCCCATTCACTACACATGACAGGGTTAAAACTATAACGGTACCACTAAACCTCTTGCTGGTATCACTGGCCAAAGGTCTGGAAGCATGTATTGCATCAAAATAATTTACTTGTTCATGCATGTACACACACACACACATACATTTATATGACAACCGTACCACCACACCTACTGATGGTACATTGAGAGGTTCCCCATTCACTTCACATGACGAGGTTAAAACATGAAATGTACCACTATACCTCTTGCCGGTATCACTGGCCACAGGTCTGGTAGCATGTATTGCATCAAGGTGAGCTCCTGGAGGTACATCATATCGTCTTCATGGTGCTCTCCCCACTTGTAGGTGCAGGTTGTGGTGTTTGCACCGAGCCTGTGAAGAAGAAAGAGAAAGAGACATAAAGGCTTCGCACCAAAAGGGCTTCACTACAAACAGACATGCAATAAGTCTTCAAGGAAGAAAAATTCAAAGCTAATATTTTGAATGTAGAATCTGAGAAGGAATTCCAAAACATACAGAACAAAATATTTGTGGTGTTCCCCTGCAATACGGTTATCAATGAGAAACGACAGATGTGATACAATTCTAATTAAGCATTTATTTGGATATTATAAAAAGGGACTTCGAAAGGAGTGGTTTCTGCAACAAAACATTTTAAACTGGTGCAGAGAACACTTATGCATGTCAGGTATCTTAAGGTGACTTACATGGCTGGTGATGCGGCAGGCGTATTGCCGTTAGTCTTAGCAGACAGACACTGATCTAGGTTGAACTCCGCCGATAGAAGGCACATCATACTCATCTCTCGTACAACTATTTCATCTTCATCACAGCTGCAGAAAAAGAGGAGAAAAACACAAAAACATATATTTTCAATGGCAACCCAATGTTTTCAACAACTTCAATTTTGTAAAAACAGAAAAACTAGAGAAATAGAAAAGTGAAAGGTTGAATAAAAATACAGAAATAATAGGAGAGTTATAAATGTTCAGAAATTGGGAATAATGGAAATGTTAAGTCTAAATTGACAAATTAATCTTCAGACCGAGAAAAAACTGGTACAACTCTCCCATATGCTGCACACTAACATATCGCCTGCTTGGAGCCAGAAGGGCATAAACTCATAAACTTGTAATATTCTCTCCACAGCATCCTTCTTCTGCTCCAAATATCACAGGCCTTCTCTGACTTTAACATCGGTGAAAAGGCCCTGGCTCAAATGGAAAAAAATAGTCAATTGACTGTGATCCAAAGGGGCAAGAACTCTCCGCTTTGCATTACATTAGAATATTACAGATCTCCAAATCTCCCCTTTTCTCTCTTCTCTCTCTAGAGAGCTGTGCTAAAAACATATCAGGCTCTCTCCAACTTTAAAATCTCTGAAAAAGAGTCAGGTTCAACTTACCAGAGCAATTCAGGGAGACTGATATGCTTTCTCAATCTCTTGTACACATCCAGATACACTGCGGCCAATCCATCAGGCCACTTGAGATCATGTTTGGCAACCAGTCTTTCCAGGTATCTGCTCATCACATCGATGATGCCATTGTTCACTTGACATTCTACCAGTAAACTGTGAACATCGTCTATTTCCACGGCTCCAAAGGAATCTCTCTCATTTACTGGAGATTCTGCAGTTGTCGTTGTTTGTGGGGGGAGGGGGGGGGGAGGGGGGGGGAGGGGGGAATACGAAAACAATATTTTGAGGATAATAAAAGAAATACAAACTAGGTGTATTTAGGTATAATTATTATTCTAACTCGACTCATTTAAGAAAACAACATTTTGAGGATAATAAAAGAAATACAAACTAGGTGTATTTTGGTTTAATTATTATTCTAACTCAACTCAAATGATAAGCTGTGATTTTTTTTTCCTTTTTATGTAAGTGCCACCTCTGTAATTCGACTGAAATTCAATTTTTCTCACTGTCTCATTATTCATCTCATTCCATTTCTTTATCCTATCTATTTTTCTGTCTCTCTCTCTCTCTCTCACACATACACATTTTACAGGCTCGCTAGAAACACTGTCTGTATCTTAGACAATTTCTCCTTCTCTTTCTCTTTGTCTGTCTGTTCTCTCTCTCCCTTTTTTCATCTCTTTGTCATCATTTCTACAAATCTCTTTCCTCCTTTCTATTTTCTCTTTCTCTCGAACTCCTTCACATCCATATTTCAATATTTCTCGTTTCTCTCACCCCCCCCCCCCTTCTCTCTTCCTCTCTCTCTCTCTCTCTCTCTCTCTCTCTCTCTCTTTCTCACCTGGCCATGTCTCTACCATACCAAGAACACAGCACAACATACTGTCCTTGATTTTTAAGAAAAACAGCAGGGGGAGATAAACATAATTTTAAGAAGATTCTTGAAACACATTTCAGGAGTTTGACACCAGTTTTCTTCTCTCACCTCTCGCTTTCTTTACATCTATTTCCTTAGAATCCTTATCCCCTGACTTCTTGAGCTGTAGATCCTCCTCCTCGTCATCGCTGACCAGGAGAGTCGAGGGAAGGAACTGGCGGAGTACCTCAGTATAGTTTACTATCTCCTCTTCTTCTTTTTTCTTGACTGTTGTGTTGCGCACCTGCAATGAAAAAACGTTGTTGATTTGGAATAATCAAAGTAAAGTGAGACAGAACTGCCGGATTACCCCAATATTATTTACCGTCTCCTTCTTTTATCTTTTTCACTCTTGTATTGCACACCTGTAATGAAAGAAGCATTGTTGATTTGAAACAATAAAGGTAAAGTGAGACAGAACTGATGGAGTACCACAGTATAGTTTACTCTCTCCTTTTTTTTTTTTTTTTACTGTTGTATTGTGTACGACAGTTCTGGTGTACCGGTAATGATGGGAACCTTGTTGATACAAAATAATTAAGGGAAAGTGAGAAGGAATGTGGTCTTTGTAGACAGGTGGTCACTAAGGCAGGTTTGACCATATTTGCCATACCTAGCAACGAATAATGGGTCAGATTTCTTACCCTAGCTGAGCGGCGCTTCCCAGGGGCAGGCATGTCCCTCAGCAACCTCTTTCTCTTCTGCCCTCTCCGGCTCTTCTCTGCCTGGCTATCCTCCGCATCCATCGCAACCGCATCTTGGTTTGAAAAGGGACAGAAATACAATGTTTAATAATAATAATAATAGGCATTTACATACATGCCAACATTTGAAAATCAGAAATCTGTACACTATGTGCGCGAAGCGCACATCACGAGCGCGAAGTCCTTTTAGCCGGGGTCCAGGGCCCGCTTTAGGGTCCTGGAAGCTCTGGGTTTCCAGATGCTCTCTGTTGCAATCTGAGCCTATTCTAGGGACCATTTCCCCTAAAATTCAACCCAAGTTTATGGGTAATTTTTGTGTCATACTAGCTCTAGAATCTAGGCAAATTCATGAAAAAAAATAGATCTATATTCAAGAAATTGACTTGAAAAGACATCAGACAATTAGTCTGAACCGAGTCAGGAGCAAATTTGAAGAAATTATATTTCTAAATGTTGTAAAACCAAAGATATAAGAAGAAAACTGACCAAGTATCTGTACTAAAAATCGTACATGTAAAATTTGTCAAAGACATACGACATTTGAAAATGACATGCACGGTTGTGGTACGTGCGTTCTCGAATCCAAAATCGTATCTCACACACACACTCTCTCTCTTTCTCTCTATCTCTCTCTCTCTCTCTCACCTGGCCATGTCTCTACCATACCAAGAACACAGCACAACATACTGTCAATTTGTCAAAGACATACGACATTTGAAAATGACATGCACGGTTGTGGTACGTGCGTTCTCGAATCCAAAATCGTATCTCACACACACACTTTCTCTCTTTCTCTCTATCTCTCTCATGACATGCACGGTTGTGGTACGTGCGTTCTCGAATCCAAAATCGTATCTCACACACACACTCTCGCCATACCGCGAATGGTCCGTCGTGGGGAGCTAGCCGCCCGAGAGTTTGCCAGCGATACCAACGCACCCTCGGAGCTCCGCAGCGCACAATTTTAGCGGAACTCGAAAGGTTCGAGGTGGGAAGGTGGCGGGCTAGCTTTTTGCCATCGGTCCTTGTATTCCTGTTTGTACTTCTGAATTCGTCTTGCTGCTGTTCCGCTCATTTTGACAGATTTTCTTCCGAGACAAATCACAAATCACAAAGTATACGGTACCTCGAAACACGTACTTTGCATGGGGACCCTATACATATACGGTGCGCTAGCCGCGATAGCCAATGCATGCATGCTGCGCTGATATGCGTGCAAATGTATAGAAATTATACTTACGAGATTTGCCAGCGCAAGTATTTACGTACGGAAATGTTACGTACGGAAACACATATCAGAGTGCACGTGGCGCGCAGCAACACGCTGCCACTGTACGTACATATCAGTGCACGCTGCACGCACCTTGCGCAATGATATCCGTTCAGCACTCGATCGGATCAATGCTATGTATGGAAAGCCAAATTCCCCAAAATCGGAACGTTCCGTTTTTTAGGGCTATAAAAACTTCAAAAACTGAACAGTTCCGTTAAAATCGGAACGGTTGGCATGTCTGCATTTATACAGCGCTGTCTATCTAGAAATTATACTCCGAGATGCACATATTATTACCTCGGCTTTAACCTAGCTGCCATTACAGTGCTCCAGCATTTCAAGGAATTGATTCCTGCCAGGTACCATTTACCTCACCTGGGTCGAGTGTGGCAAATGAACAGTAATGCCTTGCCAAAGGACATTAGTGCCATGTCAGGGATCGAACCAGGACCTTTGAATTTCAAGTCAAGTGCTTGAACCACTCGACTACGACACTTTTATATTGAGAGGTCACACATAGAACTAAATCCTTGTTATGTTAGAAATCTGAATTCTTGTTAATCAGATACATATTCATGATTATGTAAATGTATGTGCTTGGACATTCATTACCAGTTGGTGAATGGGAGATTAAAAAAAACGCTGCAGTCATCGGTAAAAATTTGTTGTACTACGAAATAACAGCTCTCTGAAAACTAGAAATCTAAAGCATGGGAAACAAAAGTTGTCAACCTAAATACTAGCTTTTGACTTGATGACATCCTCTCATCGCCTCAGCTTTAGATTTCAAGTTTTCAGAGAGCTGTTATTTCTCTGACAGATCAGGGGCCTGTTTCATAAAACTTGTTATCAATAACAAATTCAAAAATTCTATGACAAATTCGCTCTCAGCCAATCAAATACCACGATTTCAGTAGCTTATAACAGTTATTGAAACATGTCATTGATAACAAGTTTCATGAAACAGGGCCCAGATCCATAAACTGCTTACCTTCAGGCTGGATCTTCGTCTTGTCCTGGGATGATTCGCCCATGGTAGACTCCCTACCAGACTGCTGGATGCTATCCTGGCTGCTCCCTGCTGCACTGTCTGCCTGCAGCTCCATGTTGGGCAGGTCTGAAATGGCTGGGGTGGAGTCTAGCACTGCAGTGGTGCTGTCAGGAGGTTCCTGCTCTTTTTCCATCTTTGGAAGAGAACAATTGTTGAAAATCTATTTTTATTTTATCTTATTGATTTATTTATTGTGACCAAAAAAGGCTGGATTTCAGTAAAGATTCAATCTGTAAATTTGTGCATGGTTACCTCATGTTAGCCCATATAGCTCATTCTATTCAGATATGTTTACACATCTACCCACTTGGTATAGCAGTTGTCCTTTTTTCTTCTTTTATAATGGGTTTCTCTTTTTCACCTAAGCTCAGGACTTAGTGCCATCAGCAGTTTAATGCACCCAATTTGATCTATAAAATGTCAATAATCTGTTACAGGGTAACAAGGAAAAACACTGCGCTGAGGCCAAGGCCCAACCCATCATTTTCCCATGTGCTTTTTCGTAAACATTGTGAAGAATATATGAATGTTTAATTAGACCCCTGGCTATGGGAGCAGCAGAAAAGGCGTAGCCCTTTTTAAAGACGCAGATACAAGTTTCGGGTTCTCATGGGGAATTTTATACCGTTTGGGTGTTAACCCCATAACAGGTGTTGTCAATCACCAGGATTAGCCTTCAGTTTTATGACCAACAGGCTTTATGTAATGCTCTGCATTTTCCACCAATCGTCCCGTATGGAAAAGTCCTCAATTTACATATCCTTAACACAAAGACTCTCCGAGAGGCTAGGGGATATTTCTTGATTGGACTACGGGTTTTGCTGTGTGCGAAACTGCATACCCCTTAATGGCATCTCCACCAAGTCTGGTGTCAGCGATTTATGACCTACTGCTCATGGAAACCGACTACCATCTCACCGTAAGGTTGGGATTCTCCAAGCCTATACAAACTTACATCTACAGCTGATGCAGACGCAGCATCCCCTGGCAGGTCAGTTCCTTCTTCTTGAACTCCTCGGCTCTTCAGATAGGCTTCAGCAAGCTGTTTGAGGGTCAGTGCAGAACTTCCAAGGGTCTGTTCTGATGTACCCGCATCTTCTGTCATCGTCTTACTCTCGGCAGGTTCTGTCGTCTTGCTCTCTTCAGTTTTGGTCTTCTCATCTAGCACTGTTTCCACATCCACATCCATAGATTCTTCAGCATCTACTTTTAAAACAATGTATAATGGATTTGTCAGAACTTACAAAGACTAGACAACAACTTGATTTAGAAAGGAACTGCAACAGGATTAAAGAAGAGTTCCTACCTACTACCAGTCGATGGGAAGTCAAGCCCTTTGTATAGGGCCGCAAAAAAAGAGAATTTGAAATTCATACATAGGACCCAGAAACACAAACCCTCAACATTTCAATCTGGACCCCCTTAAAAAGATGGCGTACAGCCTTAATTTACATTTGGGTACAGACCTTTCATGTCATCATTCGAGAAATGTGACTCAGGATTGAACTCTTGGTCTTGTACAGTGAGACCACATAACTAACCACTAGACCACTTTACATGGACAATGAATTGCTATTCCTTCAAATGACATGCATGTAATCTACTGCACCTGCTTGCTGTGGTTCTTCAGCCTCTTTGGCCTCTTCACCCATCTGTCCTGGGGTCTGCTCCCCCATGTGCTCTGGGGTGTCTGTGGGTATCTGACGGTCCTCTTGATCACCTTCCCTACTACCAGACACGGGGGATGCTGCAGGTTTGTTTTGATCGGAGGGATCTACATCCATTGGAGCAGGAGAAGGCCCCATCTTTGCTCTCTCTGGTGTGACATCTTTGGCTGCTTTGGAAGCTTTGGACATTCAAAATGAAAAGAGAAACGTGTTAAAGATAAAGTTGAGTTCAGGTCATGCAATTGCATTGTGAAAGAAATGGTGTGGAATCGATCAGAAAAGGTTGATCATCTAGCATATAAGTATTGGTGTGTACTGCAAGGTTCTGGAATCATCAAAACGATAAGAAATTTGGCCCAGTCTTAATAAAGTTACAAGCACTGTACACAGAAAGATGTATATGGGACTTACACGAACATGTGGCATTAAATCTGTCCCGATTGTTATGATTTTACGTGCCATATTTAGAATATTAAGACATTTGAATAGCCATGCTTTTCAGGGAAGATTTTTTATCTGATGTTCTTCCACACTCTCATAATACAATGATAACGCTCACAAAATATTTTTTACCTCTTCCCAGAACTCAACCTTCTTTTTAAGATAATTTCTAATGATAATTATGATATCCATCTTGGTAGAAAATGTCATGGATCTGAGAAAATTGATGCTGAAGGCTCGATAGCACAAATCAGCGAGCATTGTGCCTTTTTATCAGAGGTAGTTTTTATTGTTATCATTGACATATGATCAGCCCTCAAGAGATGATGATGACAATGAAAACACCACTACAAGCCAGTTCATAGCCCCTCTCCATTCTTTAATTTTCTTTTCTCCTTTCATTTTGATGGATTATTTTGGATTCATCTACTGTTGAAAACCCACTAACTTTTGCAAATTGTTGTGAAATGTTGTTTTGGTGGATAGTAAACATTTCATAACTGCAAGATTTCACAGATGTAATTCATGGATATTTCAGTCATTTTGTAATTGAAGCTATAGCAAATCTGGACTACGTACACAACTCACAAAAGTTTCAGACACAGCCATATTTTCTGATTTAAAGCAGGACTGTAGCTACTTGCGCCCTCTACATAGCAAAGAATGCCTAAGCGGTACCCGTTGGTCCCCTATGATCCATTTTTCTTATGAATTGAGAGCTGATTGATGACATAACCACCTGTCAGTGACCACGCAGGGAGGTCTAATCCCTCCTGGCCAAACTAGGGCAGACAGGCTTTAAAAGTTAAGATATACATACCTGTCTCTTTAGACTTGTAATCCTCCAGATCAATTATTGTGACGAGGCTCTGAGAGAACAATGAGAAAAAAAAATGTATAAACAGGAAAGGTATTTTATAAATGTAATGCTTCAAAGCCACAAATATGTTTAAATAAAGGAAAGGTATTGTACAAATAATTTTAGCTCTCGCACATGAAATCGTCTCATTCCTACTTCTCCCTCTCCTATAACTTATTTATCATTTGTTTAATTTGTCTTTATTTAATCAGGTAAAACTCACATCAGCCTAAAAAGACTTCTTTTCAGCAAGTCTGCGTTATAAACATGAAACAGATCATATAGACACCAAATTGAATATAAATACATAAAAAAACGCACCTTAAAGATGACATACATAAAATAAAGTGAAGAGAGAAAGCTAATATACAATTTTTTTTACAAACATAAACGTGTATGATATATAAATATAATTCTGGTATTTCTATCTCCCCTCTACTCTCTATTCTATCTCCTTTCTTATTTTTCCTTCATTTTTCCCCCCTATTTTACCACATTTCTCTTTTTTTTTTCTCTTTCTTTCTGTCTCTTGTTCTCCTTTTCTCTTTCTTTCTCTGTCTCGCTGGCTCTCCCTTCTCTCTCTCTCTCTCTCTCTCTCTAAGAATGTTTATCTTGTCAAATTTCCTTTCAGAACATACGTACACATGTATCCTTTCTACAGTTCCTTTAGAATATTATAATAATGCTTTACAATAATTATCAACAGAGATCTGTCCAACATCATTTTTAGCAACCATGTCATCTTTTCCAGCAAATATCAGTCCAAGTGATTTGTGTTATGCATGCATGATTTCTTGTATTTGAAAGCTGACTCACCATTGGTGGATCCTTCGATGTCATGTGATCATAAAGGGCAACTAGTCTTTCTCCAAGAGGTTTCCACCTAGGACAATATAAAAATAATAAAAGACAATAATAATTCAATAATGAACAAGAAACAAGGAAGATTATTAAAGTATGGCAGTACCAAGCCTGAATGAATGTTTATTCATCTTTATCCATGAAAATACATTGTTCATATAACATAATAATAATAATAATAATGATAATAATAATTGATTCTTATTGAGCGCTACTACAGACAAACTGATCAGAGCACTATACAACAGAAAAGAAACATACAAATCATAACAACTAAACAAGGAACAGTAATTAAGATATTATGAACGAAAAGAAAATTTAGCTACTCAAAATGTACATTATGGATTCAAGATGGAAAGAGTTAATAATAGAGATTTGACATAAAACCCAGGACAGAGATTTAAATTACATTGGATGCATCTCATGCAGGGTTACAATGACAATACACAATAACAAAATGGAAAAGAAAACAATATAACGTCAGTTTTTTAAATGTAAACATTAATAATTCCTAACAAATAACATTATCATACTCATTTCAAACTCCAGAATAAACCATTTTAAAAATACAAAATGAAATTACATATTACAATTACTTTAAGAAAATCAAGCAGTCAATGGAACTTTACAATGGAATAAAATATCTCACTTTAATTCTGTCAGAGGGTGAAGGAACTTGATCCTCGGCAAGGGTGGTGCTTTGGCAAGCTCCTGTCTCTTATACCTTAGTGATAAGGCTTCATCTACTATCTGCAAGATATAATGAAAATATACAAGGAGAAACAATCAAGAAAATCCACATATATTTCTTTCTAATCTGTCTCTTAAAGCCTGTCTGTACTAGTTTAGCCAGGAGGGATTAGACCTCCCTTCAAGGTCACTGATAGGTGGTTATCTCATCAAATCAGCTCTCAATTACCATAAGAAAAAGGGGATCATGGGGAACCAACATGCACCGATTAGGCACTGTTTGCTATGTAGAGGGTAGTAGCTATAAGTTGTGCAGAGGGGCTTTAAAGGCATATGATTGTTTAACAATGTTCCTGTTTTACAAATCTGAGTTGCATGGCCCTACGTGTTATCCGTGTCTGTGATATGGTGTCATATTGAAGCCCTAAAACAATTGCACTTTCAAAATGATCATGAAGTGCCTCAAAAAAGTAAAAATCGTTGAGTGACCGGTTTTACCATACTCATTACCCCAGCAGCCTATAGTGTTTTAAAAATTGTTGGGAAACCGTTTTTGAAATTTCAAATTCCAATCATAAATATCTTGATAATCAGACAGGCGATCGGCTTTTAAAAGTCATTGGATTCCTGACTAACCTAAAGGTTATGATAGCAGCACAAGCTATATCCAGGATTTTGTTTAGAGTCTGAGATAGAGATACCCAATCCCTTTAATTTTTTCTTGTTTTCTAGCAGCAATGCTTCAATAACTGTTGGCCAAATATACTATATAGAATATCATATATTATACAGAGCATTTGTATACCAATATTTACATAAGTATCTATCCTTAGCCCTTTTTCCCTCACCCCAAAGAAACAATAACAAACTGTCATACCTTTTGTCGTTTATCTTTGGGTACTTCATAGTAAAAGACATCATTTTCACTGCAAAAGAAAAAGAAGAAAAATTATAAAGGAATATACAAGTATTAAAATGAAGACTGTTGACCTTTGCATTTATTTGGTAATTATGATCATAAATCATAAGAAAGGAAACAACAGAATTATTCTTTGTTACAGGGCCCCGATTACAAGCAGATTTCTGCTTCTTAGGGGTCCTAACCATTATTTTGTATATTGTCATAAATTGTTTTATATTGGTTGAATAAAGATTTGAATTAAAAGATTTGAATTGAAATTGAATCATCATCATCTTTCTGTGAAATCTTGCTCCTCCAATCTGAAAAGAAATACGGTTCCTTGTAAAGTAGTTTGTTACTTACCAGTGTTTGAACAGATCCAGGCAATCTCTTCTCAGGCAAGGCTGCTCAGAGTACATCTGATCTCTCAGGGCAAAACCTACATCATCAGATAGAAAACAACAGAGACATGACCTGGGGGGTGTTTCACAAAACTTGTCACCAATGACAAATGACAGTTTTTGTTATAAGCTACTGAAATCCTTGCTTCTGATTGGTTATCAACAGATTTGTCACTGATTTGTCAATGTTTTCTAGAGTTAATGACAATGAAAATGACAAAGATATTAAACGTAGAAATGGCAATCACAAATAATGACACTGATAATGACAATGGAAATGTTGAAATACATGAGTAATAATAGCAATAATGATAATGACAATGATGATTGTGAAAATGACATAAAGGCAAGAAACATTCACAAATGGCAAAAACGCACACAAAAAAATTGTTGTGTCAGTTGTGATCCAGTAGTTTCACAGATGAAACTGTTGTGAATCTAAACATTACATGAGCGCAAAGGTTTATGGTCAGAAAGTAATCCTTACCAAAAAAAAAAAACGTAGGCTGAGAAATTAAAAACAAGTACTTGCCTTTGGTGTATCGTTTGTCCTTCTCAAGTGCTTGGGCTATGTAGTACAGACAAGCTGGAAGAAAGTTCAAATGGAATATGAATATAAGAATAGTCAAAAGATTGGCAAGTGCATTGCAAAATGGTATTAGTGCATTCTGAATCAATTACTGATCCACACAGATTTTATATCCCTATATTCCTTTGAGTCAGAGTGCCAAAATAAAAATAAAAATTTAAGCAGGAACAATGCTCTTTTCACAAGGAAAGACAACAGTTCCATGTCTGCAGACTCAATGATTTTGCATGCTGTTTATGACTTTTTACGTGAAAGATAACACTTTGAGCCTTGTGAATGGAAGTACTGAAATGAGATTTTCCTCACTATCTGTGTCTCTGTTTTTGCATTAATACACATCGCTATAATAGGGATGAAAATATGTGTTCGTTGCGTGTTGTATTTGATCACAATCACAAAGTTACGTATATATTATGCACAGACAATGGCACTTGAGCCATACACACAAAAATCTTTTTTTTAAATGTGTTGTATTGCCCTTTGCGACCTACCCAAAAATCTTAAAATCTACGGTCGGCTATTTAATAAAGTCTTCTTTTTTTTTAACGTTTAAAAAAAAAAATGTTAAATGAATTTAAAAAAAAACTATTTTGTTTGTTAAAATGGGATATAAATGCATAAAATCATCAAATTATTCCCAAATTCTCACTCATCTTCTGCCCTAGTTTCGGAATCCTGCTAGCGTAAACAAGTAGACACTGGCCCTGAGTATGTGTATATACTATGCACTGCACCAGCAAGAAAACAGCAAGATTTTGGGCGACATTCTCGGTTTTGAGTTTTGTTTGCGACGGTTGTTGTTTTGAGAAAGAACAAAAAGAGAAAAGATATCCGACCGACCAACCCAGGTTTTGGCACCTAAAGGCAATACAACATCGTTTTATTTTAAGTCTAAGGCAGGGAAAAAATATACGAGGGCTCGGGGCAAATTAGCCCTCGAAAGTCATGAAAGAGCCCCCAAAATTTGCATAGAGTTCAATGCAAAACAAATTAAAGAGCGTTATTTCAGAGTACCAAAGCAAGCTTGAAAATTAGCCCCCAAAATTGTTCAAGTCATTTTTTCCCTGGCCTAAGGTACTTACTGACATAGTCGTTGATGGCATACAGCACAGTGCAGAGATAGTCCAGGCAAGGCCAATGAAACTTGGAACATCTTAGGCCCTGCTCAAAGGCCACCCTGGCCAAGGCTAGCTGGCTTAGCTTGACCGCTACGGTGCCGATCCGGTACCAGAGGGTGACGTCCGTACTGTCTAAACTGACCGCCTATAAAACGACAAGATGTTCATGTATATGTGATATCGTTTAGTGCAGTACAATATCTCTCTCTGTCTGTCTATCTCTCTTTGTCTGTATGTATGTCTGCCTATCTCTCTCTCTCTCTCTCTCTCTCTCTATCTGTCTTTGAAACTGGAGCATTTGTGATTCAATTCATTCACAACATGAAACATCTGCAAGTACCGGTATCCATCATTTACAAGGTGTTAAACATAGAATTTTCTATGTTACTAGTTCCCCTTTCTCTAATACTCTCTTTCTCTCTTTCTCTGTCTCTCTATTTGTCTCTCTATCTGTCTCTCTCTCTCTCTCTCTCTTTTCCCCTCTTATTCTTTCTTTCTCTCTTCAGTTCCCTCACTCTTTTTTTCTCCTCTCTCTCTCTCTCTCTCTCTCTCTCTCTCTCTCTATATATATAAAATGATTCATACCTCCAGATAGTTTTCCATGGCAGTATCAGTGTCGTCCTTTCCCATTGCCAGGTTACCAAGATTCTTATAGCTTGAGTATTTCAGGGTTATCGCCGTGTTGGTAACTCCTCCCCTTCGCTCCTCTTGAGACGCCTTTACCTACAAAACAGCAATATTATACAAATAATACACAGCAGTGAGGGCATTAGTAAGAATTACCCAATAGCCGAGGGTGTTTGGACTGTTTCAAAGGTACCGAGTGTGGGTAAATTTACTAACGCCTGAACAAAATGATGTGTATATTATTTGCTTTATAAGATGACGTTTTATTCACTTTTAAATGATGTTTTATACCATAATTTTACTTTTCACAGCATGTGACAATAGGTAAAGTATTTCAGGGTTACCGTTGTGTTGGTCACTCCTTCTTTCTTGTCCTGCGAAGCCTTGTCAAGCAGTCAATCTTGGTTTATAATATAGCATCCTGCCTGTATATTCTAGGAACACTGTAACAATATTCATTGTATTGTATAGTATAGAATTTACTCGTTCACAGTAAAAACTCATAATCGGTAAAAACAGACTGCTTCTCAGCAAATCCAAGCACATTGTTAAAAAACAAGAGTAAAATTTAAACATCAACATACAAATATTGGAAGAAAAAAACGAAATCACAAAAAGAGGATTAAATTATACTCATCAAATTGTTGACACTTACAATTTGTACTTATAATTTCTATCCTTTTCCAAGATTCAAGTATGTGCATATCCAATGTCAATAAGAAGCACGTTCATTTGTCCATTATAAATTTAGAAGGGTAACAAGGTTGCCCATCACAATGACATTTGGCCACTATCTCAACATCTGACCCCCTTATTCTGTATACTCTACCTTTGAAAGGAATCTGGTTTGTAGGAGGTCTTTGTAAGTTTCTTGAGCCTTCTGGACATCTCCGCTGCGTTGGAACTCGAGCGCTTTCTTGTACAGGGAGAAAGCTTCCTCTTCCTGTGAAAAATACAGAGGAGAAAACAGACATGAACATGTAAGCAAGAGTTCTCTGCAAGATCTTGTTTGACCTTAGTCCGATTTGAATAATGTGGCAGTGGGACTGCTTTCTCGTACAGGAATAATAATAATCATCTGTTCTTGTATAGTATAGCACATAACACATTATGATATAACGTCCCTATGCGCTTCCAAAGAGCTTTGGAAATTATTTCCCTAGCTTAACCTCCGGCAGCCATTATCAGCGCACAATTCACTTCAAGGAATAATCCTGCCAGGTAATAATAATAATACTCAGTTTGTATATAGCGCTTATTAGAATCACTAAGCGCTTCCAAACTTGGAGATTATTCCCCGGCTTTAGCTTTGCGGCTTTGGCTGTGCTGCCATTGCGGCGCTCTGGCATTTCAAAGAATTAATTTCTACCAGGTACCCATTTACCTCACCTGGGTGGAGTGTGGCAAATGTAGATTAACGTCTTGCCAAAGGACGTTGGTGATGTGGCAGGGATTTGAACCCTGTACCTTGTGGTTCACAGTCCGGAGACTTTTTCACTGGACCACGACACCTCAATCTCTACAGTAAGAAGGCTTCCTCCAAACAAAGACAACAATTTGTTACAAACGTTCTTGGCATACCAGGAATATAGCAAATTTTGGGCATTGATGAACCAAATATCATTATATGCACCTAGTACTATGCAAGTGAAGGGATTTATTTTGAATTTTTAAAACCCTACACTGTACATCTCCATGATTCATCCCTTTTTCATACTAATAGGTCATCCCTCACACACATTCACCCTTTTCATCCACCATCTTTTCATCTATCTATCTCTCTCCCTGATTGGTGTCAATATTCACCAGATGCTGCCAAGCTTGAAGTATACATGTAAGTTACATATACTGTGAATATACCTTTTGTTTAAGTATAAATATTCAAGAATACTTTGTGATGTTGATTTATACAATGCATGTGACTATATGAATATTAATTTGTTTCTGTGGAATGCTACATAGAATGCATTACTGCAATTACACATTAAAACCTGTAGAGTTAGCCAGTGGGTATCAATCTGACAACAGTGACACGTCTGCTGGGCTGCCTCTGTGTTAAGAGTGCTAGGAATTGCGTGGGAACCGCATCTCGACACAAGCAATATTAATTACTTGTGTAGGGGCTACAGCACGTTTTCATTAAACAGTTGGCATTACGTCTACTGTCTTGTGATTCCTGACAGCCAATCACAGCCTGTTATTTTTTCATGCACTTTGCTCTTTTTTTTTTTTAATGTTTAACTGTTTTTCTGTTAATCCTTGTAAGTAATTCTGATGAGTGCAAGACATAGAGCTCCAGTATGTCTGGATTCATTGCTATTCTTTCAAAGTGAATAGAGGATACCTTTATGGCAAGTTATTGCTATAAAATGTCTATCAAAGATGCTTACAAAGGTCTACATGACACACCTGCACCACACCAATAAGTACACATTTCATGTAATTTCAATTTGACAATCAATATATAAAATATAAGTACAACATTACTCACAGCTTAAATCTCTACGCCTCCTGAGCAGCATTGGTTACAGATCTTCACAATCATAACTTCCTTTTCAAATTCATAACAATATCTGTCACTACCAAACCTTTTCAGAATAGGCCCCAGGTTTAATCATTAATTGATGATGATGACGATGATCCACATCACCTGTATGGCTCCATTTATCGTTTCAAACATTCAAAGGTGCCTGCTTCTCCAATAGCCATGGGCTACAGTACACAATTGTTTGAAGAGATGGGTTTCGAGGCCTGACCTAAAAGATTTTTAGCTTGTCGTTGTCGCGAAGAAGAAGGAGGGAGGGAGTTCCAGAGGCGTGGAACTAATGAAGAGTAGGAATAATATTTAATTTTCTATACATGTATGTTTTACCTGTGCTTCTTTAGTAAGCTCTACTTCTGATTCTTCATCGCTGTCTGAATCCTCGCCATAATCGTTCAAGGCCGAGATCATAGACTGGTAAAAAGAGAAAACATAATTTAAAGGATAAACACATACATGCCAACATTTGAAAATCAGAAATCTGTACAAATTATGCTATTTTTAAAAAAAAGAGGAACAATCCTAACTCTCCTATTCAATACTACAGACAAATTTGTACAGGAAGAGGAACACCTGCATTAAAATGATAATTATCTTCTCCCAAAAAGAGGAATGTTCCTCTTTAATCTGAACAGTTGGCATGTATGTAAACATCAGTTACATCAACGGCATTAAAAACATTCTCCTTCTTTTGCACGTGTCTCATTCAAAGGTACTATACCAATAAACCACTAGTTTAGCCTTGGTGAAGATGATAATTAGGAATGTTCAAAACATTGCATTTTGTATTTGGGGGAACTTTTTTTAAACAAGGCCATGGGCTTTTCCTTCGTTCTCCTATTTCATTTGAAGTTCTTGAATAAACTGAACATTCTTTGTATGTATATATACTTGTATGTTTATTTGCATTTGCTGTGGTTTTTATGAAAATGAATAAATGAATAAACGAATTAACAAATTTACGCACCATAGCAGACTTGGGTTTCTTGGTCTTTGGTTTGGCTGGTGTAATGGAGTGCATCTCAGTACGTTTGTACAAGGACGGCCGGCTGATGGACACAATCGTGCGTTTCCTCTTCATCTCCTGCATGAGAATGACAAAGATCCATTGGACAGGATGAAAAGCAAAATATGTCTGGTTTTACTCAGTAAGCCTGAAAGAAGGCCTGGACATCTTTGAACTCCAGGGAGATGTGAGTTGGTGCAGCTCTCTGTCTTCACATACAATCAGTAGACCCGGGTTCGAGACCGAGTCACATCTTATGACTGGTCATGTTAATGGTCGGTCCCCAGATGTAAATAATCATATCTGATTGATACATATCACACACACACTCAATACATTATGGAGCCTAAAACAAAGCAGTCAAAACAAAAACATTAACATGGGGTGTCGGAGCCTGAAATCAGACAAGCAGTGTAGGTCTATTATAGATGAGTGCAGAACCAGACACTCTTTATACTCATTTTATTCTCTAAAATCTAAGTCAACTCTGATACATTACTACATCCAGCTATATTTCTATGCAGCAGCCAGACTAAGCAGAATAGAAAAATGTCAGGCATGTGAATTGATGCGGAACATGGCCAGTAAAGGTTGGTTCACATATTCCGAGGTAAACAGTGACGGTTTTTGTCTTACAACATGCAGATAAGTGAGAACACACAAATTACCTTTTGCATACAACTAACATTGTTATCTCAACTGGCCATTCATGTAGTACATAACAAAAAAACTGTAATCTTAAAGGGGATGTAGCATGGAAGATACTGGTTAACGCCATCTACGACTTCTTTCGGACAACGTAAATGAATGGACTTGATTAACATGGTCAGCGCGTTCGTGAAACAGACCGAAGTTCTCCTCACGCTTCGGTTTCACGTATGTTGCATGCATGTGAATACTGCGGTCGCGTCGTTCGTAGTGGTATTATACCTGATTGGCCCCCCGGGTCAGGCCACAGGAAAGACAAATAGTTACGTCATACTACACCCCCTTTAACAAGCCTTGAATGAAGTATATTCCGTTGAGCTCCCCAAAACATCTGTCTCCCTGACTCACAACAAATGTTGAACCCACCTTCTCAAGATTCCTGAGCAGTTTCCTTTCCCTGCCTCGCTGTCTTTTCTGCGATATAATATCTTCTTCATCTTCATCATCATCATCTGCATCATCGTCGCCATCGTCATCATCCCGCTTGTCATCCGAGGAGGATGAAGAGGAGGATGAGGAATCGCTAATGATCCGATTTCTTTTTGCTTTCACTCGGACACCAGTTGCTGCAAGGGTGAGAAAGATAAAAGTACAAGATTGAAGCTAATCTTGAGCCTTGGGGTTGTTTCACAAAAATCCTAGGTCGAACTTAGCTATAAGTTAGACTTAAACATTATGGACAGCCATTTGTAGACTTCACATAAAATATATTAAAAAGCAAAAATTCAAGTATTTTAGACTTTTCATAAATTTTATAATAACTTTAACAAAACATTTTCAAAGATGCTAACAGCTTTCCATAATTGTCAAGTCCAACTTAGAGATAAGTTCAACATAGGATCTTTGTGAAACACCCCCCTGGTATGGGAATCGTATTTTGAGAGAACATGGCTATGATTTATTCTAGATTTTTTATCCTGCAGTAGATTGGTTGTTTGCACTAGTGAAACAAATGCACAAAATCCTATTGGGGGCATCAGATTTGATAAAGACCACAACTGAATTTGCACATAGCAGCCTGTGTAAGCACATGGTGTCGAGCCTACTAATATCTTTATCTGATCTTTTGTCATTATCAGCCCCTATACTTTTACTACCAAAATTGTTTGGCACATGTCATTTACATGTACAGTATTTGTAATCTTGAACATTCAGTGTAAGTTTTATTGGATTCTGTGAGAATTTATTTTCTATATCTAATTTTTACCAGACCTCATTCATGCGAGTTTATCTATAAACAAACTCATAGAAAAGTCACGGATGAGGGTGATTCCAAGCAAATTGTTGCATTTATCCATACATTTCATCCAAAAGTGAAAATCAGTTAATATGGCAACACACAGATTTACTAACACATTTAAATTTTATTCATATTTTTTAAACCAAAGTTGTTCTTGACGACCTGAAATTGTTTCATAATTGTTAAGTCCAACTTAGGATCTTTGTGAAACACCCCCTCCCCAGATCTTGTTAAGTACTACGTACCTATTACTGTGCCCTCATCATCTTCAAGATGTGCTGTAGCCTCTAGCAATCTTTGCTTTGCAGCCTCCTGCAAGAAACACAAATATATCATGGTCTGTCACTGAGAAACTCAAAAGACATATTACATAAGAATGCGAAAATCCTGAAACTAGTTTAAAATGAAGATTTAGTTAATGCAAAGGGTGTCTATAGTCTTGAAAACAGTCTGGACAAGTACTGGAGATCGTAGTGTACCTCCCAAATTCAAATTCCATGCCGACCCACCTGGTCATGATCTAGCCAACTTAACACGATGAAGGAATTTTGAGCTGAATACGCTTTAATAATTAAGCCTGCATTAAGGAGAAGTATCTTTAAGTAAGATATGATTAATATAAATAAAGTACCAGCTAAAAAAACAAACAGAGAAAACACAACAAACATCATCTAGATCTACAGACAAAAATTCAAACATAAAATTGGAACAGGGAAGAAATATGCACTGACGTGTCCGTCGTGTGAAGTGCACACACAGCTAGTGAATGTATAGTTTAATCAAATACAAAGATTTCACCCTTCTCTGACTGCCCTTCTAGCGAGTGTTTGTAAACTGACAGTATAATGTTCAGACTCTAGTTTACTGAAAAATTAAATTTGAACTTTGATTAAGTTTGACAGAGCTGCATGCGCATGATCCATCCACTGGACAAACAAATGCGTTCTCCATCTCATTATACTTACATAGCTATTACCCGTTTCCTTCAATGTGCGTATGATAGGCATCTTACCGTCTTGTCACATTAGTCATCATCACCTCCAGAAGCTAGAAGGAAGGGAAAAAGTTGTGAAAGTGAGAATGTATTTTAATTTCCCATTTTGTGATGGCGTGTGATTTTTCGCATTGTTTTGATTTCTTTTCACCATGCATGTTCACTCAATAACTCGATAATGGCTAATTTATAATCATGCACGCATCATTTATTTGCTCAAAATTCCCTACAGTGTTCTGATAATCTAGATTTATTACCCCACATAAATTCTCTAACTTTTCCTTAAAAAGATAAAGACTCGACTCTTGACCGGAAATGACAACTCTCACCCTCTCATTCAACCACACGTTACAATTTATGTCAAAATATTTCCCGATCCCGATCACGGCCCTCTGCTTCGAAGTAACTTTTTGTCGCAAATAAGTATGTTGTTAGTTACATCAAACTAGGATTCAGAATAATTGATTCGGTGAGATGGCCAAAACAACATAAAATTTGAAAATTATCTTACCATAACTTTTGAAAAATCAAATTGATGGGAATCAATGCAATGAAAACAAAGCAGACCTCGTCCTCGATCAAATATAACCTCATGAATATTCATGCCATAGTCCTCTAGGCGATATACGCATTGCATGCATTGACAATGGCAGACGGCATAGACAACTCGAACCCGAACACCTACACCTACACTGACTACCCGTTGTCCAGAGCCCAAGCAATTTGAATAGTTGAGATGATTTGTTTGTATATACTGCCAATTTTCCAATCAGTGACGTGGAACCGATTGATTATAGAGATATAACAGTAGAAACCGGAGCCGGCCGTTGGTGGTCCTGAAAAAACGCCCCTTCTGTGATAGAATAGATATCCCTCCAATTAAAGTAAACTAATTTCCCTGTTGTCGATGTCGGGGAGGAGGGGGGGGGGGGGGGGGCGCAGGCGTACCTTTTTGTTTGTGTAAGTATAACTCTTCCAAGTTAACAAATACCTCTTCCGTGATAGTACGAGAATACACCCGACGGTAAATAAAAAGTAAAATAAAAGTTAACCGAAGATCCCCAGAGGCGGCGATTTCCACCGGCGGGGGGGGGGGGGGGGGGGGGGGCGAAATGCGAGGGACGATCGAGGGAGCAGAGGCGTAATGAGCAAAAAAGTTTGGCGGGGGGGGGTAGAAAAATGTTGCATATCACCACCACTCTTATAATTATGTTACGCAGGCTCTGGGAACGTTTTTTCAAAGTGTGGGGGGCTAAGGTATTTACGATCGGGTAGAGCAAAGCGAGCAAAGCAACTAGCGTACATTAGCGTGGGGTCCAGGGGCGGAGCCCCATGAATCTCAGGGGTTTTAGTCATTTCATTACAGTCAGATGAGCATAATTTGATAACTTATTTGTGACACTGGCCTTAGGGCCCTTGGTGGGGTCCAAGGGACAGAGCCCCAAGCCCCCCCCCCCCCCCCCCCATCAGATCGCAAGTTCGAGGGATCATGGTGAATGAGAGGGGTGAAGGTGACGAAAGTGATCCTACCCCTCACAGGTTTTTGAAGTTTTTTTGTATTTAACACTTAAATTCCTTAGCAAAACTATAGTATAAAAACAAGCAATATATACTTTTTTCACACTTCACTTTTTCCGGTATTTACTTTTTGAAGGATATTATGCGAGGTAGCGTAGCTACCGAATGAGAAGATTGTTGCATTTTTATTTGTCTAAACGCTGCACTCTTATAGGCCCTCCAGAGCCTAAAAGTGTGTTGCAGTCTTTAGTTAGTATTTGCTATATACTTTTTCAAATTTTGAGGGGGGACGTGTCCCCCCGTCCCCCCGGGATCGCCGCCCCTGGACATCCCATTAAAACGCGTCTTAAACATTTTGTTTTCAATGGGATGTCAAGTGAACTTGTAATAGAGGTTTCGTGAAACGCAGCCCTGGATTTTAAATCGGTATTTTCATTCACATCTATACACACCCTCCCGCGTGCTCTCAGATCCCAGAACAAACATCTTCTCCAGGTTCCTCGTTTTAAAACCCAGTACTACGGCCGTAGCTCCTTCACCTTCAATGCTCCCACCCTCTGGAACTCTCTACCGCTCGCCATTAGAACTGCACCTTCCATCCACACCTTCAAGACTGCACTTAAGACCTACCTTTTTAAGAATTAATTATATTCATGCTTTGTTATCTACAATTTCAATTGAAATTGTAAATGTCTACAACTTGTAATATATGAATAAACTCTTGCACCATAATTGTTGTATCATTATTTAAGAATGAATTATAATGTTTATCCATCTAGTTACTGTTGTACTATTTTAGTTAAGATCTTGTCAGAATGTTTCGTTTGAGGATAGTTCAATAGTAGATAATTAAGCTTGTAATACAATGTAAAGCGCATAGAGACATTACCTTGTATAATGTGCTATAGAAACATAATTTATTATTATATTATTATTATTATTTTGAATATATACATACTCTTGTGTTGCCAAAAAAGTTGGAATAAATATTTCCAGGGGCGGATCTAGGGGGACACAGGGGGCACGTATACCCCCCCCCCCGGCCGAAAAAAATAGTGCTCACTACCCCCTCCTCCCTCCCCGCCCCCCCCCCCCCCCCCCCCCCCCCCCCGCCCCCCAGATAATGAGATGAGACGATAGCCGTCCCTGCCTAATGAATAGCATTTAAGGTCAGGGCCAAATATTATTTATGCTGCTTCTCAAGTTCATTTATTATGTATACAAAACAGGCTATACCAGAAAAAGCAGCGTACAATATGATGAGTGTTTAGCTTTCAAAATGTCAGTAAAAAATGTCAGATCTTTGTATATATCAGTCTACATGATCTAATGTTAGGACTCATTCTGTTTGAAGATCCTCACGTTTTAATTGCTCTATATGCAAGGTAGTTTAAAATAGGGGAAGCATCTTTTTCAAAATGAATATTTCAGAATGGATTTCCGCAAAATAGCAAAGATAGAGACAGAGACAACTTTTGATAGGCTCTTCACTCCGTGTTCCCTGATAGAACTACAATACGAGATAAGTGTAGGCATACTGGTATTCAAATACTTTTGCTTTATTTACAGAAAATATTTACAGAAAATAAGGGGGCAGGGGTAACTTGTTGTTGTTGTAAGTATACCTATTCCAAGTTAACAAATACCCTTACGAGAATACATCCGATGGTACGGTAAAAGTTCATCGACAACCCATTGAGCAATGGGGTGTCGGTGAACTTATGGCGGTTTCATGAAACGCTGCCCTGGGTTTTAAATTGGTGTCTTAAATATTTATATGTATACACTGTTGCCAAAACAATTGGAAGAAATATTTCATACATCTTTCCATGAAATGATTGTGACAATGTGACTTACTCTTGACAGATGAAGTTTGTGATCTTCTCTGGACTTTATTGATCAAACTGCATTGACCAATCTGTATGGATCAATAAAGATTCCGAGAAGAAAAGACTTATTTTCCCGGGGGGGGGGGGTGTGTGCTTGAGGTAACTGTCCCGCTAGTAGTTGGCCGGGGGTGAATAGCCCAGGGTAGCCTACTTGTATTAGAACCTAAATATAACTGTACCGCAGGCTCCTATAAGCTGTACTATGTTAATTATCTGGCGGCTGCCAATGAGATGAGAGGATATCTGTCCCTGCCTAATGAATAGGGACTTTTAGATTTGCGTGGACTGATACGTGTGACGTCCATTCAAGGCAGTGCATTAAAAGGACGTCGATCGTAGCAATCCACGTTGTCGTTCGGCAAATCTAAAAGTCCCTAATAGCATTTAGGGTAAGGGCCTTTTATTTATGCTGCTTCTCAAATTCATTTATACTGTATGCAAAACAAGCTATACCAGAGAAAGCAGCGTATAGTATAGCTTTCAAAATGTCAGAACAAAATGTCAGATCTTTTTATAATGCAGCCTGATCTAATGTTAGGACTAATTCTGTTTGAAGATCCTCATTTTTTAATTGCTCCATGCAATGTAGATTAAAATAGGAGAAGCATCTTTTTCAAAATGAATATTTCAGAATGGCCAAGTTTAGCTTTCCGCAAAATGCCAGTACAAAATGGCAGACAGAGACAACTTCAGTTAGACTCTTCCCTCCGGGCTCGATCTCTGATAGAACTACAATAACAAGATAAGTGTAGGCATATACTGCTATTCAAATACTTTATTTACAGAAAATATCTTTAACCCTTACTGTACTGGGCTATTTTGAGCACCCACTGACTGGGGGGGGGGGGGGGGGGCCTGGGAGGCCCCCCCCCCCTATGACCTCGGCCGTCGATTGTCCGATGAACACGAAAATTTGCATGTTTGTAGATATTTACGTAAGGAACAAGATGGTATAATTAGTTTTTTCCGAATATGCACATTTTTGTCGTTAGCCTAATTAATTATGCAAAATGCGCTAATTTTATGCATTTTACCGAAAACGTGTCAAACTCCAATTTTTGAATGTTAATGAAACTCATTATTCATATGAAACTTCTTTTCTAACACAAATTTTTTTATTTTAATGTAATTAATAATGATAAAAGTATGCAAATTTTGATGCGATTTTCATTTTTTTTTTTTTTTTTTGATGACATGCGCATACTAATTGTTATGTAACGCCTTACAGGTATATCCGATTTTGACGAAAATGGTATCAAAATGTGCGTAAGACTTGAGGGAAAAAAGTCATGAAACGACAATTCAAAATTCCAAGCGGTTGCGGCGCAATCTCCGAAAATGTCGAGGGGGGCCTCTGAGGCCCCCCCCCCCAGTACAGTAAGGGTTAAAAGGCTTTTAATCATCTTGCAATATATTTCTGATTATAGTAATGTTATGCATGTACAATTAACTACACAAATATTCTGTGATTTTGTAACTACTGTATGTGAAAATAGATTTGTCCCGATTTACGTTTCTTGATAATGTGACGTATCAAGTATTCAATAAATGCCCTTAATCAACAATCCACCTTTCATTAATAAGTTATGAAAAACACACAAATATCATATTTACAAGTCAGTGGTAAGACTAATCTATTTGTTAATTGTATGTTGTAATACATCAGTACATTTGAAAAATGATATTGGAGCATATTAACACTTTATACCTATGCAGACAAATAAAAGAAAATAATTTCATTTTAAATACACGTTAATGTGATGTTCTTAATGATACATTATTGCAGATCTTTGACTTTATGTTGTATAGGCGCCAATTTTTTGTTACGTCACATTTGTTTCTTGATGAACAGGTATCTGAAAGGCAATGTATCATTTTGAATGATGTCACAACGTGTTGTGCCGTTAAGATATATAAAGTGTACGTTTAGCATAAATATACAAGGAAATTTCTTTAAAATGCATTTTACATTTCTTTTTACTTATAACTTTTCTGAGCTTCGTTTCAAAAGAAACATATTAAAGATCGAATAGAGTTTACATTATATTTATTAATGTTGAAATTAATTACCATTTACAGCAATCTTTCTTTAAATTACTATGTTCTACAATGTATATATACAAAGGAAATATAAATTAGTCAATTTCTAATCCTTCAACATAATTTTACCTTGTACAGACCAAATAATAGAATCGTTTTAAAGCCACATATAGTAGTCAGTGTCCATGCGAATTGTAACACAATTCGCTGAGACTAAGATTTTGTTGGATTACCAATTAATGTCCCACCAGAAAATAATCCAGCTTGCCTATATACCCCGAGGGTGAGAGAAATTTGATATAGATGATGAGAATTATATACAATGGTAGGCTAGGGCACAGTGCATTAACTAAGACATGTATATCGTAACTAGAGTGAAATCCACTCTCGGTGACTGACAACACCTTTTTTGGTAAACACCAGGATGGTATTAAATTCCCCATGAAAACCCACTACCATACGTTTTTGGGTAGAAGACCAAGAAGCTTACTTTGTATGGATTAATTGACCATTTTTATAAATAAATCTTTATTGTATTAAAAAATTCACCCTTCAAATGAAGAATTAACATCACTAATCCAGGACAGAGGTTTACAAATGAAGGTATAAGTTCCTCATAACTAGTACATAATACATGCTATTACATAATGAGCGGAGGGAAAAACTGATACAGACATAGGTTCAACTATAATTAGATTTAATACATATCAAACTCACTGCCAATTAACAAAAATTTCAAAATCATGACTCGGAATTGAATTGTTAGAACGGTAACTGCACATAAAGATAAGTTTTGGAGATTAAATGATATAAAGATAAGACATTGATTATTTTGGAATTGTAGATCAACATTATGTGTGCAATTCCTTTGGTAGCTGTAAGCTATGGCTCTAGAATGATCAATTAAGCAAACATTATCAAGGATTGTAGTAAGTATTCTTGTCAAACGGGAATAACGCTGTTGAGGGCCCTATTGGCTCTCATGCTCTTTTCAAACTGAGCCCAGAAGAGTTCCTGGCCATCTTCATCGTCCGTCCACAACATATAAGGTTTGTTCTTACTCAGGAATAACCGAACCAGGTACGGGAGGTCCTCATCATGGATATCCTCAATGAAAATCAGTATTACCTTATCCAGTCTGGTGTCGTTGATGTGCTCTAAGGCTATGCGCAGCTTTGTCAAGAACCAGGCATCATCTACAGAGTTGTAACTTATCAACAAGACAGTCTTGAAGCTGATCTCGGTGGCGTAGTGGAGAGCATTGATGTAGAACATCCCGATGTTGAGATCATTGTCACCAAAGACCACTTTCCGCAGATGTGGAAACCTCTCCTGCAGCATTGGCTTCATGATCCGGTCCACCCATTCCTCGTCATCTTCATTGTACATGATGTTTAGCTGGTACTCGTAGTCTTGGGCGTCAAAGTCCTGGTTGATTTCCTCATAGCCAAAGATAGCTAGCTTGAGAAGAAAGAGTTTGTAGTTTAGCCACCATCGCTTCCTGTAAGCCACCAAGCAAATCACCACGACCAGGACAACTGAAAAGGATACACATGTGATCATCACAGTGTCAATGCCACAGAACTGGTCAGGGTTGAATGAAAGTATAGGTGAATGGACCTCTTCTTTGATGGACGTTAGCGAGCAGAAAGTTATTTCTCGATTCCTGAGCTCAACATTGCCAGAATGGAGCCAGTTCACGAACCAACTCAAGCGGCACGTACAGGAAAATGGGTTTCCGTAAGCATCAAGTTTCAGTGTCGTGTTTGTCGGGAACATCGTGTTTGGTTCTATCGTAGTAATTTTGTTTTCTTGGATGTACAGACTGTGCAGAGAGGAGGTTTCATTGAATAATGTCCTTGGAATGGTTTCAAGTTTATTGTTGCTTAAAAATAGAACGGCAAGATGGTATTGTGTTTGAAGCAGACATTCAGATATCTTCGTGATCTCATTGTCGCGAAGGTCCAATGTCATAAGGGCAGTCAGGCTGTCAAAGACACCACGGCTCAGAACTGTTATAGAAGACTGCGACAGGTCAAGTATCTTGAGTTTCTTCAGCGGTTTGAAGGTACCTGGTACTAACATATCAAGCTTATTCTGTCTTAGGTCCAGTCTCTCCAAAGAGTCTAGGCCAAGAAACAGAGAGCTTTTAGTCTTGACATGGTACATATCTGTACTCCTCAGACTGTTTTCACGCATAATTAGCGTGGTGAGGGATGAGGTATTTGTGAATTGACTTATGGAGGTTAATTTCAATGGGGCAAATGACAAATCCAAGACGGTTAGAGCCCCTAGGTAGCGAAAAGCCTTGTTGATGATCTGTAAATGCTCATTGGTAAGATACAGCTCTTGGAGAAGCCTCAAGTTTATAAACGAATTGGGAGAATATGAATAGTAGATGTCATTGTTCGACAGGTTCAGAATTTTCAGATTAGTGAAACTCCACAGGATTAGCCTCTTGATCCATGTGAATCTGTTAAAAGACAGATCGATGTACTCTACTGAGGGAAATGTAACATTCTTTCTGCTGATTTCGATATCCTTGATATTATTGTGCGCCAAGTCGAGTATATAGAGTAAGGAAAGGCCCGATTCTTTGCCGATGGATAGCCTTGCAATATTATTCCCATTAAGCTTCAGTTGCTGTAACATTTTATTGCAAGAGAACATATCTAAGCTTATGGTTGTGAGGCGATTGTAAGACAGATCCAACTGAATTAAGTGGTCTAACCCACAAAATGATCTGTTTGATAATTTAGCAATCTGGCTGTTATGAAGTGAAATAACTGTTGTCTGATTGAAACCCCAAAATGCAAAATCAGGGACGTAAATTATTATATTTGATGCAAGACTTAGTTTAGAGATATTGCCCCATTCCCCTAGAGAGACATGTGACTTGTTCAATGGAATTATTTCATGTATCTTGCATGATTCAAAGAAAAGGTTTGTGATGACAGTACTTCCTAAAACCATGGATATGTGAAATTTTCGAAAATTGTTTCTCGAAATACCCAACACCCTCACTGTGCTCAAATATGAGAAAATATTAAGAGGAAGACTACTTAAGGCATTATTTACTAACGACAGCCTTTCCAGTGAACAATTCTGGAGAGGTTTTAGGTCACGGGAATCAATGAGGGAGATTTTATTGCCACTTACGTCAAGTTTCTTGATACTGTTAGACCATGGCAGTGCATCACCAGGAAAAGAAAACAATCTGTTTGTACATAGAATGAGTGTGGAAAGGAAATTATTCATGCAAAGCAGACCTGATGGAAGAGAAACTAGTCTGTTGTTGCTTAGACTTAATTCCCTGAGATGAGCCAGAGGCTTAAAGGCACCACTTTCTATCTTTGAGAGGATATTGCTTGCAAGCCCTAAGATAACGATGTCAGGAAGATA
Organism: Strongylocentrotus purpuratus; assembly: GCF_000002235.5. Lineage (NCBI taxonomy): Eukaryota > Metazoa > Echinodermata > Echinoidea > Camarodonta > Strongylocentrotidae > Strongylocentrotus > Strongylocentrotus purpuratus. The sequence continues at coordinate 43,904,238 of NW_022145606.1, read as the reverse complement.
GGCAAAAGAACTGTTGAACAGGGTTGTGATCTTGTTGGATGTGAGACGAAGTATTACCGTGTTGCTTGGAAGATCCTGAGGAACAGACTTGAGATCTAGGTGAGTACAGTTAGCTTTTAGTCCGAGGCTGGTGTTCCTAAGCTGGCAACCGTTGGTTGACTTAGGGCTGAGACTTCCTGAAACATCCTTCACAAGCGATCGTGCAGAGAGCAGGGACATGGCACACAGCACCAACAAGCAGAAGGAAAACCTTGAGGCTGTATGAGAAGTCGTTATCCTGAGCATGATTATAATCTCTAGGGTGTCACCACTGCAGAAACAAAATGTATTATTTGCTTTGGTAAGGCCGCGGCTAATTGTTACGTCTCCCTATAGAATTGGCTTTAATGGGGTGTTACCATTGCCAAAAAAGAAAGAAAAGAAAATTGTCCTGTTTGCTGCAGAAACGCATTAGCTTACTGTGACGATTTCTTGGCTTCAGTAGGACTCGTCTTTTTAAATATTTTCTTCAGATTTTTTAAAGGTTTGTCTATAGGTTTAAAAAAAAAAATCTGTCCTGTGATGACGTTATCACCCACACATTATATTTGAAGTACCTGTATAAATGACTTGAAGTACAGTTGAAAAACCTCCGAAGTAAAGTTTCTCGAAGAATCTCAAAGAGATGAGTTCAAAATTGCAACGTATCTAATTAATAAATGTCCATTTTTTGTCTCAAATGCAAGTTGAAAACCTCTGAAGCAAAGTTTGTCGAAGAATCTCAAAGATATGATTTTAAAAATATAAAGAGTCTGATTCATAAACGTCCATTTCTTCTACTATAGAATTTGAAGCACAGTTAAAACCCTCTGAAAAAAGTTTGTCGAAGAGTCTCAAAGAGATGTATTCAAAACTGTGATGGATCTAATTTCTAAAGTCAATTACTTCTACTAGATGACTTTAAGTACAATTGAGAAACCTCTGAAGATGTTACAGTTTTTTCGCTTCATGCTTTGAAACACAGCAATTATGTTATCCACAGTTTTGATGACCTCAAAGAATTTGTAATGTTAGTTTCGATTATTTGTTATCCTCTTGAAAATAATTTTATCATTTCCGCAGTAACAAAACCAACTAGAATTTAAATCGTCACGAGGACGATTAAGGTGGTCTGTCTTCAAGTCTTATGATAGATTATAATATTTACTATATTGAGAAAGGGAGAAGTTATATAGACATGTAAACAATGATGATCATCATGATGATCATGATGATGATGATCTTGATAGTAATGGGGATGACGATGATGATGATGATCATGATGATGTTGATGATTATCATCAACAGACCACGATGACATCAGACTGAAAAAAATGAGAGAACATTTAGATAGTATATAGTCTCAGCTACAACATACTCCAAAATCAACAAAAATCAAGCCGAAATAACGGCGATATTGCTCGCAAAAGACAAGAATGTAGAATCCAGATTTGAGAAAAAGTCATCTCCCATAAGGATTACACGCCAAAAGTAATGGATCAAGTGATAATAGGGTAATATTAAAGTAAATATGGTTGTTTATTACATTATTTGCGATTGTACGTGTTTTAATATTCAAAGGAGATGGTACAGTGAAAGGTCAAAAAGAAAAAAAAGTGAAGAAAAAAAATTGTTGGAAACGCCCGGACTCGAACCAGGGACCTCGAGGTCGGAAGTCAAGTGCGTTACCGATATACCAAAACATTTCCAATAGAGATTACACGTAAACTGAAAACTGAATTCTCAAATCCCACTTTGTAAGTGAAATATGAGCATGATCCCGGCATCTGATCTAAAAATAAAGGGCACATTTGTGATAGCTTATTGTCTCAGCTACAACATACTCAAAGCTCAGCGTAAACAAAAATACAACGACGGAGATATTGCTCGCAAAAGACGAGAATGTAGAATCCAGTTTTGAGAAAAAGTCATGTCCCATAGAGAATACACGCAAAATGTAAAAAATTGACATGCCTCCTTTAATCGCAAAAATACGCCATGATACCATTGTCAAAATGAAAATTCGTGGTGACTGTATTTGTAGAGAATATTCTCAGGTAGAACATATCAAAATTTGAAACAAAATTGATTAATATTTACAGAGATACAATCAATTTTCCAAAAATCTGCTGACGTCATAATATGCAAATTGAAATTTTGAGTTCGGAGGCCATTATGATGACGTCATGAGTTAATTGAGGGTCAAATGAGACATGAAATCATACCTCCAACTCATAATCTATTTAAATATGAAAGAAATTGGGGGTTATCTATCAATTCTGAAGAGTTAAAATGAATTTTGTATAGGCATGTTTTTGCCCATGTATTGTGGATACAGATAGCGCAGGTCGGCGCGTGCGTTCAACTTTGACAGCCGCTAATTGCGGTATTACTGGTCGGAAACAGGTAAACAAGGTATCAAAATGCTTGGAAAAATGTAATAAATATGATAACAGAAAAAATTTGGCGATTCTATGTTGCAAAATGCCAGGACGCGCGGATACGCGCGGAAACGCGCGCGCATAATTACGCGCGCGCAAATTTTGAAAATGCTTAAAATGGCCTGAAACGTATGCAAAATTAATATGGAACGAATTTGACCATTTTTAAATTTTAATGCGCGCGTACGTGCGCGTCGAGGTGCGCGCTCAAAATTTTTTGACATTTTTCGTTGACCTTTGACCTGAAGTTGATGTATACCAAATATGGTTGATTTTTGATAACTCGTTATCGAGATATGATAATGACCTGATTTTTACAAAATGGCGCCTGGATGACGTCACGATGACCCCATGAACTTGAAAAAGTTAATTAGACTTGAAATCATAGGGCTTGATGACTGACAGAAATTCAAAGGAAATTGACCTTGTCGATTTCGAGTAAACGTGTGCACAAAAAAGTGTACGGAAGAAATAAAAATAAAGAAAGAAAGAAAGAAAGAAAGAAAATTCTAGCGAAATCAATAGGTGATCTAACGTTGACAGACCACCTAATTACAGGATTTGAATAGAGGAAATATTAGAGGATAAAAGTTAAGCCCCGTGCTTCTGTGCTTCATATTTTTAAATGATGCAATGTATCTGGGCTTTCATAGAACCTTGTTTATATCCCTAGGATAAGCTTTAATTATTTTGAACAGCCTATAACCATGGACCTATTCCGTAATAGGTCCATGCTATAACTAACTTCTTGATTCATGACTTTTCTCTGCTCACTAGTCTTGTCCGCTGCGCCATTTCACACGCGTATACGTAAGGAGCATACGTACGTGTTTAGATTTGCACGTCGACATAGTGGACTGTGGACGTCACACGTAGCAGTCCACTATCTCGACGTGCAAAGCTAAAAGTGTCTATATGACAATTAAAAGGTTACTTAACTCAAATAATGGAAAGTATCAAGAAATTGACAGTAGATTTTCATGATCGAAGAAGATAATGTCCCAAATAAATTATATCCATTTTGCATCACTAATGAGAAGGGATGCGAATAAATTCAAGATTGTAATCATCATAACGAAGAGAATGTCATACATTTTTTTTTGGAATGAGGATTTCCTTGAGCTTCAGTTGATATCAACACCATTATATCTTCAACTGACTTAATATAGTCAATATTAAAAAGTGAGCAATTTGTTTATGTAAATAACCCACACGTAATGGCTTTTTGACTCACATTCATTGCTTCAACCCAAACTTGGAACAAGAGTATTTTAAACATAATTTTGTTAAAGCTTGCTGTTCAGTCATCCGTGGCAGCATAATTATGAATACGGTATTATGAGACAGGGAATTAGTTACCCTTTAACATGTATTATGGATCTAAGTCACATAGGTTATAAATTACAAATTAGAAGCTGCCAAAGTTTCTGAAGATGTTGAATTACAAAATCAAAATGAATCGAAGACGAGTCACAGCTTTTTCACTCCATGCTTTGAATACAGCGATGTTACCCAAAGTTTCGATGACTTCAAACAACTTTTAATGGTAGATTTGATAAAATTTTATCCTCTTGATATTAATTGGATTATATCTACAATTAAAAAACAATTAAGGAGTCCGCAAGAGGAAATATGTTAGAGGATAATCACATGCAAGGTTTGTAAAGACCAGACTTGTATATAAAAGTTATTTATGCCAGTCGTTGAAGCATGTTTCACTTTCATAAAACCGGAAATTTCATAAGTGCTCAAAGTAAATAAAAAAGAGTGTTTTTTATTATAAATATTTCTTCATCTTTAATTATCTTTCTTTCTCTTTTTTTTTCTCTCTCTCTCTCTCTTTTAAATTAAAGGATGCTTGGTAAGCATGATAAATAGAAATTATATTTAATTTCACAAAGGCAACGAATTACTACAGAAAGTTTGTCGAAGAATCTCAACGAGATGACTTAAAAACTGTAATGTGTCTAATTCTTAAATGTCAATTCCTTTTATTAGATGACTTGAAGTACAGTTAAAAACCCTCTAAAGATGTTGAATCAAGATGAATCGAAGTTACAGCTTTTAATTTCACTCGATGCTTTGAAGATGTTACCCAAAGGTTGATTACTTTTAACCAACTGTTAGTGTTAGTTTTGATGAGTTTTTATCCTCTTGAAATTATTGTTATTATATACACAATTACAAAACCAATTACAGGATCTGGATAGACTATTAGAGTAAATATGTTAAAAGTTAGAGGATAAACATGCTTTAACAAAAATACCAGACTTGTATATAAACTTGTTTATGCCAGGCTTTGAAGTATGTTTCACTTTCATAAAACTTAGAATTTCCTAAGTGGTCAAAGTAGATTTTAAAAAAGAGCTTGGAAGTTTTTATAATTTGTCCATCTTCATCTATCTTGTAGTTTTTTCTCTCTATCTCTCCCTCCCTTCCCCCCCCCCTCTCTCTCTCTTTTAAATAAAGGATGCTTGGTCAGCATGATAAAGAGAACATAACACACAAAAAGCCCTAAAACAGTAGTTGATGGTGCATAATTACCTATTTTCGGCTTCGCTCCTGATTATAGCTTCGTGACAATACTTTTAACACAGGTATATTGCAATGAAGCAGTCAAATAACCTTGAAGCCTTTGGTTAACCTAAGCTATTCCATGATAAATACAATTTGGCACAGGGAGAATGTATATACATTAAACAAATTATATGTGTAGAATACGAGAAGGACTGGAAAATTTAGCCTGCTAATTAAAAAGTGATAACCAATATGACTTTGAAATGTATTTCATCATGAAGAGTAATGCAATGATACCCTATTAATAATATTTCTGCCACGAGTGACTGAGCACTAGGGTCTTTAAAAAGTTTGGTCAAAATCGATTTGTACCTGTACCAAGTTTGGGCTGATGGAACAAAATGTCAGGCCGCATGCAATATGTCTACTTGATTCGGGGAGGCTGATGAATCTTATCTATCTCAGAAGGCAGGGAGTCCTCTATACAAACGCTATTTGAAAACAAACTGTTATCCTATATGGCGATGCAAAACTACATGATCCTGGGGCAAAAACAAAACTGTGCGAGGGGGTGAAGCAACCGAGCTTAACACAGTTCGCATTTTAAACCCTCAAAATTTCTCTTCTGTACCCCGTCTTATGAGAGTTGTGATTGATTTTAATCAGTCGCAATTAATTATTTATGATATAAGGAGTTGATGTAATCTACCCTGCGTAACGGTGCATAATCCTTAATGTAGGCCCCTAATGATATTTTCACCCCTTTGCTCATGTATATTTTTTTTCTATTTTGCATTTCTGCGTTATGTTTGACGCCCCCTTAAATTAATACCTTGCGTAGCGGTGCATAATCCTATGATACCCTGTATCCCTTTCTCCCCTATTTGATTTCTCTTTTGCATTTTTTGCGTTGTTTTTTTGCGCCCCCTCCAATAATGTAATTCACCCTGCGTAACAGTGCGTTAATTTGATCCTTTACGTATTATGATATACCCTTTCCCCCTTTTATCCCCTATGTCTTCCTTGCATTTTTGCCTTGTTTTGCGCCCTCTTCAATTTCCGCCCGGGCCGCGGGCCCAGGCGCGTACGCAGGATTTTTTCAAGGGGGGGGGGGGGGGGGGGGGGGGGGGGTTTTAACATTTATAAATCGGTCCGAAAATTTCGCAACGACTCAGCCAGCCGCTGAATAAGCGGGGGGGGGGGGGGGGGGGGGGGGGGGGGGGGGGGGGGGGGGGGGGGGGGGGGGGGGGGGGTAAGAGGACACTTTTTTTTTTTTTTTTGGTCTCGAAATTTGGAAATTTGACATTTTGCTCCGTTGGGGGGGGGGGTAAGGTCACCTTTTTAGGTCGGCCATGGGAATAATTTTTTTTTTTTTTTTTTTTTTTTTTTTAATAATTAAAAAAAAAAAATAATAAAAAAAAAAAAATCCAAAAGGGGGGGGGGGGGGGGGGGGGGGGGTTTAGGTTTTTTTAGGGGGGTTTACACACAAAAAATTTCCAAAGGGGGGGGTTTAACCCCCAAACCCCCCCCCCCCCCCCCCTGCGTACGCGCCTGCGCGAGCCAATGCCCCTTCTTTAAATACGCCAGTGGATGGAAATAAGAAAGATGAGTAAATTGTTGGTTTTTTTCACTGATTGTGGAGGGAAAAAGCAACTCATTTCAAGATAGGAGAAGAAGTAATTGTACATTTATAACCAGCATTCAGTGCACATGTCTTTAGTGATTTCACAGAGAAAGACATATTTTTTACGTTCATTATAGTAACTGATTCCAAAATTCAATGCCCTTATAAATAACATGAGCTCCTCATTTTTTCTTGAAATTCATATGTGGTTTTGGCAGATCTTAGGTTGTATGAGCATTTCTCAAGCTAAAATAATATTCCTTAATAAATCCACCAGATATCATTTCATGACTAATTTTATACCAAAAAATAAATAAATACATAAAACATGTTTATCTCTCCATTCTGATAGATTTTCTGTTTTCAAACAAAGAAATAGATCTCGGTTACGGAACATCCATTCTCGTATTGGAGTATCACCCGACATATATTCTGCAGTTTTTTTGCGAATTGTCTAAACTTCCTTTAATTCCCGGCATTCCCATAAATTACAAAATACGGTACTCATAGTCACAATTATATTTGAGTTCATTTTTGTAGTAGGCTAGCTATTTTGAGCATTTTCTTCTTCTTTTTCTTCTTCTAGCTTCTTCTTCTTCTTCTTCTTCTTCCTCCTTCTTTTCTTCTTCTTTTTCTTCTTCTTCTAGTTTCTTCATTTTCTTCTTCTTCTTCTTCTTTTTCTTTTTCTTTTTCATCTTCTAGTTTCTTCTTCTTCTTTCTTCTTCTTCTTCTCTTCTTCTTCTTCTTCTTCTTCTTCTTTTTCTTCTTCTTCTTCTTCTCCTCCTCCTTCTTTATTCTTCTTCTTCTTCATCTTCTTCTTCTTCTTCTTCTTCTTCTTCTACTCTCGTTGTTCTTCTTCTTGTTCGTCTTTTTCTTCTAGTTTCTTCACTTCTTCTTCTTCTTTTTAAAATGTTTTTTTACTGGAGCATAATATAATGCCTTCATATATATTGATAAGGTCGATAGGCCTGTTACCGAGATGATAAATGATGCCCTTGAGCATTTTTATAGAAATGCGCCCCACTACATTGAATAGGGTTTATTATTATTTATTTTAAAAAAAAATCCGGAGTCACCCTGCGCTAGACAAGTGGACAGGATCTGGGTCGAGCTACACGCAGGGTCGGATTTTCGTTGGCCGAGTTGTGAGGACCGTAAATGTATCATATCAATGCAGATCGTCTATTGAAGTAAAGGTAAGAAGATCTTTGCAAAAGTGAATTGGCATTAATAGTTTATGTGTCGTTAATATTCAACATTTCTGATCGTTATTTGTGCAAGATTAATTGTGACTTGTCCATATAGATTCTATTTCTAGATTTGTATGTGTTATGTTGAATCGTAATTTGTAAATTGTCGGCGTCCTTCGGTTCGCAGAAGTTTTGATCAATGCGCAATTAATGGTGTGTTTGGGGGAAGGCTATTCCGGTCATTAAGGTCAAGGATGTAGTCTAGCAAAGAACAAAGCAAAATAAAGTCAGATTTAGCCTAGATCTAGAGGAAAGTGCAAAATTTTGAAGGAGCTATGAGTACCGTAATAGATCCTTGAATGCTTGTTTTTAAGCAAACTCGATCAGCTCAGACTTGTCATGTCAGAGTCGGCTTTCACTGACTCCGTTTCAGAATTTGGACATTCAGTAGGGGCGTTGGTCCGAGAATGATGATCGTCCTCATAAACGAGGATATCCTCATAAACGCAGACAAAATGCTTCCTTATAACACAAGGATCGTCTGCATATTCGCAGACATTTTTTTCATTGGCGCTCTGCGGGTTTCGGGTTACAGAACCGCCCGCTGGCAATGCCAAATTTGGATTCCCCAGGGGAAAATGACCCTGGTTGACCATCTACTTTTATGGGTTGTCCGTCTTCCCAAGGATTTATTGCTCATAATGTGAAGGTCTCTGTACAAAGTCAATGTAAAAATTAAAATGCATCAAGAAAATCATCCCGGAATCCGTTTTTTGCATCGCCAATGTGCAGATCAAAAAATATGGCACATCTGCTATTTTGCAGACGATCCTTGTTTTTGAGGACGCATTGGTCCGCGTATACAAAGACGATCCTTATTCTCGGACCAGCGCCCCTACTGATGTTGTTGATGTTTTTTTGTGTGTGGATATAGAGTCTAAGCTAGACTCTAGTCTAGTTGGAACTTGTGGAAGCAAAGTCTGAGACTGAATAAATAGGTCTGCAGAACAAGTGATAGTCTAGTTAAAGATGAAGTTGAGTTCTGGTCATGCGATTGCATTGTGAAAGAAACGGTGTGTAACCGACCAGAAAAGGATGATCATCTAGCATATAAGAATTTGTGTGTATTGCAAGGTTCTGGAATCATCAAAATGATAAGAAATTTGGCCAAGTCTTGGTAAAGTTACAAACACTTGCACAGAAAGATGTATATGGGACTACACGAACACGTGGCGTAAAAAGCCGGCCCCCGATTTTTACGATGTTACATGCATATTTAGAATATGAAGGCATTTGAAGAGCCATGCTTTTCAGGGAACATGTCTTAACTGATGTTCTTCCACACTTGATGTTAATATTTAAATTATAAAATTGTTAGACCTATCATATGGTTGCTGTAGCAACCATCTCGGCAGCCGGTGGGTGGGCGGCCGGCTTCTTAGTAGTCACCTTCTTAGAGCTATTCTTAGAGTTTATTATTATTTCCTTTTATTTTTAATCATTTAGATTGGTCACTATTTACATGTAGACCCTATATCCGTCCTCCATTTATTACCACAATTACTTTACTGGGGCCTACAGCCTTACAAGCTTGCTTTCATGTAGGTCCCATCATATTTCTCTTAGTTAAATCACAAATTCATATTGACCACTTATCTTTGTTATTATTATGTGTTATTGAAAAAAAAAATTTGTACTTCATTTGAAATATACGTATGTTTATGAGAAATATGAAAATAAATGAAATGAAATGAAATATCCGTCTTGTCATTAGGGGGCTGGATCGTCCGCATAAATGAGGATATCCTCGTAAACGCTGACAAATGGTGTACTAAACAATAAAGATCGTCCTCATTTTTGCAGATTTTTGTTTTCTTCGACGCTCTGCGGGCCGGGTGTAGGATTCCTGATCCGTGCAATGGCAATGCGAAAAACTGATTCTGCATAATAAAATACCCCCAGTGCGCCGTCAACTTGTAGACTAGGTTCTATTGGTTGTCTGCCTTCCCGAGGATTTATAGTTAGTGTGAAAAGCATCAAGGAAGGAGCATCATCACTAATGGGTTTTATTTGCATCGCCAACGTGCAGATCGGAAATAAGAATCTTATTTTTTAGGAGGCGTCTGCCTGCGTTTACGAAGCATACCTCATTTATGTGGATGATCCTTATTCTCCAACCAGCGCCCTTACCGCTTGTAGACTGTAGTTGTAAAATTGTTGTTTGTTGACATTGCTCCAAAATTAAGTAAATGTTAGAAGTTGAACTTCATAATTTTCAAAATCCTCCAAAAATTGGAAATAAAAACGACACTATATAGGCCTACTGAAGACTTGAAGTGTAATATTACTTTTTTGTTATCTTTTGTCATCTTTTGGCTAGCACTTCTAGTACAGACAATATTTATTATTTGTACTTGATATTGATAACAAATTTCATGAAACAGGTCCCTCCCTATTCATATATCATACGCTAAAATTTTTTTTTTTTCCATTACAGATTGTAACCATGTCGCACAACGACGGAGGCATGCGGCGCCTGACGCATCTCGTCAGCTACACGTCGGATTCAGATGAGGAACGAGTGAGAGAGGATGATGAGGAGGATGTAATGGAGAGCATCCCGGAAGAAGAGAGAGTTGGGGATGAAGATGCTGAAATAGAAGCCATGCAGATGAGCGAGACGGAGCGGAGTTTCAAGGAAAGCCCAAGTGAGTAGGAAGGCTTTAATTAAAGCGGGACAGCACTACTTGTACTTACTTTCGTCCTCTATATAGCCAACAATGCCTAAGCGGTATCCATTGATCCCCGTGGTTTCCTTTTTCTTATCTTTATTGAGAGCTGATTTGATGAGATAACTACCTTCCAGTGACCTCGCAGGGAGGTCTAGTCCCTCCTGGCCAAACTAGTGCAGATAGGCTGCAACAAGATGCATGCGTGTACATGTAAGGGATGGTCACATTGACATAATATGACAGTGCTTTTCATTTTTCAATCATATGCACCCCGTCTCTGGAATCAACCGCCCCGGATCAACCGTACAGCAAACTACACTAGACAACTTTAAGACGCATTATTTAACTGATTTCCCCACCTTTATTCAATATTAAGCACTGTGAAACCAATTGTTTGAGAGCGCTACATAAATGAACATATTATAATGAAACTCTCCATTAATATCTAATTTCAGGTCCATCATCAAACGCCCCGAGCTTGGTGTCCTACGAACGAGAGGAGAGCAAGGGGACGAGGACGACAGGCCTTGTGGCGTACGAGGGCGAGGACGATGACGGTGGAAGGAGATCGAAGGAGGGTGGGGGAGAGGAGGGCGACTACCATGACGAATCATGGTTGGAAGCAAAGCTCTCGCCGGGGGATGACCTTGAAGACAGGGTCAAAGTTGACAAAGGAAAGGTGATAATATTAATAGTAGTAGTAGAAGTAGAAGTAGTAGTAGAAGTAGTAGTAGTAGTTGTAGGTAGTAGTAGAAGTAGTAGAAGTAGTAGTAGTAGTAGTAGTAGTAGTAGTAGGAGTAATAGTAGTACTAGTAGTAATGATGATTGTAATATGCTTTGTTTACTTGGGTAGCCTCATTGGTGTTAATACTGTTCTCCTTGAGGGCCCTGCAATCATAGCCTTTGTTAGATTAAAGTATGCATCATTCAGGTTAATGCTTTCTTCTCGGAAAGGGGGGTGGGGGGCATTTTTACTACTCCATATTTAAAATCCTTGATTGCTGAAAGAACACCACTTTTTCTTAGAATTTGTATTAATGCTCAGGTACCATGTAGAGGAAAAATATGTACTTAGCATTTTTGCCATTCTTTGTCTTTTCAGCTTGTCGACAGCTCCTACTTTAATGCCTCCATGTCATTACCAGAATCGGCGTTGTCACAAAAGATTCGTCGGCTGAGCGCGGAGGAAGTAACTCTACCTCCAGAACCCCCGGGTAGATGCTCCAGACATCTTCAGGTAATGATGATGATGGTGATGGTGATGGCAATAGTCATAATGAAAGTGGTGGTGGTAGTGGTGTTGATGATGATGGAGATGATTGTAGTGACGATGATGATGATGGCAATTTAGTTATAATGAAAGTGGTGGTGGTGGTGGTAGTGATGTTCATGATGATGTTGTTGATGATGATGATGATGATGATGATGATGATGATAATGATGTTGATGTTGATGATGATGATGATGATGATGATGATGATGATGGTTATGATGAAGATGACGCGATGATTACGGCAAGGATGACAATTACAACCGGCATTATAATATTTGATGATGATTATGGTGATGTTGCTGAAGTAAATTCACATGTTAAAATGTTAAGATAAAATGATTAAGACCACTTGATAATATTCAACTGTATTTCTCTAATTCATTTGAATTGTCTTTTCTATGTTCTATTGTTGCAGGAGAAAATAAGCTCTTATTACAAGAAGAACCTAAATCTGAACCAAATCATCCAAAGAAGAAAAGACTTCCGTAATCCAAGGTGAGTGGAGAGAGGGGAGGGAGGGAGGGAGGGAGGGAGGGAGGGAGGGAGGGAGGGAGGGAGGGAGGGAGGGAGGGAGGAAGGAAGGAAGGAAGGAAGGAAGGAAGGAAGGAAGGAAGGAAGGAAGGAAGGAAGGAAGGAAGGAAGGAAGGAAGGAAGGAAGGGAGGGAGGAAGGAAGGAAGGAAGGAAGGAGGGAGGGGGTGGGAAAGACAGACAGACAGAGATAGGAGGAGGGAGACAAGGATGGAGAGGGGGTGAGGCAATTTGTGTGACTCAAGATTTGGGGAACTACCAGCCAAATAGTTTACACCCACAAACCCTTGTCTTTCATTTTGTGAGAAATGAGAGAGAGAGAGAGAGAGAGCGCTAGCGAGCGTGGGGGAAGAAAGAGGTACAAGAGAGAGAGAGAGGGGGGGGGGGGGGGAGAGCGTGGGAAGAAAGAAGGACATGAGAGAGAGAAGTTAGGAAGCAAGAGGGACAAGAGAGGGAAAGAGAGAAAAAGAGAAAGAGAGGGAGGAAAGTAGGGGGGGGGGGGAGTTATTTGAAAGAAATGAATGTAACTACAAGCTTATTAGCTGCAGTGGGGGTAATGTGAATAGAGAGAGAAGGGGTGAGGCAATTCAAGTGACTCAAGATTTGTGGAACTACCAGCCAACTAGCTAACTAGATTACAAGCACAAACTCCTGTCTTTCATTTTTGAGAAATGAGAGATAGAGAGAGGGTGGGAAGAAAAAAGGATAAGAGAGAGAGGGATGGGGAGAGAACGTTGGAACATGGGAAGAAAGAGGGACAAGAGAGAGAGAGAGAGAGAAGAGAGGGAGGAAATGGAGGGAAGGGGTAGGTGGGAGATATTTGAAAGAAATGACTGTAACTACCGGTACAAGCTAATTAGCTACAGTGCAGTCAAGTCAAAAACTTTGACTGTCATAATGCATTTCATTGTATTATTTCCTATTTCTACTTTTCCTCTGCAGTATATATGAAAAAATGATCAACTTTCTTGGCGTCGACGAGCTAGGTACAAACTATCCAAAAGACATGTACGACCCCTACAGCTGGAAAGAAAGCTCTTACTACGAGGCTCTAGGTAAGTCACAGCTCTTGTGATATCCACTTCACTCCTCTTTTGTTTGAAAGGTAAAACTGTTTCAACAACAGGTTTAAGTTAAGGGTTTCATTTTGTCAAATGACACCTGATGGGCCAAAGCCCTATTGAATATAAACCATTTAGATCAAAGTATTCCCTCCCCAAACAAACAAATTTGTTAAAAGACCGTGTCAAGTATAACCACAAAGAAGACGTGAGCTTAGATAGCTTTCTTTTAATATCCTGAAGTATACTTGGGAGTATCTCAGTAGTGGTGCTGAATAGCATATTCAACAACTGTGTGTGAATCCTGTAGTTCGTTCGTGCAAAGAATATCAGGGAGTACATCATCTAGATAGGAAGATCCTTATTAAGCCAACAGATTGTTTCATCATCGAGCTCGCGAAGTCCTGAAGCACCGTGAGGGGATTTGTAGATCGGACAATCATCAATGACATGATCCATAGTTTGGATCTCCCCACAGGCGCAGTTTGGTGATGATTCAGCTCCAATTTTATGTAGGAAATATTGTGTACGGCCAACTCCAGTTCTGATACGGTTTAGGTTGACCCAGGCTTTTCTTGGGAGGTCGCTGCCACTTGGTTTTGCACAGGGCTTTGGGATAAACTCCTTCAGGTTGGTAGTGAATCCTGTAGTAAATAACAGAGATAAAACAAAGAATGAATGTTCTACTTTTGTACCGATTCTAGCCAAAGCACAGAGAGAGGAGATACAGAAGAAGAAAGAGAAAGACAAGAAGGAGAAGACCAAGGTGGAGTTTGTGACTGGCGTGGTGAGGAAGACACAGATCCAGGCACCGCTGGTCACGAGTACCACAGGAGTAGCAGTACCATCAACCTCCACCATCAATCAGGGTACCGGCCATGGTATGTAGAGCTTTGATGATGATGTCTCGTGATGCTGGTGGCTGTAGAGTTTTAATCATGTGTATTTGATGGTGTTGATTATGTAGAAAATTACCACGGGAAATAGTGGTACCAGCGATATCCACCACAAATAAGGGTACCGGCCATGGTATGTAGAGCTTTGATGTTGATGTCACATGATGCTGGTGGCTGGAGAGTTTTGATGGTGTTGATATCTGTAGAAAATTACCACAGGAAATAGTGATACCATTAACCTCCATCAATCAGGGAACCGGCCATGGTATGTAGAGCTTTGAAGATGATGTCTCGTGGTACTGGTGGCTGTAGAGTTTTGATGATGTGTATTTGATGGTGTTGATATCTGTAGAAAAGAACCACAGGAAATTGTGGTTACCATTGGTGTTCACCACAACTTAGGGTACCGGCCATGGTATGTAAAGCTCTAATGATTTGCGTTGGCAGGTGTCACTTTTCTGTCACCTAACATGATAGGGAGAGCTTGGGCGACAATTTGTGATGGCGTTTGTGACTAGGATTTTCTCATGATGCTTGGTGGTGAAAATCGTAGGAATACATGGTATCATTGACATGACCCACCAATCGGGGTACCAGCCATGGTATGTAGAGCTGTGATGTTTGATGAATTTGGTGGCTAGAGAGTTTTGATAATGGTGTTTGGTGATGGTGTGTGCTGTCATTTTTGTTCGTTTGTGGAGTTGTATCAATTTATGGTTAGACATTGATTTATATTTCTTGAATTCATTTCAAAATTCTCAAATAGAAATATAATTATTACAGTGCATTCAGCATGATCTCTAACTACATTTTTACATGTGAAGAAACAAAAGAATCCAATTTTCCTGTCATGAAAACTTGGCCTCATCAATTTTTATTATATATATATATATATATATATATATATGTCAGTAGAAGAATTTTCCTCATTATTTTTCATCTTTTCCTTTCCCATTGCCTTTCTGCCTTGGATCAGAAGAAGAGAAAAAGAGGAAAAGCAAGTGGGACAATCCAGCTCAAACCCTCCCCGCTCCGGTACCGCTGATGCAACGCCCCATCATCACCGTCATCACCACCACCATCCCCACCTCAACGGGCGTCTCGACGACCACCTCGGCAGCGGGATCCAAGACGACTGTCATCTCATCGATAGGAGCGATTAAGAAACAGAAAGTGGAGAAATAACAAAGGCTATCTTATGCATGACTTGAAACTATCGCCCTCATCACCACCACCACCATCTCAGCCTCGACCGTCGTCTTGACTACTACGTCGGCCAGGGATCCAAGACAACGGTCATCTCGCTGATAGGAGCGATTAAGAAGCAGAAGGTGTAGAAATAGCAAAGGCTAACTTGTGCATGACTTGAAAACTATCGCCCTCATCACCTCCACCATCCCCACCTCAATGGGCATCTCAACGACCACCCCAGCCGCAGGATCCAAGACAACGGCCATCTCATCGATAGGAGCGATTAAGAAACAGAAGGTGGAGAAATAGCGAAGACCATTTCATGTGTGGCTGGAAACTGTTTGTCACTGCGCCTGGTCTGCTGTCTTGACAAAGGCATTATGAGAAGGTGATGAAATGGCGAGGACTGTCTCATCTAGATAGCTAACGAAAGATTGTGCTGCTTTGACAGATGCATTAGCCGAAGGTGGATAAAATAGCAAAGGTTGTCTCAAATACAACTGCAATCTATTTATCACTGGTTATCTTGATAGATACATGAGCAGAAGGGGGAGAAATACTATCTCGGCTTAGATGCAATTTAAACAACTATTTATCTACGTGATGGTGTAATCGGGATTCCCTTTTAGTGCAAGAATGTCAGAGAAAGATGGTAGTTGAGAATGAAGGCCTTATCAAGTGCACTAACTTGGTCTTGAACAGGACTTCTCCATTCTGCCTTTGCCATATTTGAAAGCCCTCTTTAAGTTTTTATATCCCTCCATCTTCTTATACTGTTGCCCACTCTCTTACTTCCCTCCCTCTCACTCTCAAGCTTTTATCATTCAGTAAGGCGTATTTTTTGAGAATCTCTTCTCTTTGCTCATTCTCCTCCACTCCCCCTCTCTCTCTTTCTCTTTGTCTCTCACTCTCTCTCATACTCTCTCTCTCTCTCTTTGTCTCTCTTTATAGTCATCAATGTGCAGTGAAAATTGCACTGAATATGTGTATCTTGAGAATCATATTATTTAAAAAAAAATCATCACCAAACTCAACAAGACTACCTTCAAGGGATCTAATAATTAATTTGTGTATTGACCCTCCAGGATTTTGATTACATCCAACATTCCTTAGACATGTATGTGTTCTGCTACACATGAGGGTTAAGCTTCCTTATTGCAACATGAATTTAATCCTGAATTAGTACAATACCAGACCTAGGGCTTAATTGGAGAATCAAATATGGCATATTAACCTGTATTTCTCAAGAGGGAAATTGTAAATTTTTGTAAATATTTCACATAATAAACTGAACAAATTTTTCATGTACAAAATTTTGTGATTTGTTTTGCTTTATAATGTGTCGAGGATGCTATACATTTCATGCATACTGGTAAAGAGGGAAAGAACTTGGTTAAAGAAACATTGTGGAATCGATCAGAAAAGGTTGATCATCTAGCATATAAGTATTGGTGTGTACTGCAAGGTTCTCGAATCATCAAAATGATAAGAAATTTGGACCAGTCATCGTAAAGTACTTACAAGCACTGAAAGATGTATATGGGACTACGCACACGCGTTTATCTCTCACACACCAATAGATAAAATAATTTACCAAATATATCAATTAGTAGGCGGTTTCCCGGCAAAATTGTTATCATCATGTATTGGTCAAAACATATTCTTTCACATGATTGGTAATAAGAGCTTACTTTTTTTTTTTAAATTGGGGCGTTTCCAATACTGGTCTTTACCTTTAAGAGAGAATGTTAACTTCTCAAAAAAGGCTCTGCAATTCAAGTTTTAGCGTTTATATCTCTCATGTTATCATACTTGATTGATATTGCCCCATATATAATGATTATGTAATCATGGACTGTGCAGTAAACATGAATATGGGGCAATTGTTATTCCTTCGAAACACAAGCAATCCTCCAAACAAATAAAGAATTTAATTATGATAATTTTCAATGGTTACTGCACATTCCATACCATAAACATCTGTAAAAGTGGTTTAAGGCGCTCAGGGAAAAAATTAATATTTATTTTTCGGGGGCTACTTTTTAAGCTTGCCTGCATAAAAATAACACTCTAAAATTTGTTTTGCATTGAACTCTATGCAAATTTATGGGGGCTCTTTTCTGATCTTCGAGGGCTCTTTGGGCGTTTCGGGGGCTATTTCGCCCTGAGCCCCCGTGTATTTTTTTCACTGAAGGCGCTTAACTGGAGATGCGAGGGTCGAGGGTTCTAATCCCGACACGGCACAAATATCCTTTGGCAAGATATTTACCTGCACTTGCTACTCTCCACCCAGGTGTTAAGTGGGTACCCGGTAGGATGCGAACGTCAATGTGGGTGAACAAGCAAGTGTGCGCTTGTAAAATGGCGACTGGCTGGAATGTGCATACACTGTGTGCGGGTAAGCCTGAATCCGATGACCGGGGTAATATCTGTAAAGCGCTTAGGCACATCGTCGAATCTATGTATTGAGCGCTATATAAACACAGAATATTATTATTATTAAAGGGAAATGAACAGGCTTTTCAATGATACCGACATAAAATATAAATACACTAACAAGAGAGATATCAACACCAAAACTTGAATTGCAAAACTTTTTTTGAGGAGTTTATGTAAGAGGAAAGTAAACTAAAGTTATGTTGTGAGATGTCGATGATGTGTGTTGCGATGGCAATATTTACTCTATTAAGTCCTGTTTAGGTTTAGCGTATGGGGATAAGGAATGGCATTTGTCTTGATCATCGTCAACACCACGGTCATCATGAATCATTAACATCGCCTATCTTTGATACAGGTAGCTATCTGATTATCTCACCATCATCATCAAATACCAAAATTGATATTGATGAATTAAATACAATACAATACAATACATAAGAAAATTATAGGACACCATCATATAAAAGAAATGAAATTTAATGATTTGTTTTCAAGTTACGGTATGTATTCATAAAGTCCATTTGAAACATTTTGCAGAAGAAGATACAAATCACTATTGTTACGGCCCTCCATCTTAGAACGGGTCCTGGATGCTGGAGGGCTGGCCTGTTCCTTGCCTCTATCACCATCATCTGACGAAGAGTTTGTCATCCTGACTAATGCGAGCGGTTTCTATTTGCTTGTAGTCTAGAGTCCTGGACATGGCTCCGTTTTCCCAAAATATATGGGTGTGGAGATGAGAGGTGTTTTGGATAGGTGGATGTGTATTCTCTATGAGAGGGTTATATTACGTCAGTCTATGGAGACTCAACTAATCACACGTTATGAAACGATGGATTGTTTAACTGTATACTTTAATAATACAAACATAAGTCAACATCTCCAACACGTTATCATAGTTAACACCGACACCAATTACCTGGATTAATCTCAACGAGTAGTAAAGGCAGGGATTGCCTTTTGTAGGAACTCTATTTCTCGCCTCCAATTCTTTTCCTTATTTTAGCTCAGTTGGAGCAAAGCGGAGAGTTCGCTATCTGACCAAGACGAGAGCCAGCGTCGAGGTGACGAAATTACCATGAAATACTGGTATTTATAGCCTCTGAGACGCTCTGAGAGCTGCTTTACGCATGGTGCGGCCGTAATCGCGCTCTGAGCCCTTACGCCCCAAAAGCTTACTGCGCCCTCTACGTTTTCTGCAAGATAACTTAAATTGTGGCGAACTGGTTCGTTACACTATGTTAAATCATCAACAAAATATAATGTGCCTAAATTATAGTACTTAATGACATACCGGGTAACATAATGCTGGGGGTCTTATTCTTTACAGTCACACCTGCTTTAGTGACCACCTGTCTACAAAGACCACATTTGTTTTCCCTTGAAAATTGTTTCTCATTGAAACATGTACTAAAGGAACCTGTCTACAAAGACCACTTTTTGTGTTTCCTCAGGCGGTCGCTATAGACAGGCTTACTGTTTATTGGAGCTGTTTGGAAAAAAATGTAGTTAATGATTGGTTGCTTTAAGGCCAAGGAAATGGAGGGAGTGGACCATTATCTACTTCAAATGCTCCAATGACATTGTTTTCATCATTGCCTTCAGATTGGAGCTGAAATATGGATTTTCATTTGACCGATCCATGCTCGAGTTAAAGGCATCGTTTAACAATTTGAATCTGAGATGCACGGCCCTACGTCTTATATTTGCCTGTGATATGGTATGATATTGAAGCCCTAAAAAAAATTGCGCTTCAAAATGATCAGGAAGTGCCTCAAAAAAGTTAAAATCTTTGAGTGACCGGTTTTACCATACTCATTTTCTCCAATAAACTGTAGTGTTATAAAAAACGTTAAGAAAACAAAAAATGAAATTATGATTTCCAATCATAAATATCTCAATAATCAGACAGGCCATCGGCTTGTAAAAGTCATGGGATTCCTGACCGACCTAAATGTTTTTAATTATGATTGCAGCATGAGCTAAATCCAGGATTTTTGTTTCAGAATCTGAGGCAATGTTACAGAGTCACTTTAACTTAAGATCTCATCTAAAGCTTCCTCTATCCACATAGTCATTACTAATCTAATCGGTGTTCATCATTATTATCATCACGATCATTTTCAACATCACTAAATGTTACAATCCTTGAGGGATTTCTTGCCAGTACACGACACGCTGGCTAACAATAAGAATGAACAAATTCTGATGAAGACAAATTATCCCAACAAGGATGCTGGCAATCCTAATGTGTTTATGAAGACATTCAATTCGTAAAAGTGCTTTGGTCTGGTTATTCCTGCTCCTGTGATCCAAGCGTTGATAAATTCAGTCAAGTCAATAAGCATGAAGAAAGTCTCTTATTCTGCAGTACCATCTCTCTTCTTACCTCTCCTCTCTCCTCTGTTCCGTTTCCCTCTCAGCTTCTCTTTCCCTCCCCTTTTTTTCTCTTTCTTCTGGTTCCTTCTTTCTGTCTATTTCTACCTTGTCTAAAGCTCGTGCCCTCTCTCTTTAAATCCATTAGCTGTCGACAATAGAGGATGAGACAAGTACATCCATTTTACTATGGTTATGAATTCGCTTCAACCACCTCCATCTCAACCGAATCATCATTTCCATCATCAACCTCCTCCTCTTCCTCATCATCCTCCTCCTCATCTACCATAGTCCTTTTAGCTGTCTCGAAGTCGACAATAGAGGATGAGATAAGTACATCCATTTTCGCTATGAATTTGTTTCGACTGCCTCCATCTCATCATCAACCTCCTCTTCGCCCTCCTCGTCATCCTCCTCATCCAGCATCGTCCTTTTAGCAGCATCACCATTGCCTGTA
Source organism: Strongylocentrotus purpuratus (assembly GCF_000002235.5). Classification (NCBI taxonomy): domain Eukaryota; kingdom Metazoa; phylum Echinodermata; class Echinoidea; order Camarodonta; family Strongylocentrotidae; genus Strongylocentrotus; species Strongylocentrotus purpuratus. The sequence continues at coordinate 43,883,494 of NW_022145606.1, read as the reverse complement.
GCGCCCTCTATGGGCCGCTTTTTGCTCTTGTTCCATCTCCTTGCTCTCCTCCGTGGGCCTTTCTTTGTCTGGTCGTTGTCCATCCTCTCCTGTTTTTCGCTGGAGGTAGTCTGACATGTTGTCAAAGGGTACCTTGTGAAGACCTTTGAAGACACTCTGGACATCGCAAGAACCTGTGGTCATATGGAAGATGAGAAAGTCAGTAGATCACGGGGATGTTTCACAAAGATCCAGACTTGAACTTATCTCTAAGTTGGACTTAACAATCACGGAAAGCCGTCAGAAGCTAGGAAAATATTTTTCAAATTATTTTAAAAGGCATAAAATGTTGATTCAAATCATTCATATTTTCATATTATCATTAAATATCAAGGAGATATCATGTCCTTGATGTGGAATTAATAAAAGTCGAAAATACTGGAATATTTGCTTTTGAATATATTTCTCTTATAGGCTACAAATGGCCCTCCATAATTTTTAAGTCCAAATAAGAGTTAAGTATGACTTAGGATCTTTGTGAAAAACCCCTGGATCTAACCTGTATGTTAACTGAACAGTGAACTATGCACCGAAATTCCAAATAAAAAAGTAAATGCCCAAGATATACTTTGGCATTTAAAAAATAACGTAGATACAAATTATCATCATTACCAATTAGCATAATCGTTATCATCATTAACGCAGTGCAGAAGAGAAAACTAGTGTATGTTGGTCATGTGATGAGAGGAGGAGGGTTGCAGAAGATCTTGCTGGAAGGGATGGTAGAGGGTAAACGAGAAAGAGGTAGACAGCGAATCACTTGGTTTGATGATGTCAAGAAATGGACTGGTCTTAACTACAGAGAGGTTAGGACAAGGGTACATGACAGAAAGCGATGGAGGTGGATAGCCGCCAAACCCTTCCGAAGGGACGGCACTAGATGATGATGATATCGTCGTTATCATCCTCATCATATCATGTACTTACATTTCAAGAACTCCCAGTCTTGCTGTACCTGTTGGGCCAGAAGTGCTGCACTGCCCTCTGTTGACAGGTCCTTCGAAACCTAGAAAGAAAATAAAGTACCGGTATGAACAAAGGCATGACAAAAATACATCTATGAAGTAAAGGTAAGGTGGACTAATGCTGATATCAAACCAAAGCTAGGTCCTGTAAAATTGACTGTTTCATTGATATCAAAACTGCTGAGAGCTACAAGTGGGCTAACCAATGGTGAATACAATTCCATATTTCTTGTTCAGGCTCATACAAAGAATAAACTGTTCCTAAAATTTCAGTAAGAGGTAATCCAATACCAATCAAAAGAATAACATCAACTAAAGCCTGTACTGAAAGGAAATCTTACCTGTAAGACCCCATCATCATTCGTTTCTACCGCAAATACAAGGAGGGGTGCCTCAGGGTCGGGTACTAGGACCAGTAGTCTTCCACTGGGGTCAAAGGTCACAGACCAAGGAGGATGCTTGCATTCGACCCTAGTGACCTCTTGGAATGTCCTACGCCCATCTTTCTCTGTCTTGATGTGGTAGATTGGGACAGTGGAATGACTAAGAAGTGGGAAGAAAAAGGATAATGGCAAAATGTGCACCATCTCTAAATTCACTCGAGCTGCTAGCTTTCCAAGCTGTCCACTCAACAAGAGAGTGTTAAAATCTTTTGTCAATATGCAGTTGATGAATGGTACCCGATTAGTCATTAGACCAAGTAATGTGGGAGAACTAGGACAACTTGTTGATTAGATCATATGGATAATACAAGGGTTCTTCTTGCTTCTGCGGCAATTGCTCCGTGGCCAAATCCTTACATTAACATAACTCTTAACTTTAAAATTAGACATATCACTTCACCTAAACCTACCCGTAACTCTAACTGTAACATTTTATCTAACATTAAAACTCATTGCAACTCAAACGGTAACTCCATATCTCAGGAAGCCTAGAGCAAAAATGCAGGAGGAAATGTTGGGAGCATCTCTGCATAAAATGGGTGAAGGCAATGATTTTAGACCAGGGGAGCGTTTCACAAAGACTATGATCGACTTTAAGTTGGACCCAACTATGGCAGGCCATTCATGCCACTGTTTGCTCTCACCATTTACTGGCAATGGTCTCTCAAGGGACGTACAAATCATGGTCACACATCTACAGAATTAAGCTGTTTTGATAATTCATTAATGAAGGAAAAATCATTATCTAAAGATCATAATTGAGAGACCAATGGTGAGAGCAACGAGTGGCATTAATGGCCTCCCATATTCAAGTCCAACCTAAAGTCGATCTTAGTCTTTGTGAAACACTCCCCAGATATAGAATAGATAGACTGTAAAACACAAATCAGCGTTTGATCACATGGAAATTAACCTTAACAACACATCGATGCATCATAAGAAGTCACTCACTCTAATACAGTCACAGCAACAAGATTGTGTTCCTTCGAGCAAGATATGCACGTCACGGTGGCCTCGTTTTTCTGGCCACGTTCTTCCGATGAAGGTCTGGCCCATTCAAAGGAGGTTCTACAGAGTTCCTTTCCTTCCCTGTAGTCCCACATTATCATACTTGAGTCCTGTTCAAGGTGGAGAAAGAGAAAGAATAGATACGACGTCAAGAATCTCGCTGATGTCTACTATTGATTAGAAACTTTTAACATGAATGAAATGTTCACAAAATTATTTTGAGTCGTTCAGCTTTGGCAAAGCTATATTTTAAAAACTTGTGGTTTCACCTGGTAAACACCCTTAGTGGGAATATCAGACAAAAATACCAAGGGCTAATTCTCTATGACAAGGGTACTGGCAATTATTAATTATATATGTCAATACATACTACTTTTAACCTGAAAATTGCTTTGGTCCCCCAAAGCCATCCCCTGGGATATGACCAGACCACAAGTCTAAAGGTTTTTTTTTTCTGGGGATGGGTAAATTTGCCATCCACAGTATCATAATTTGTTTGTTTCTCATTCATAGTTTTACTAGAGACACATGGCAACGCTTTGCAGCCATAGGGATCCTGCAAGTATTCACTCACCCCTGCACAGGAGATAAGATGATCTGATCCCAACATGGCTAATCTGCTGATAAACCTGTATGGTAAGGAGAGGAAATAGAGAAAAATCTGATTAGTTAAAGACATACTGTTGGCAGTAAACATGTCATAATTTTCTGACACCGGATCTGATGGAAATGCCATTAATGTGTGAACATACAGCGAGATAGCATATTCCCACATCTCTCTGAGAGTCTTGGGTAAGGAAAATTGATGATGATGACTTTTCTTTATGGGGCAGTTGGTGGGAGGCACAGTGCATTACATGAGACAAATCAGTCATAAAAGCATGTTGATTCAAATCATTCATATTTTCTATTATCAAGAAGATTTCATGATCTTGATGTGGAATTTATAAAAAGTCTATAAAAAATACTTGAATTTTTGGTTTTTAATATTTTATTTTAAGGCTACAAATGGCTGTCCATAATTTTTAAGTCCAACTTAGAGTTAGGTTTGACTTAAGATCTTTGTGAAACACCCCAGGATCGATCATGGTTTACTCACTCTGTGTGTCCCATACAGAAAGTGTGTATATTGTATGCATTAGGAAGATGGCTAACTCTGATCTTCTCATCTCTCTCAGCCGTCATGATCAAGTTATCATCCGGTGATACTACCTGAATAACAGACAGATATAACATAAAGAACAATGTTTGGGACTGACTAACATAATATTGAGAGCATGGTAGGAAAATGAAGGAAAATATAACACCAAGAGCAATAAATGGGACTGAACATATATACTGTATGCATTAGCAAGATGGCCAACTCGGATCTCATACCTCTCTGCTGTCATGAAAATATAACATAACAACCTATGCTTGGAACTGGATGAAATCATAACACATAGAGCAAGGTATGGGACTGAATTGAAACGAGAGCAATGCACAACTATAAACATTTATAAGGTGACATAAAATATAAGAATAAATACATATATAGAAGACATCATAGGTGACACTGGGTAAATCATATTGTTGTAACAGAACATTTTTGTCCAACTTTGTAAGGCTGAATTTTCCTAACATATATCTTGTTTCTTTCTGAAATAACGTGCATTGTCTGTGGACTTTCATAAAAGTCCCACATGTACATTTTGGTGTTGGGTAAAACATGCCAAGAGCCGGTCACCAGTGGAAATATATATACAGTCAAACATGCTTTAGTGACCACCTGTCTACAAAGACCACATTTTTTGTTTCCCTTGAAAATGGTTTCTCATTGAAACATGTAATAAAGTAACCTGTCTTCAAAAACCACCTGTCTACAAAGACCACTGTAGACAGGGAGGTGTTTCACAAAGATCCTAAGTTGAACTTATCTCTAAGTTGGACTTAAAAATAATGAAAGCCATTAGCATCTTTGAGAATATTTTGTAAAAATTATTATAAAAGGCATAAAATGTTAGTTCAAATCATTCACATTTTTAATTATCAAGGAAATTTCACGTTTTTGATGTGGAATTTATGAAAAGTCTAAAATACTTGAATTTTTGCTTTTGAATATGTTTCGTTTTAAGGCAACAAATGGCTCTCCATAATATTTAAGTCCAAATTAGAGTTAAGTTTGACTTAGGATCTTTGTGAAACACCCCCCCCTGGTTTGACTGTATCTGAGAAGGAGATCTTACCACATCTAATAACATGGATACATGTCCGAGAATCAGGGTGTGCTCCTTATTCTCATCTCCAATCTCAAATCGATAGACGTCACCTGCCTTGTCGGCAACATAGAGGGCAGTCTCACTGTTATCAAAGGTCACAGCCATGCAGCGCTTCACCACTGTCCTGTAGGTATATCAGATACAGAAGATGCAATCCAATCAACATATTTTCATCCAAATAAATTGATTCATGCATGAGCTTTGTGTTCAATGCAAGCAAAATGGGAACGATTATCAACGGATCTGTCTCCTGAAATTCTGTATTTTATAAATTTGTATAAACTTGGAGGCACAAAGAGGGTTTAACTGAGGGTTTGCCGGATGATTCGTGCTTGAACAAAGGCCTCTTTCAGCAAAGAAACAATTGTAAAGATTAAAAACAATTTAAAACAAATCAAAATCTTCATTTACCCCCTCTCATCTCCAACTTCTTCCTCTCTTTTTCTCTCTTCTCTTCTCATCTCTTCTGACTCCTTCCTCCTAATTTTTCTTCGACCTCTTCCTCTCCCTTCTGCTGCTACTATCCCTGTCCCTATCTCTCCTCTCTGTTCCCTCCCCCTCCATTTTCCTCTTTAGAAGCTTCCCTTTCCCTTCTCTATGTTTTTTCTTTCTTCCCGTCCTCATTCCGTCACTTCTACTTATCACAGACCTACCACAGCTCTTCTCTTCTCTTCCCATCTCTGCTGCCTCCTCTCTCTTTATTTTTTTTCTACTTCTCACTCTCCCTTCACAGTACCATCTCTCTTCCCACCTCTCCTCTCTATTCTCTCCCTCCCCCTCTTCCCCTGGGTTCCCTTCCACTTTGTTTTTTCTCTTCCTTCTCCTTTTCATTCTCTTCCTTCTCCTTCTCTTCTCTTCTCATCTCTGCTGCCTCCTCCCTCTTTATTTTCCTACTACCTCTTCCTCTCCCCACCTCTCCTCTCTGCTCCCCCCTCCCTCTTCCTCTCAGCTTCCCTTCCCCTCCTCTTCTTTTCTCTTCCTTCTCCTTTTCTTTCTTCTTGTTCCTTCTTCCTATCTATCCCTACCTTGTCCAAAGCTTCTTCCAGCTGGGGTCCGTGCTCCAGACTGTCAGCTCCTTGTCATCTGTGCACGCTGCAAAGTGTGCACCACTCCTTGAGAATGCTGTAGCCAGAACACGCCCTGTCGGAACATGATGGTCGCTAGCAAAGAAAAATATAAATCAGATAACAGGTGTTGCATCAATATCACTGCAAGGTATTGTATGGGTGACTTTGATATTTGTTATGCTATCATCACAGTAAATGGTTCCACATAAAGAGTGAAAGACGTAGGTGAGATAGAGAAGAAGTACAAGACAAAGATAAATAGAAAGAAGAGAGTGGGATAGATAGACAGAGAAAGAGAGAGAGAGAGAGAGAGAGAGAGAAAAGCAGAGGGTCGCTAGCGTAGAAAATATAGCGATCATATCAAATGTAATGAATATATGATATCTCTGCATTACCAAATTGCAATCTTATTGTTACATCTGATGTTTGGATCGGTTGGGCTATTATGAAATTGATAGGTTTCATATACAGATTGTGAAAAGAAAGAAAAAAAGAGAAAAGAGAGAGAGAGAGAGAGAGAGAGAGAGAGAGAGAGCGAGAGAGAAATAGAGAGAGGAAGAGAAAGAAAAGCAGTAAATGGAGAGGACAGAAGTTTATATCAAACTTCAATAGACATTTTTTTATCAAAGTAATTTATAAACCAAGTGTAAATCACATTAATAAAGTTCTTTTCCTTCTTTCTTTCTTTCCTTCTTATAAGGTACAGCATTTCCTAACACAGATTTACGGTCACAAAGGATCTTTTTTTTTTCTTCTTTTTATTTGGAGCGAATTCCTTCATCTATTAATACATGACATTAATCAATATCATACCAGCTACAAATTTGAATATTTAAAGCTAAGAACTTCTTTCCAAGTTCTTTCTTACATTCCTGCGGCTGTTTCCTCTTCAGCTTTCTTCTCTTCTTTCTGCTTTTCACTCGTCTTCTCGTCCGTCTCCTTTGGTTTACCTTTCAAATCAAACACCACCACCTGACTTGGATCGCTATTCAACAATAAAAAAAAAAAGGAAAAGATACAAACAATGTTAATGCAAGAAATTTTCAAGTTTATATTTATTTTAGATATTTATTCAATTATTTAACTTGTTATTCACTTATTTATTAATTAATTTATTATTATTATTTATATATAGACTATATATATATATATATATATATTTTTTTTTTTTTGGGGGGGGGGGGGGCAGGTGAGGATTAAATCTTACCAGATGCTGACTGTTAAATTCTCTATTTCCAATATCAGCACAATACAACACATTTTTTTCTCCATAAGCAGTGGGTTATATAGTCTGTTTTTTTAAGGATTATTTATTATGTTCAACTTGTGCCAATACTAAAAAAAAAGTAATTTAAACAGAAAGAACCCCCCCCCCCCCCTTCCCTCACAGAAACAGTACCAGAAGGATATTAGCAAGGATATGAATCTATCAATTTCTGTATATGGTCTATTACTTTTAAAGTAAACCAGTTGTTTTACATCTTACCTGTATGAAATCACCTTCACTTTAGACCCACTTGCGATGGCAACATGTTGATTGCTACATGTTATAGACGCCATTCTTCTCTAAGTTATGTACACAGCCACCATAAACCTGAAGAGAGACAGAGAGAGAGAAAATGAATCATTTGAAATAATCAAAGGACAAATATGGGAAAACAAAATGTATAGACAGCGGTGCTTTAGCCTTTACTAACTTAAAGTCTTTACTTTAGTTTAGAAGGAAAGGTGAGCATTTAATTTTGATCTTGATCCTAGAAAACCAAAATTTGCAGAAGAGTAGATTTATTATAAATAGACTACATCCCCAGACTAGGGGGGGGGGGGGGGGGGGGGGGGGGGGGGGGGGGGGGGGGTTATATACGGTACGGTTCGGCGGCAGGTTTTTTCATAAACCCGGGAGATTCCACATCGTTGGCGGGAGAGTGGGAGGAAGGCGTGGTGGCGGGAGTCTCCCGCTACGAGCTTTTGGGGCGGCGGGAGAATGAGCATGGTGGCTGTTTGCGTCATCGGTTTATGTTTCTCATCCTTGTTTTTTTTTGCAATGGCGTGAGACTATCTCCAAATGCAGGAGGGTTGACAGCCCTGGAAAAATCAACAAACATTATAGTACAACTTTGCACGTTTGTACGTTAAATATGACGAAAATGAGATTTAAAAGAAGACCTGAATTATTGTTTTCAGCAAAATGAAGTAGAGTCTAGACCTCTAGATCTAATCTAAATTCAGCTCATCATATTTTGAGTTTGACTTCATTTCCTTGTTCAGCGCCCGCCCCCCCCCCCCCCACTCAGTGTTATTTAGGGTACGCATAAGCTTGTTCCCTCTTTTTGAAAGCACCCCCTATCTGAGGACTGCCAACATTTCCGAACCCCCCTTTCGCGGGCTTTTTGCAGGCTTTTGCAGGCTTTTCCTGCCTTGGAGACCCCCCCTACATTCGGAAAAATGCTCAATGTACCCCTCTAAATTCGGAATAATTTCTCATGAGAGAATGAAAGAAAAAACACCCCCTTTTTCAAGAAATCTCCGGGCAAAAGTCAAATACACCCCTTTTTTTTACAATTCTCGTGCCGGACTTTGTCGCACGAAAAGTACCCCTTTACCGGACATTTTGGCAACACGCATGCATTCATTCCGGAGTGGGGGGGCCGGGGTTCAGCGCATGCGCAGCAGTAAATGTCGGTCACAATTTAGCTCCATAATTAAAGTTTGGTATCAGCCTACGGCTATGCTCATGATGCCTGTACAGCTAAATATGATGAGGGATCCCCTTCCGTTTTTTTTTCTTCTCCACTCTCACGAGTTTGCAGACATTTCTGGTTTGTTTTACACATTACGTGGAATAGAATTGGTGGGACTGGTTCCACTCGTTTCAATCACACACGAAGTTAAAGCTTTGATTGTCATTCTACTGACTCCATAAATTACACAAACGTTAAGCTACATTACACATGAGTCAAATTCATAATGAAAAACCCAGTCAAACGTCAACATAAACTTATCTTACCTCTTTTAAAGCTGTTTTAGTGAGCAACGATCGAAGTCGCGTGTCAGCTGCAAAGTTAGTCTTTATTCCAGACTATTTTTAGCGTCCGCATAATTTTAATCGCTACGTCCAGCCGCTAGCGCACGAGACAACATTCCTAAACTGTGGCAGCCCCATTGAATTTACATGACTTGTTACTGTGTTTCTAAAATACATATACGGTCAATAGAATAACTGTCCCATTCTTCCCTTCACGTATCTCGCTCTGCCCCCCCCCCCCTCTTTTTGAATATCTATTGCCCCCCCCCCCCCCCCCCCCCCCCTCGTCGATCAGATTGCGGTTTTCTCTTTCTTTCTTTCACACTGTCTTCTACCTCCTCTTTCATCAAAACGATACCCTATCACTTTCTCCCAGCTATACTCTCGATCTCACTTTCTCCTCTGTGTATCTCCCTTCTGATCATTCACTCCGTCTCTCTCCTTCACATTATAGCCTTCCTCTCTACTTTTCTTCCCCTCAACCTCTCTCTCCTTTTCTCCCCTCTTTATCGTTCACTCTTACTCTCCTTTCTATATCCATTACCCCCCCCCCCCCCCCGTCTCCTTCAGTGTCTCTTTCCATTTCTCACTTTCTCCTTTTCATCAGCTCCCTCTATTCCTTCTCCCCTCTCCTTTGCTGTCTCTCTCTCTTCCTTTCTATCCTCTTCTCTTCAACTCTTTCTCTTCTCCACATTTACTCCTCTTCCTTTTTTGGTCGTTCTCTGTCTGTCTCCTTCACATTGTCTCCCTCTATTCCTTTCCCCTCTCCTTTGCTGTCTCTCTCTCTCTCTTCCTTCCTACCCTCTTCTCTTTATCTATCCCTTTCTCTTCTCTCTATATCACATTTCCTCCCGTCTCCTTCAGTGTTTCTTTCCATTTCTCCTTCACATCAGCTCCCTCTATTCTTTCTCCCTTTTCCTTTCTACCCTCTTCCTCCACTTCCTTTTTTGGTCGTTCCGTCTCCTTTTCTCACTTTCTCCTTCACATTGTCTCCCTCTATTCCTTCCCCCTCTCCTTCGCTCTGTCTCTCTTCCTTTCTACCCTCTCCTCTTTAACTCTTTTTCTCCCCACATTCTTAGTGAGCATAACTAACTTATGTAAATTATAGACATACAAAGTGGATAAAGAAATATACTGTTGAATAATAAAAAAAAAAGTTTATTTACAATTGCAATGCAAAGATTGTTAACGTTTTTTTTACATTGCTTCCACAGTGATGAAGAGAATATGTACATTGAGAATAATCACGACTATTAAAAAGGAAAATAAAGAAAAAAGGTCCCCAAATCTACTTTATGACAGAACTTACCAGTACATATCACAACGTACCACAATTGATATCTTTTTGTGTCATCCCCACTACCCCTCTTACAATGTAACACAAATTATGGCACCATATAAATTCTGTAATTCCTCCTGCCCCCCCCCCCCCTATAATTACATATAGTTATCCAAAATTTGCCTAAATGAGAGTGCATCACCCCAAATTAGCAGCATGAAAATATATTTTTACCTTGTTTGAAAGGAAGGTTGGAAATACCCCCAAAACATGTTGACCTCCTGTATACAAAGCTGCATTGAAATGCACATAAACAGAAATAAAATTAGATGCTAGCCCAAAATAATTGCTCAAATTAGTTGAAAATTAAGTTGCATATTTGTTGTTGAGTAAAGTTGTGTTTAAATGCAACTTGTATGCAAGAGGCTCCAGATATAATTACCCTCAATTGTAAGGAGCAAGTCTTTTCCAGATTTTGTGCTGATTATTCTGGCAACGGTACCTCTAAAATCTAAGAGGGTTGACAGAGTTGTCATTGAACTAGCCCCATGCATGGACAGTTGTGTGGTGTGATTCTATACAAACCATGTTATACCTACACTAGCTGAGCTGTGATTGGTGGATGTGACCACAGTCGACGACCAATCAGAAAGCAGCTTTGAAGGAGCTGTTGAGAGATACGTGCCATGTGCAGGAGTGTGCAATGCAACATGGGACACGCAAGGAAAAGCAGGTCAGCTTGATCAAGGTCACAGGTCATGTGACTTGAACACACATATCATGTGACTTGTAGAAACATCACGTGACTCACTTGAACACATTACATGATTCCCAATTTTGAAAAAGCTCAAAAATTTAACCGACATATCACATTTTTCAGGGGGAAATATAATTATTTCTTATCCTAAAGTGGTATTCAATATACATGACCAAATACATACGTCACTTGAAGACACATCATCATATAATTTTGTTTTGATGTGTTTAAATTAGCAAAAGGAGAAGAAAATTAAAAATATAACCTAATTTTTTAAAAATTAACAATCAGGTACCATCTGGAAAAAAAAATCATCCCAAAATTCATCTACACAGAAAACAATTTAGATGGTAGGCCTATTTCACGTGATGAAGACAATATTTATTTCATTATCACGAACCCTAAACCTTTAGGTCACTAATCAAAAGGAAATAAAATTTTGTACACATGTTGAAGGATGAAAACATGTAACTTGACCTTTTTAATATAACACTGTTCCCACTGTGAAGATTCGATGGCACCTTCTATGGATGAACAACTGGGATGAAACCGGAAAACACTTCCAGTGTGGACGTGCCGACTCTCAATAAGTAGCAACGTGATGAATGTGGGATCGGGTTGTCATGACAATCAGGGCCCCATTTCACAAGACTTGTCATCAGTGACAAATGACAGTTTTTTGTTATAAGCTAGTGAAATCCTTGCTTCTGTTTGGTTATCAGCATATTTGTCACTAATTTTTGTCATTTGTCTTGGAAAAAAGGCTTTGTGAAACAGGTCCCAGAAAAAATCCACCAAGAGAGAAACTTTTCCTTTTGTAAAAGTAGTATCTTTTAGACTTCAAAGGCAAATTGAAAAAGTCTGAATTATCTCCCTATTCTTGCTGAGATCACTATCTGTAACTGTAGTTAGAGCCGTTCATCAGATATGTTTGTTCAAGTTTAAAGGCCGTCTGTACTAGTTTGGCTAGGAGGGATTAGACCACCCAGGGTGGTCACTGACAGATGGCTAACTCATCAACTCAGCTCTCAATTTACATAAGAAAAAGAGGATCATGGGGGACCAATGGTCACTGATAGGCATCGTTTTCTATATAGAGGGCAGGGAGCAAATAGCTACAACACAGTGGGCCTTTAAATAAAAGAAATGAATTACGTTGAAAGTCAGACATACATAACTTTCAACCCAGTAACAAAAATTGAAATATACCATTTTGCCACAATTAACGGGAATCTCAAAATGATAGGCAACAGTACATGTTCAGTTTTAGTCATAGACATAAAGGGAATGCAACTATTTTTTGGCATAAGCGATTTTAAGAGTGTTTGTCGGTGTGATTTTGAATCCTTGTAACGCATCTTTGGCCGTTCCCGATTGTTGCTCGTTGGCGAACTCCACAAACGCGATGTCATGTCGCCCAGGCACGAGACGGACTTCCTTGTAGCCGTTGAATCTGTGATGAAAAACGACAGGAGGTTGGATCATTTCCTCAAATTGGCAACAGTTGTACTTTTCTTTTCCTTGCATACTGTCAACTCTAAAAATGCTATATATATATGTATATAATAATAAGATATAAATAATAATGACAATTGTGTAACTGAAAAAATTGCTTTATAAGAAACAATTATCATTATTATTATATCCTTCTAGAGAAGAAATTGCCCCCATGTGATTGTGAAAATATGCATGTGGATAACTAATAAGATATATAATAAGATATATGTAATAATAAGATATCTATAATAATAATAAGATATATAAAATAATGACAATTGTGTAACTGGAAAATTGCTTTATAAGAAACAATTATCACTATTATTATCATTATCATTACCTTCTACATGAAACTACAAAAGAATGGGTGAGCACTCAACTCATTTTTCCTCTTAACCAAAACGCCACCCTTTTCTCTACACAAATAAATGTAAACAAATGAAGGAAATACTTACTGTTTGAATAAGACCTCCAGCATGAGTTCATTGGTTTCTTCAGGTAGGTTTGTGAGGAAGAGGATGTTATTAGGCTCATCAGGAACAACTGAAAGAAAAAAAAAAGAGAGAAATAATGATCATCAATTTACTCTTACAATTACTAATAATGAATATGGACAACACTTGCAGAGAATATGTGTAAGTTGCTTTTCTGATGGTACAATAACCATGGTATACACAAATTGCCTGTATGTGATCAGCCATCTAATATGCATAGATCTGCAATAATACCCCCTCCCCCCACTCAGTGTTATTTAGGGTACAGGTATGCATGTTCCCACATTTTGAAAACACCCCCCTAAAGTCGGATGTGTAAAGTCAATATGGCAAATTTTTGTTGTGTATTACGAGTCAGACTTTGTTGCGTGAAAATTACCCGTTTACCAGGGATTTGGGGAACATGACTGCGGTCCCTTCATTCCCTGATTGGGGGGGGGGGGGGGGGAATACTTCATACTTGGAGTTTACTCATGTAGTAACCTACTTATATTTTGTTTGGTATTAAGGGCAGTCAATAAAGTGTGTGTATCCATGGTACAGGCTGTGGGAACTATCTAGCACTATGTATATCAGTGATAAAGAGAAGATAGACCGAGATGTGGGTTGGTCTAGCGGTACGTTCACTTGGTCAGCTCTCTGTCTTTGCCTACAAACTGATTCAGGCGGACGCCATTCCAAACTGAGTGACGTCTTTCAGAGGGTGACGTTAAAGGTTGGTCCCGAGACGTAATTAATCATATCTGAGCGATACACGTCTGTAAAAACCAAATTACACATACAGTGCGCAATCTTCAAGGCCTTGAAGCAGCACTTTCCTTGGAAGAGAAGAAGAAGAAAAAGAAGAAGAAGAAGTACATGTATCTAGTGTTATAAATATCTGTGGTACTTACCTGGTGCTGGCGCCGTTGGTACTTGAATGGGAGGTTGTCCCATCTGCATGGGCATCTCACCCAGGAGGGGTGGGGGCTGGTTGGCTGCTGGGGGAGCTCCAGGCATAGGGATCTGTGAGGGAGGGGGGATGACCACGTCCGCGTGTCTGTTCTGCCTGTTCTTCCTTCCCTTGACCGGCTCTGTAATGACACCAATATAAAATATTGTGGTAGTTAATCTACCTTACAATTACTGTGAGTCAACAGACGAGGCATTGAGATGTGATCTAGGTTCAACCATTTTAATACACAGTCTTGTATCTGGTGAAGTGTAGTCTTTTTTCAAGTAGCTACAATGATGCCCATTATACTACAGAAAACACAAGAATGGTTTTAAAAAAGGATTTTTTTTTTTAAACAGTGAAATTCAACTCTGGATGGGCACAATTTGCTTGATGAACGTAATGGTAAAGAAAGCAAAAGCTAGGGAAATATTTTTGTTGAAATAGGTTTGAAAACATAATTTTAGAGTTTAAACACGAAGGATAGTTGAGAGTGCTATCTTTCGAAACAAGTTGATTCCATTTGTCCTATGTGGATAGTAATAAGATTGTCCATTGTTTTCTGCTCGGGTTGACATTTGCCAAAAAGGAAGTATGAGCTTCTTTGCATGCTCTTGAAAGCAAAAACAAATGGTCTCTGGGATTGAATAATAATGAAAAGTAGACTTATGGGAGATTAGACCAAATGGCTATACAATGACTAGAGCACTGACCTTCGACCTTCTTCTTCTCTACTCTCTTCTCTCTTGGGACGTAGGTTCCTTGCATCTTGGCGATGGCATCTGACTTGGTTTTGCAGTAACCTATCCTCTGTTAACCAAACCAATTCAAAATACAAATATTAAAGTGACTCGGTATAAACATTGTTGAAGCTTAATGTTGATTTCAAACTTCAGATTATTTTTAATTCTACATCTACCATTGAAGTCACTACTATGTCTGTCACACCTGATATTTCTTTTTCTCTCAGCGTTTAATATATCATTATGTAGCAGAAGAGTATCTAAATGAAAACAAGAATAACAGCGCAAGAATCAATCTCTCACAAGACTTTTGGAATTTTCTAGAATATGTATTAAGTAAATGTATGCTTTTGTACAATGTCCAGAGTATATGACGAAATTAATTATTGAACTTCAGTCCACATTTTCAGAGACAAAATAGCACATCAGAAACAATCAGCCGAAAGATGGTTAAGTTTGCATCATCATAAAATGTGGCTAAGTATGTAGCAAAGTTCCATAACTCTGACCAATATGTACACATTTTCCATTATCAGGATAAATGAACACTAACATGAACTCTACTCAATTTGAGCTTCATTAACGTTTGGCATATGTGCGTATCAAACCCTTCCAATCGATAAGGTGAACAATAATATTTGATCTACAAAAACAACTTTTGCGTTTGTAAAAAGACCTGTCACCACTTCTAAAGTGAAATGCATCGACTCAAAAGAGAGCAGAGCTGCCAACCTTGTGCGACCAAAAAAAGGAACCATGATGACCCCAAAAGGAATTTTAAGCAAAACTAGATGGACCTTCGACTGCGTGCAGTCAAAAATGATGCCTCCGCCATGGAGCAATTTTACAAACAAAAACAGAATTATTTGTTTTAATTCGAGTTTGATTGCAATCCATTAATAGGTTCTCAGAACATCGGGATTACAAGCTATGTTTCATATACATATTTGACCCTTTGATCTTTGACCTCATGACCCTAATCTATTCATTGGCTTTGCAAGATACATACATGACCCAAGTTTTGCAGGAATCTATTGATTGGTTCTTGAAATAACGCGATCACAAGAACAGGACATACGGACGGACAACCTGAAAACAAACAAACGATCACATCAACGAGAAGGCTCTCTCACCATTGGTTTGTCATAGAAAGGGAAGCCCTGCATGGATCGTAGAGCGCTGGTAGCTGAGGTGATGTCTCTGAAGATAACAAAGGCCTGACCTCGCATCTTGAGAGTCTTGAGAGCTACGATGTCGAGGATCTGACCAAACTGAGAGAAGATGGCATACAAGGACTTCTTGAGTTCTGTAAAAAAGAGAACATTACAAGGAGTGTAAGAATTGTTTCATGATTGTCTCTCTCTCTCCCTTTTTGTTTCTTCCTTCTTCATTCCCATCTTTCTCCTCATCTCTTCTTTCTCTCTACTTCCAACCCACAATCTTATTTCCCAACTCCTTTTCTCTTCCTATCTCTGTTGTCCCCCCCCCCCCACCCCGACAGAGATTATTATGATCGCTTCATGATTATCACTCTCCTTCTCCCCTCATTATCTCCCACCCTTTTCCTCTCGATTCTCTCTCTCTCCTTCCAACTTACTCTTCTTTCCCCACTCCTTTATCTCCTCCTGCCAGTTGTTCCCCCCTCTCTCTCTCTCCTCTTCATCTGCTATATTTTCCTTATGTCCTGTTTATCTCTCTTCCTTTCCTCCCACATCTCCTCTCTCTGTCTCTCTATTGTTCCCCCTCTCCCCCTGATAATCTTACATTTGTATCTCCTCTTCTATCTCTCCTTCTTTCCCTTATTTTCATTTCCTCCCCATCTCTAAATCCTTTCTTTCCTCATTTTCCTTTTCTGCTGATTCTCTCTCTATCCTCCTCCCCCCCCCCCCCCCCCCCCCCCCCCCCCCGTCCCTTCCTATCCATCTCTCTCTTGCGTCTTGCATTCCCTGGCCCTTTCATCTTCCATCTCTCTCCTCTGCTTTCACCCCAATTATTCTTGGAGTCCCCTCTCCTACAGCTGCCTACATTATAGAAAACTCACCATCCTTTTTGATCTTCTCATTGAGGTTGTTGATGTAAATTGTGTGGTTAGGAGCAGCCATCTTGAATCAGCTTCTTATCTGTATATGATGACAAATGATAAAACATTTCAATGATAGGGAAAAATAACTGAAGTTACAACCGTAATGATGAATCGCTTAGATCCTCATTTAAGTTGATCTAATCTAAGCAAATATCTTTGTGGTCGCTTACTTCACACACGCACGCACCCACACCCTACCGTCAGTACAGTATGCAATTGCATTTGTAGTCTATTGTGCAGTAGATCTAGTTTGCCTTGAATCCCGTGAGAAAGTCTGTAGATCTAGATCTAGGCCTACTATAACTTATACTTTTTTGAAAAATACTCAATAAAAGATAAGAAAATTGACATGAAACAGGTAAGAAAGTGAGAAACACAACGACTTCTAACTTTCTAAGTTTTAAATCATGACCATTTCATTTGATTTGAACAATCAATGTGGTTTTAGTTGATTTTTGGTATGTTTTAACTTTTAGTAGGGTATCTCCACGACAGAGTCAGGGGTCAAAGACAGTATGGATGTCATTCTAAATTTAAGTTTGTGAAATTAAATTTAGGGGGCGCCCTAAAAAACAAGGCTAAAAAGAAAAGAAAAAAAAATCAATCAACCAATCATTCACTCGGAATCATATTTGCTAAAAATTATCAGACGTTAATAGGAGTCTAGGACATTCATATTATCTTTCCAACATGATAATGTAAAATTGTTACAAAGGAAAGTTGTATCAATGTCAGTTTTTCAATAAACTTCAAAGAAAGCTTCGAGTATTAACTATAAACTTGGATAGTTTACACAAAATCCCATATCTGGGACTACGTTAACCAAACGTATTTTAAAATACTCAGAATACAAAAATAACGTCATTTCATTGATCAAAATTCCAAGATATAAAGTCACATATATAAATAATTTTTTATAATTGACAAAACAAACATGGATGAGGTATAAATACATACGATTTAATGAGATTGTCAGAATCTAGACGCCGCTGGTACGTACGCCTTTGAACGCTCAACAGATATTAGCTGATAGCTAGCTAGCTACATTTAGGCATCAGCTTGTTGCCAATTTAAATAACACTTACCGATCGTATACGTACTGTAACAAATCAGTGTTTTAGTATTGGACGAAGGTTAAGCATTTTCTGTTGTACGAGCATGCGCTATAGCAATATGGTGCATCGTTGATTTAGCAATTACCAAACTGAAGGAAAATGAGCATAAATTACATATTTTGATCATGTTGGTGCAATTATCATGTTTCTTTTGGGGATATTACTTGTATAGTAGTGATCTAATCAGGAATAAGGGGTTATACTGAAGATTATATGTGAAGATTTTATGGGATTAGCAGAAATATTGTGTTGAAGTGTTGTTTTACTAACGAGGACATAATTGTTCTTTTACACGTTTATGTATAGGGAAATTGTTACGATGGTCAGGGTTGTGCATCTAGGGCTTTCCACTGCACTGTATCCGATACAGGCCAGCCTCACCGAGGCTGGCCTGATAGTTGGCCTGGCCTAAGCTAAGTCTCTCATAGTTTGCACTGTACTTGTACTGAGTTTACCCGATTGTTGAATGGATCGCAATAAAGACTTTCAACCTACACATCATGATTGGTTTGAATTCTTGGAGCAGTGAAACCAAGGGACGAGAACCTGTGACAAGTGTTGACAAGGGAAATTGATTTTTCGAAGGATGCTCAATTGATTGATGCTGTGAACGAGACGTTTAGGTGACCGATTGTAGTCGATGGACGAATGATTGTTGAGATACGTGTGAGCAGTTAATAACTCCAGCCATTAAGCTACGGGCATATATTTTGTCCAAACGGACGGAGAGCGCCTGGCCGACACGGGGCATCCTGACAAATATTCCGTGTCAAGCCAAGGTGGCGAAATCGTGTCCGCCACACATGGTGTCAGAAGTGGGATAGCTGATGGTGTGGAGTGGTAGAGCTGACAGAGCTGGGGGACGACGGCAGTAGCACTGACGGAGCTGGGGGACCATAGGCAGTAAGTCTGACGGCGTCACAAGCTGGTAGAGCTGACGGAGCTGGGGGACGACAGGCAGTAAGGCTGACGGCGTCACAGCTGGTTGAGCTGGGGGACGACGGGCAGTAGGTCTGACGATGTCACAAGCTGGTAGAGCTGACGGAGCTGGGGGACGACGGGCAGAAGGCCTGACGGCGTCACAAGCTGGTAGAGCTGACGGAGCTGGGGGACGACGAAGGGCAGTAGGTCGTACGGCGTCACAGCTGGTCGAGCTGATAAAGCTTGGGGGCGACGTGCAGTGAGACTGCCGCGTCACACAGCTGGTCGAGCTGAAGGAGCTTGGGGACAACGGGCAGTAAGACTGACTGCGTCACAGCTGGTCGAGCTAACGGAGCTTGGGGACGACGGGAGGTAGCATTGACGGTGTTGCAGCTGGTCGAGTTGACGGAAGTGCGGAACGACAATGGAGAGAAAGAACAATGAGCCCAGGGATGCCTAGATCTAGAAGGAAAGGAAACGAACTAACTTTTGAACAGTTGAACACTTTTGGAAAAGAGCCATTTTGAACTGTCAGAAAAGACTTGGATTTTAGTTTTGATTTGTTTTGTTGTTGTTGCATAAGTTATAGATAAGTTAGCTTGGGGACCAAGCTTGGGAGGGAAGGGAATCGTGTAACAAATCAGTGTTTTAGTATTGGACGAAGGTTAAGCATTTTCTGTTGTACGAGCATGCGCTATAGCAATATGGTGCATCGTTGATTTAGCAATTACCAAACTGAAGGAAAATGAGCATAAATTACATATTTTGATCATGTTGGTGCAATTATCATGTTTCTTTTGGGGATATTACTTGTATAGTAGTGATCTAATCAGGAATAAGGGGTTATACTGAAGATTATATGTGAAGATTTTATGGGATTAGCAGAAATATTGTGTTGAAGTGTTGTTTTACTAACGAGGACATAATTGTTCTTTTACACGTTTATGTATAGGGAAATTGTTACGATGGTCAGGGTTGTGCATCTAGGGCTTTCCACTGCACTGTATCCGATACAGGCCAGCCTCACCGAGGCTGGCCTGATAGTTGGCCTGGCCTAAGCTAAGTCTCTCATAGTTTGCACTGTACTTGTACTGAGTTTACCCGATTGTTGAATGGATCGCAATAAAGACTTTCAACCTACACATCATGATTGGTTTGAATTCTTGGAGCAGTGAAACCAAGGGACGAGAACCTGTGACAAGTGTTGACAAGGGAAATTGATTTTTCGAAGGATGCTCAATTGATTGATGCTGTGAACGAGACGTTTAGGTGACCGATTGTAGTCGATGGACGAATGATTGTTGAGATACGTGTGAGCAGTTAATAACTCCAGCCATTAAGCTACGGGCATATATTTTGTCCAAACGGACGGAGAGCGCCTGGCCGACACGGGGCATCCTGACAAATATTCCGTGTCAAGCCAAGGTGGCGAAATCGTGTCCGCCACAGTACGTACACGATTATATGTAATACGTTCGTATTTATGGAATGAACGATCAGCTATTCATGTATTTCAGAGTTAGTTCAGTGCATATAGAGTTAGGGCAAAGTCGGAAAGGGCTAATTATTGTTATTGATATCAAGAAAATGTTTGTATTATTATTAAGTCTATCATTATTATTATTTGTATTATTATTTCTTTTGATTATTATTTTTGTTGCTTATATTACTATTAGTATTATTATTGTTATTGTTGTTGTTATTATATTATTATCATCGTTATTACTTTATTATCATTATTTATCATTATTACATGTTACATTTTTATATAAAAGTTAATTGTATAGGGTGTGTGTGGGGGGTGGGGGGGGGGGGGGGGGGGGCTAGTGTCACTCTGTCATGATCAGAAAAGATGTGACCCAGCAAGAAGCCGACCTCGGATGAGATTTTTTTTTTAAACAGTTGAAGGGATAGTTGCCTGTTTTCAGACCGCAAATGCCTTCATATTCATAGTGAATGGTTATTGCTCTTATTCTTATTTATGACATTTCTAGTACCCTTTTAGAACCTAAAATTGCAATGAAGGTAATTTTAGACCCCAAAATATATGAAATTTTCCAACATACATTCAGTTCCACTTTCCCAAAAATACGGTGACCGTTAATTAATTATTTAATTACAAATAACAATACATGGGCCGGCTGGTTGTGCCTAGAACCAACACGAAAATGCCAACCGTAAAAAGCCAACATCGGCATTGGCTGAAATACGACGTAAAAGGCGCTATTTCGTTTTTTCAACGGCTTTTTCAAATTTCTTATATTTGTTGTGGTACACAAGTATTAGAAATAGTTATATTTATGGCTATTTCAGCCGTCTCACCGATTTTGATTAAACAAAGATGATTTTGTCATTTACATTGTATGTTCTTTCAAATTTGACACTCACTTTTTCATATTTTGTGTGCGCCCTCTGTGACAGAAATCTTAAAGCGAAAATATACATTTTTTTAGACATTGGTAGGCCTATATTGTAATTACATTATCAGGGATGATTTTAATATCTGTTTCTCTTTATACATCATACAATATATTGCTTAAGCATTGTACTTTGCAGATGGGTGTGATGTCTGAATATTCATAGCGAGGAAAAAAAAAAGAACATTTGTGAGGTCGCAGTAAGAAAAATTACATCTTATATAAAGAGGGGGAAAAATATCTGGATGGGGTTATAAGCACATTCTCATAACGGAAGACCGAAATGACCTTTGATAAGTAACATAATATCATCTATAAATGCGAGCAAAATGGGGGAAATTGCTCTTAGTCGCTTTAAAGTAGGGACATGTTTAATGATGAGAGGAAAAGGGGACACTTATCGGAAGGGAAAAATTACTAGTCGCTTATTAGAAAAGAAAAGGAGCACGTGTCACAGTACTATAAAGGTTATTATCAGAAGTGAAAATGAGGCATTTCTTACACCTGGAAAGAGGCACTCACCAGGGATGAAAAAGGCACTTATGAAAATGGGAAATGGGCATTTGTTGACGGAAATGGGGCATCCATCAGATTTTGAAAGGGGCATTTATAGGAGGTGAAAACGAGATAGGTCCCTTATTAGAAAGGAAAAGGGACACGTATCATTGTTAAAAGGGGGCACTGACCAGATATGAAAAGGAGCACTTATGAGAATAAAAAAGGAGCACGCCAGTATAATAAAGGAAAATTTGCATTTTTGGAAGAAAAGGGGGACCGATCAGATTTACATAAGCGCATATATCGGAGGTGTTAGGGCCCTTTAATGAGAAGGGGGAGGTAGCTTTTATTAAAAAGAAAAATAGTCACATGTCAAAATAAACAGGGCACTTATCAGAGATGAAAAGGGGTAATTATGAGAAGGGGAAGGAAGGGGCGCTTATAAGAATGAAAAAAAAGTTATTAGAAAAGAAAAGAGACATGTGTCAAAATAAAAGGGGCAGTTATTAGACGTGAAAAGGGGCCCTCATCAGAGATGAAAATTATCGGAGGTGAAGGGGGCACTTATCGAAAGTGGAACAAGGGGCACTTCTCGTACCTGAAACGGGGCACTTACTAGAGATTAATAAAGTCACTTATGTGAATCGAAAAATTGTCAATTATTGCAAAGGAAAAAAAAAGGCAAAAATGTCGAAGGAAAAGGGGCACATGTCAATAACAAAAAAAGGCACTGAAAAAGGGTTCTCTCATGTAAATGTTCTAATTTGTCGCGCTTTATCTGTGTATAGAAAGAGAAAGCATACTTGTTTTGCACATAGAAATAGTAACTATTTATTGTACATTTTGTAAACACTATTATAAGTACTTATATAAATAGATCAACTTTGAAATGTACTTAAAAAAGAAGAAGATATGATTCGGAGGGGGGGGGGGGGGGACCGCGCGAAATCCTCATTGAGGGTGTATTTTGGCTTCAGAAGTGAAATCCTCGTTTACGGCCGAGGTGCCACTGGAAAACATGTGGTCACGCATATATGCTTACAGTATTTCTACATGACTAAGACCCGGCCCCTGGGGCCCCTGCAGGCTCCTGGGGCTTCAAAATGGCAACACTGCGAAGCAGGTCCTCTGTGGCACTGAATTGGAATACGCTGCCAAAAGAACATCAATTAAAAAGCGTTTTCATTTTTGCGCTCTGTCATTTCTTAATCCATGTAAAAGTTAATGGAATTAACCATGTACTGTGTCCCATTGGCAAGCCAAAAAAATGAAAAAGTTAAATTCCAACTGCATTTGAAAGATAATACTAATTTAGAACTTCCCTTCAAGGGTGGGGCTTGAAAATGTCTTGAAGTGGGAAAATAACGACTATTAGTTGTCAAATCGACTTTAGGGCTATATAGAGCCCAAAAGTAATAGTCTTTATTTTCAGACAAAATTATTGTACCGAATGGTCATACGTTTTATGCTGCGCAAAGATTCAATCAGTTTAATCTTGGCCATCACAAGAAGTGGGTTATTGTCTGTAGACAAATGCTCATGTACCCTTTACAACTCTTTTCATGTATGTTATTACCAAAGAAGAAAAAAGGCCAGTCAGTCACTCAATAGTGTCTGACAGTGAAGTCTAGCAAGTAAACGGGTTTCCTTGCATAATTTGAATATGAGGACACTGCTAACGTTTACATTTCACAGATAGGACATACATGACATATTCATAATTCCTGCAAAGTTCTACAGAATTTGAGGTTGGTTGCAAAAGGGACATATAGTACCTTTAACGATTACTCAATTTAAAATGAAAAGAGTAAATTAATTCTTTACTTTTGCTGAATACCTCCGACCTGTAACACAGTGGCGGATCCAGGGGGGGGGGGCCAAAAAAAAACATGTAAAAACACGGGATTTTTACTTTTTTTGAGATGGGCCCCCACCCCTGGTGCTCAAGGGGGGGGGGGGGTGCGATTTTTCAAATGTCGAGGGCCCCCCCAAAAAAATAGTGCTCACTACCCCCCCCCCCCCCCCCCTCCACTGAGCGAATTATCGGCCAGCTGTTTCACCGCTAAATATTTCTTCACGAATTGGGCCCCCTCCCCTGCTGTAACAATAGCAATTACACACCAACTGTACAGTCCAACGCCTACAGAACTGGAAAATATTTTCGCAGGGGCTTTCCTCAAATTGGCCATATACAAGACAACATTAACAAGCAAGTTACTAGTACTAGCCTTCAAAATTCACCCCATCTACTTGTGTATGTATTCTGCTGTATCACGTTATCATGGCCGCCACAAATCTTGAAGATAAGTCAATTTGGGAAGATGGAGAGGTAAATTGATTTTGAATACAATTCGATAATGTTACATGTAATATTTGCTTCTGCATG
Organism: Strongylocentrotus purpuratus; assembly: GCF_000002235.5. Classification (NCBI taxonomy): domain Eukaryota; kingdom Metazoa; phylum Echinodermata; class Echinoidea; order Camarodonta; family Strongylocentrotidae; genus Strongylocentrotus; species Strongylocentrotus purpuratus. Next base: position 43,859,565 of record NW_022145606.1, on the reverse strand, counting down.
TATTAATATCTCAATTTTTGGTGTTAATTTGTGTTGTATTTAAGGCCCGCTAACTTTTGTTCTCGGCAGTGGCACTGAGCCGAGTGACTGTGCATTTGCATTGCATGTAGATCTACTATGACATGCAGTTCATTGACAATGCCGTAACGAAGGTGCAGCTGCGAGTCCCGTCGGCGGCGGCCTGCGAGCTGTGCCTTGCCAGCACCACATGCATGCAGTGCCTTGGCTTGACTCGACAACTCGAGTGAATTAGCTTAGATTGAATGAAATGAAATTTTCTTTGTGAATTGTTGAATGCTTGTTTACTTCTGTCTTGGATGCACAACTAATGACTAATTTCTTACAAAAAACTCTGCCTTTGCCTGCTTTGTCATTAAATAAAAATAAACTGCTTTTTGGGCGCTTGGGCGCTAGTTCAGAAGTCTATCCATAATTAACTCTGGCGTGGAGAGACCCTACTAAAAAACATACCCGAAATGAAGTAAATATTCATCAAATGTCTAAATAAAGGTCATGATGATTAAAATTTGATATGTTTGTTACCTGTTTTGTGCCAAATTTCTTGTCTTTTTTGGAGTATGTTTCATAAAACGAAGACTTATAATATGCACTTTCTCACGGGATTCGCGGCAAACTGCAGCATAATACAATTGCATACCGTACCAACTGTGGGATGCGGGCGTGCGCGTTTGTTCAGTCGCTAAATTAACACACGCACGCGCCTGCACCCGTCCGTCGGGACGGTATGTACATGTAATCGATCCCCTTCTATGATTGTTTTGCTCTTTGTTTATTTTTCAATTTTCCATGTTTTTGTTTTGTTTCTTAGGACTCTGTGGGTGAGGAGGTCTTACGCATGTCAACAGATGAAATCATCGGGAGAACGAGACTACTGGACAATGAAGTCAAGGTAAATCAATCTAGAAATTACATGAATAGGCCTACTGTCCCCAAGTCTCTCTAGAGATCATCACTAGGAGTAGGACAGTTCACAACTGTATTGCTGTTTTTTTTTCTCATAAAGATCCTAAGTTGAACTTATCTCTAAGTTGGACTTTAATTATGGAAAGCCGTTAACATCTATTAAAATATTTTGTAAAAGTTATTTTAAAAGGCATAAAATGTTGATTCAAATCATTCATAATTTTCTATTATCAAGGAGATTTCATGTTCTTGATGGGGAATTTATCAAAAGTACAGAATACTTGAATTTTCGCTTTTGAATATTATTTCAAGGCTACAAATGGCTCTCCATGATATTTTAGTCCAACTTTGGGTTAGGTTTGACTATGGATCTTTGTGAAACACCCCCTGGGCTCCGCCTTATTATAAAGAGTTACGACTGATCCAAACCAATCGTAAGTCCTCCAATCAATCGCAAGTTTTGCAGTCTCTTATCTCTTATGTACATGTACATAGCTGCGATTGAAATCGTGGGGCCCAGGGGTTGATTTATGTGAAGTGTCTATGATTATGGATGTTGGAGCAGAGAGCAGTTTATCTTGTGAAGGTTTAAAAAAGATGTCCCAAAAACTTGATTTGATATACCATCCTAATGATATCTTTATCTTATCTATTTAAAATAACGCAAACAAATCTCCAGTAGAGGAAAAACAAGTACTTGATAGAGAATTGGGTTTGAATTCAAGTACAAAAGCTTAGTATACTTTTAAAAATAAGGATATCTTGAATATTGTTACTGATTTACCTTTATCTTAACTTCTGTTTCCCAAAGAATGGCGTTGTCTCAACAGCCAGGAAACAAAGTCTCAGAAAGGGAAAGTCAAGCCTCGTTCATACATGTATTTCTATTTTATATTTCTTTGTTCTTTCCTTCACGCAGATTATGAAGAGTGAGATCATGCGCATACAACATGAGCTGCAGGCACAGAAAGAAAAGATCAAAGAGAACGAGGAGAAGTGACTTCAATATCCATGAACAAATCTTTCTTTCCTTCTCTCTGAAAGGGAAAGGCAAGCCTTGTTCATATTTCTATTTTATATTTCTTTGTTCTTTCCTTCACGCAGATTATGAAGAGTGAGATCATGCGCATCCAACATGAGCTGCAGGCACAGAAAGAAAAGATCAAAGAGAACGAGGAGAAGATTAAAGTCAACAAAACTCTGCCATATTTAGTTTCCAATGTCATCGAGGTGAGTGACTCCTGTATCCATTAAAAAAAATAATTCTTTTTTGGTATGCTACTAAAATCAATTAAATTTGATAGGCAGCTTTGGGCGTGTTTTGTCATTGTTTAACAATGTTTCCAGTTTTACAAATCTGAGAAGCATGGCCCTACGTGTCATCAGCGTCTGTGATATGGTGTAATATTGAAGCTTTTCAAAAATTTGCGCTTCAAAATGATCATAAAGTGCCTCCAAAAAGTTAAAATCTTTAAGTGACTGGTTTTACCATACTCATTTCCCCTAATCAGGCTTGATAAAAACCCGATTTAAATCGGTTTCCCGATTTTTTTTTCCCGATTTTTTCTTTCTTCCCGATTTAAAAAAAAAAAAAAAAAAAAAATCCAGATTTTTTTTTTTTTTTTTTTTTTTTTCTAATTTTTTTTCCTTCCCTTTTTTTATACTGATTTTCCCGATTTCCCTCTCATTATCTCTATTCTTCCCTATTTTGCCCGATTTTTTTCCCAATTTTCTTACTCAAAAGGGGGAATGTTGTTAGATGCCATTTTTTCCCCGTGAATCCTCTTCTTTTTTTTTACTCAAGGGGGGCGTGGTTTAGGGGAAAACAAAAACCTATTTTTTTTTTAATGCTCACTATCACCCCTGCCTAATAGACTGTAGTGTCATAAAAAAACGTTTTCCAACGGTTTTTGAAATTTTCCTCCTCCCTCTGGGCTGTGAAGTAGAATTATGTTTTATATTATGTTAAAAGAAAATACTGCTGTCTTTGTAAGAGATGTACATGTAAGTGCTGTGATGAGGATTTGAACCAATTATGTTGTGATCCACTGTCTGGAGACATAACCACTACACCACATTCTGTCTTCAATCAACATCATACATGTTTCTTTCTTTTTTTCTTTCTTATTTTTTAAAATCATTTTTAAATGCAGCTCCTTGACGTCCAACCAGATGAAGACGAAGAGACAGAAGGAGCAAACGTTGATCTGGACTCGCAAAGGAAAGGAAAATGTGCTGTGATCAAAACATCAACAAGACAAGTAAGGAAGAGTGATACAGAGAGAGAGAAGATGAATGCTTTGAGAATAGGGAAGAATGAAAGGGAGAGAGAGAGAGAGAGGGGGGGGGGGCAATGGAAGGAGCAAATGCTGATCTGGACTCACGGTGGGAAGGAAAACTTCCTGTGATCAAAACATCAACGAGACAAGTAAAAAAGAGTGATACATAGAGAGAAAAAAGCTCAAGAATGAAAGATTGAGAGAGAAAGGGAGGGAGAAAAGAGAGACAGAGACTAGAGAGAAAAGAGGGAGAAAGAGAGAGAGAGAGAGAGAGGGGGGGGGGGGGGGGGGGGGGGGGGGAGGCAGAAAAAAAGAGAAGGATCAAATGTTGATATTGACTCCTAAAGGAAAGGGTAATGGGACATTTCACTTTGTTAGTTCTTTCTATCTTTCATTCTCTCTGTTACATACACTAATAAATTCATCCATGAAAGAGTTATCTGTCATATCTTATTTTGCTCCATCACAGACCTATTTCCTGCCGGTGATTGGTCTTGTAGATGCAGAGAAGCTTAACCCGGGTGACCTCGTCGGTGTCAACAAAGATTCTTATCTCATCTTGGAGACACTCCCTCAAGAGTAAGACATTCACAAACTATTTTCATTCATTATATTTTATCTGTGCATGTTGTAGATACCACAGGGCCCCATCTTATATAGAGTTGATATTAATTGCAAATAAGTTGCAATTAATATCAATCGCAACTATGTACAAACTTGCAATTGATTAGAGGACTTGCGATTGATTTGGATTAATCGCAACTCTTTTTAAGACAGGTCCCGGAGGGCCTTAAGTGCTTTAACCCTTACAGTGTGATAGATAATTTCAATTCTCCGAATTCTAATATTGTAACTAACTAATACCTTTGACGAAAAAGCTTGTTTTTGTTCACGATATTCAACATTGCACATGGATTGTGAAGTGTTTTTTTATACAATTAGAAGCTTTTGGTACTCCAGATAAAGTTTTAAGAATGAACCAAAATTAAAAGCTAGGGATGTGAATTGATTAAGGTATAGTGTTGGAACCAGATTTAAAATGTGGAATTTGGTTAGTGGAAGAAATTCCTGTGAAGCAACAACTGTTGCAGAGGCAAGTGTTGTACAAACTGTGATACATTTCGTAAACATCACATGGCAGCACTGTAATGCTATAGTTTGAAGGAAAGACCATCTGCTTTATAAACTTACTGATATTAAAAGCCCACCTACTTCAAATAAATGATTCAGAATTATTTGAAGCCAGTACTTAGATGAGCTTTTACCCTAACTATGACCTTGAATGGAAAGGAACAACATTTATTTGTTTATTATTTATTGGGCAACAAAACACAAATGTTTTTGCATGCATATTTTCTCGTGATCAGGTTTGATTCTCGCGTGAAAGCGATGGAGGTTGACGAGAGACCGACGGAACAGTACAGTGATATCGGAGGACTGGACAAACAAATTCAAGAGGTGAGTAATTTTATATATGTCATCTCCTGATATAATAATAATAATAATGATAATGTCAACTTATAAAAAGCCCATGTCCATTCTAAAAGACTGCTCAAGGCACTCTGTACAATATCAAAATAATTATACATTATTAAAACTACGACATAAACTAAATTCTTCTTAAATATTTCAATTGATGATGATTGTCTCATATGATATGTTCCCATACAGTGCATTATGAATAAATGATTTTGCTCAGTAAGAACAAATTGTATATAATAAGCTTTACATGATTAAGTGATTCGTTTTTGAGAGGAATATTGTCAATTAAACAACTATTTAAACCTGTTTGATACTGTTTTCATATCCTTTGACTTTTTAAAATGATAGACTTAATTTAAATTTAGGAGGGCTTGACTATTAGGTGCCCTAGACACATGGGCACCAAAAATAGGTTTACAAATAAAAGAGTGACATTTTCTTGTGTGGACTGAATCCCTATTAGGCCCCCGCAAAAAGATGTTGTATTGCCCTTTGCAACCTTGAAATCTATGGTCGGCTTTAACCAAAAAATATGTTAGAGGAAACAAATATTAATGCATTCAAAACTGAGAAATATCAGCTCAAAGAAGGAGAAGAAGAAAAAGAAAAAAAGTATATAAAAAAAAGATTTCCGACCGACTGACCCATGTTTTGGCACCTAAAGGGCAATACAACATCTTTTTTTTTTTTAGGCCTTACTCTACAATGTGGTATTTTATTCTTGTATTCCTATCTTTGCTTTTGACAGTTAATAGAGGCTGTAGTTCTACCCATGACACACAAAGAGAGGTTTGTAAATATAGGGATCCAGCCCCCCAAGGGAGTCTTACTCTACGGTCCACCAGGCACGGGCAAGACGCTGCTAGCCAGGGCGTGTGCTGCACAGACAAAGGTATGAAGTGTATGAAATATTGTACACTAATCAAATTCTCAACTTCAAGCCTAGACCAAACGCTATATCTTACCCTAATATTAACCATAAACCTAATATAAGCTTATACCGAATTGCAACCCTACCTATTTATTTTTGACGAAATAAAAGCCTGGAGAAAGTATCACCAGAGCAAATGTCTGAGGACAGAGTAGGCGGTTGTCATTTAATTTTGATAGATTGTAGGACATTGTGAACAGTCAAAAGACACATTGAAAACAACAAAAACATACCAGGTTATTTGCTTTGTTATATTCCTGGTAATGAATTGATCTTGTGATCATTGAAAATCAGCAGGAAAAGGTTGTACAGATTATGTAGTAGCTGTGTTGTATGCAGTTCATTGTTTGCATACTGAATAGTGAGCATTCAATTGTACTTCAAGTGAGCAAATGTGTACAATGCATGTAATCTGCAGGCACTGAATGGTTAACTAAACCCAAACTGTTTCATCCTGGTGAAATAGTCTTAAATTACACTACTGTACTTAAAGTGATTAAATTAAAGTTGAATATGTATTGCGTTAATTAGCAAATATATTACTTCCTTTTTAATACACAAAACTTTTATTTCTCTCCCTCAATGACTCTTTTATCTATCAATGTTCTGAGTACTTTCTATATTCTGACTGTTTCACTTTCTGTATCTGTTTCATGCAGTCTACATTCTTGAAGTTAGCCGGCCCACAGCTCGTTCAGATGTTCATCGGGGACGGAGCCAAGCTGGTAAGGGATGCCTTCGCTCTCGCCAAGGAGAAGCTCCCAGCCATCATCTTCATCGATGAGTTGGATGCCATTGGTACCAAGAGGTTCGACAGTGAGAAGGCTGGTGATAGGGAGGTTCAACGAACTATGCTGGAGCTTCTGAACCAGCTGGATGGGTTCAGTTCATCTGAAGAAATCAAGGTATTTGTTTATAGTACTGTTAAATCTCTCTCTCTCTCTCTCTATTGCTCCTAATTTTCTTTCTCTGTCTCTTGCTATTACACACTTTCACTCCTCATCTTGCCTCATTCTATCATTGAAAAAAGGCTTTGTGAAATGGGTCCCTGAACTTGTATTTTCCAGGTGTTTATACTCTTATGTCAAGAAATGTATCTCTCCTAGTAACTTTGCTTGTTTGTTTATCTTTCTGTGTAAAGGTCATCGCAGCCACAAACAGAGTGGACATCCTTGACCCCGCCCTGTTGAGATCAGGAAGGCTGGACAGGAAGATTGAATTCCCTGCACCCAACGAGGAGGCCAGAGCTCGTATCATGCAAATCCATTCCAGGAAGATGAACGTTGGGTGAGTATAATTTCTGTCTCTCTAGTGATCAGGACCGGTTTTCACCAAACCAAAGTGGCCTTTCCCTAAAAATATTGAAATTTAAGGCCTGGTAATGATACCGCTGAATATGGGCTATCCAGCCGTTTTGTTTTATCTTGTAATTCATAATTCTATTTGTTATTGTTTTACTGAATGCATGTTGTCTTTTTGTATATGGAAAATAAAACAAACAAACAAGAGATGGTATTTATTACCAGTTTACTTTTGAGGGGCTTGATCCAGTATCCTGCTCGCTCCAAAGTGGACCATTCTGAGATAAATAGACTCTAAAGATGGTATGTTAGCACAAGTCATGGAGTCACAAAGTATTTTAAAGGTAAAGACCGGTAGTGGTAAAAGTGCGGTTCAAGGGTTTTGGGTGCAAAATATCCATTTAATATTGTTTAAATATATGACCAAATGTTCAATGTTGAGTTGCATTTGCAATATCTATCCAGGCCGGTCGATATGATAATTTACCAAATATATCAATTAGTAGGCGGTTTCCCGGCAAAATATGTATCATTGCGTATTGGTCAAAACATATTATTTCACATGATTGGTATATATATATATATATAAGAGCTTCCATTTCATTTTTTGAGAGGGGGGCGTTTCCAAAACTGGTCTATACCTTTAAGTTACATCCGTCATTTTGACTTGAATATGAATGTGTGAGTTACAGAGTTATAAAACATTTTTTTCTCCATCCAGGGCTGATGTAAACTTTGAGGAGCTAGCTCGTTGTACAGATGACTTCAATGGAGCTCAGTGTAAAGCAGTTTGTGTAGAAGCTGTAAGTATCATTGTGATATCACACGAACTACAGTTAAATCTGCATAACTCGAAGTGGCACAAGTCTAATTTTTGTTGACCATATTATGCAAAACATACATTATTTATACTTCCAAAGTCCAATTTTGTGTAAGTCAAACTATTTTTTGGCAGTCCCAACACATTCAACTTATGCAGAGTGAACTGTTTATCAGTGAACTTTAACTTAATCCTAGTATGTATAACTGTAGGAAGGTGAACTAATTTGATCTTTGGGTTGACTGAAGTAGATCAAAGGTCAAAGACCACAAAAGTCAGTTTACATGAATTTATGAGTTTTGAGTTTGTTTATCTTGATATCTCAAGAACCATGTAAGCCATGAACTTAAAAATCGGTATGAATCGTCCTAGAGATGAACTGAAATGATCCTGGGGGTACAATAATCAAATCAACTCGTATTAATCAGCGTAAGCAGGTAAAGTAAGCAATATTTGGAGTCAAATTTTAATATTAATGATAGTGAAAATTACCAAACGTAATAGTTATGCATGTACAATAGAATGATAATAAAATGAACCATTACAGACGGAGGCATTCATTCATCACGTTGTGATTTTTTGCTTTCATGAAAATAGTTTGCTGTAAAGATTATAAGAGTCTAGTAATGCCTAGCTGGAATGCTCCACAGGGAGTGAAGATTGTGCACACAATGTGTGCGGGCAAGCACTGAATCCAATGACTGGGGTAATAGTATATCTGTAAAGCGCTTAGAGATGTCCGAGATGTAAAGCGCTATATAAAAGTTGAATATTATATTATTATATCGCTCTTTATTTAATCTAATACTTCTGTCATCTCTCTCTTTTCAGGGTATGATCGCGTTGCGTCGTGGAGCCACTGAGCTGATGCATGAAGATTACATGGATGGTATTCTCGAAGTGCAGTCCAAAAAGAAAACAGATCTCAACTATTATGCCTAAAAAAAAATCCTCTCCATGTGTGCATGTCATGTGAATAGACATCCATGAATACTCCTCTGTCTCTAATCACAAGACACTATTTATTGTAAAGATCGTTTTAGCGAATTCCTTAAGAACAAGCAAAAGGGCAGATTCCCATTTTTGTATACATAGAATAGGCCTATCAGATCTTCCTTGCTGATAATAACGATTGGAAAGTAACCCCAACCAAAGGCAACCATACATCCATAATAGTCAGCTTGGGCCAGAGAGGTGGCCTAAATCACTAAAATGTTATGAGAAGGGTCATCAATACGACTGATATTTTTGGAATTGCCGCAAACTTTTTCCCTGTATAAGCCATTCGAACCTTCCCACCAACCAAATATTCAGATTAAATCCCCTTATCTCCTAGGGTATATAACAATGCCACAACGGATACTTTTGATGACTTTTTCCTATAATGCGTCATACGATTATTGCTAGATGGCGCTGTGAATTGTGGATCCACCATGTTACCTTGTTACATTAAAATTTTTCCTAAAGTAAATGGGGCTAATAGAAAATTCAAAACATGGAACCGGATTCGGCTTAATTACATTGTCACACTGAGACGTTTTGACAGAGTTTTATGAGTTTCCACTGTGTTTCTCATGTTTATTGTAGTCACTGAATTATATCTGCTTTTTTTTTTTTTGAGGGGGGGGGGGTGGGGTTGATGATAATGCAGTTGTAACCTTATGTTAATTTTCAATTCAAGCATATTTCCAACCCAACAAATAGCACACACTCATAACAAATTCATAATTTTTTAGAATATCCGAGGTACATACTGCTGTCTGATAAAGTGTGACCTGCCTTTTTTGTTTTTCCCAAATCAATTTCTTGAACTACGGGCCGATATTTATGCATGGGAATTTTTTGTTAAAAAGAAATGATTGTAGAATGTGGTTTATAACAATGATTTTGTTTCTCGTAAAAAAAATAAGAACGTGTATGTATGTTTATCTTGGTGTAACCAGGATAATAAATTGATATTGTTAAATACCTGTACATACTGCTTTTAGGATGTGCTTTGATCTGCTTTTTTTTTTTTTTTTGAGGATTGAAGTGTATGGCTATGGTGATACATTTATGACAGGAATAGTGGGGGAAAGAGAGAGTGAGAGAAGGGGATGAAGAGAAAATATAAACTGAAAGGTAATTGAAGGTGCAGAGAGACAGATGGAGGGAGAGAGAGAGAGAGAGAGAGAGGGGGGGGGGTGGAGATGGGGATGGAGAGAAAATATCAATTGAAAGGTAACTGAAGGGGCAAGGAGAAAAGGAGAGAGAGAGAGAAGGGGGATGGGGTATAGAGAGAAAATATCAACTGAGGGGTGATTGGAAGGGCAGAGAGGGACATAGAGAGAGAGAGAGAGGGAGAGAGAGAGAGAGAGAGAAGGAGGAGGAGATATCAACTGACAGGTAAATTGGAAGGGGCGGGGAGATATAGTCCAGAATCTGCCCGGTCATTTATAATTCCCTACACACTTGATTCAAGCCGTCAAACATTTAGGGAGAGGTATCGTTGGTGTGGTGAAGATCAAAATTAAATAGGCCAGATTCTGGACTAGGGGAGAGAGAGAGAAAGGGGAAGTAAAAGTGAGGAGAAATATGTGTAGGTAAAAAATCAAAATGAATGCAATTAAGAAAGGAGGGGTAGTGAATTCATAGAGAAGAGATAAAGAGAGGGAGAGAAGTAGAGGAGCAAGTAAGGAGATGATAAAGTACTCCTGCGACATTTGCTACATTAACATGAGGATTTTGGTTAGCATACGGTATTGATGGCAAATCAATTGTCTCTGAAAACCTTGTCATAGAAAAGTCACAGTAGTCACAGCACCTACTTTCATACAATGCATGTATCATTAAAATCACTCATATTCTAGATATCAAGCCTCCTAAATCCTAATCTATTCCAATCTATTCATTCACATATTTTTCATGTACATTGACATTTATTTATTTCTCACTGCCCCTAAAATTAACGCCTTTTTATTTGGAATTGTTCCCAAAGGTTCATTCACAATAAGGCGATTTTTTTTCTTTCTAAGCAAACCTCAATAAATCCATTGCTTTGTCATGTTCTCTCCTCCTTGCAAGCAGTTATGGTAACAGTACCTTCATTTGTTTGCATTCATTTTTTTGAGAATCTTGGAATGATTCAGAAAACTTGAGAAGGGCAGCAGAACTGCATCAGAATATAAATAACTTATCTGTTTACTTCAGCATATAATTAATCGTTGTCATTTGTTTATGTTCTATCTCACTTCTGTTCCTTTGTGTGTAATGCAGATGCTTTTATGTGATTTCTTTTTTTGTTTCACTAGTGCTCCTTGAGCATTTGATTTCAAGTAGATTTGGGGCGTAATAAATCTTGTATGTTATCATTATTATTATTAAAAGAATCAATATTTGGAAAGCCCTGAATTATTTTCACCAGAAATGCCAGATCAGTGGTTATAATTCGATTTCAGCCCCAAAGAGGATAACAAATCAATGCACCAGATTGTTGAGTTGCTAGTTTGACTGGGAATATATATAATAATCACTCAAGTATTTCTCTCTCTCATCTTTCCAATCGCTCTGAAATACACCTCAGTCTCCATCTCTTCTTCCGTATTGCTCACTTTTCTGTTGTAATGAAATTTGCAGTGAATTTCACTGCAAATTTGAAGCTCTCATTTACGTCTGTGCCTCTCTCAGATGTTTTCAAACAATTCATCCCTTCTAAGTGCAGTGGCAACTTAGTTTTGATATATAAGATACCTTGGCCAATCTTATAAAGAGTAGTGATTGATCCGAATCAATCGAAAGATTACAGTCTCCTATCTCTTTATAAAACGAGGCCCAAATGTAATAGTAATTTTGCTGGTCCAAGCTCAATAAATTATTTTTCTTTTTTGTACTCTGGGGATATAAAAAGACATCTGCTACAAGGTAAACGTCATGATCAAAATATCCTCGCTATATAAGTCTTTACTGTATAATATATAGCACTACCACAATACTGTGAAAGTACATTTTTGACATGCACAGGTAATTCAAAAAGAGAATACAGTTCACTCTGCATAGCCACACAACTTTAATTTTCCCAGGTGTCAAATCAATTTTACTTTTACCAAACCATGAAAAAACTTGTTATTTACACTTCCTCAGTTAGATTTCGAATAAAGTCAAAACTATTTTTAGCAGTCCCAACAGATTCAACTTTACTTATGCAGAATTAACTGTAGTACCTTCCAAGAATGACCCCAAGCTTTCTCATCATAAAACAAACGACAAAAACACTTTTTATTTGGCTTCAATAAGGATGGGTTTATTGTGTGTTTCAAACCATGAAAAGAATCCTTCGCTTCAACAACAGTATCGCTCCTGTCTCTACAGTTCCTTTTCAATGACTTGAGATGTCGCTGTAATCCTATATCTGTGTGGTTCTGTAGTCAACATGATCTTCTTGGTAATGTCTATACATGTATGGGGAAATGTTTGTAGAGTCACATGATCATTCGTTCTCCTCGCTGCGGAGACGGGCGTTGCCATTGGTGACCTTGATGGCCAGCTGCTGGGCGCGCTCGACGATGGACTTGCGCTTGCGAGAGGAGACTCCATGGGCAATCTCAGCGGCGAACTTCCTGTTGCTCATCATAAGAACTTCGAGCTCCTGCATTGACAAAAAAGAATCGTTAAAGAGGAATAAGTTTACCCAAATCATTTATCATCTACATTTTAATTAATTCTTTTGCAGACAACAATTTTGTTGTTGTTTTGTTTACATTTTAAAGTCTAACAATATTTAAATTATATTTTATGCTTTCTATGTACAGCACTATCCCTAAAAATGCTAGGGGGGTGTTTCACAAAGATCCGAAGTCGAACTTAACTCTAAGTTGGATATAAAAATTATGGAGAGCCATTTGTAGCCTTAGAATAAAATAAAGAAAAAGAAAAAATTCAAATATTTGAGACTTTTCATAAATTCCACATTAAGAACATGAAATCTCTTTGATGATAGAAAATATGAATGATCTGAATCAACACTTATGCCTTTGAAAATAACTTTAAATAAATATTTTCAAAGATGCTAACGGCTTTCCATAATTGTTAAGTCCAACTTAGGATCTCTAAACACCCCAAAGGGAAAGGATCCTGGACATGATATATTGGCAACATGTACAAGAATTTTATTTAATAAGGGGGAGAGGAGGGGAGCTTTCATGAGTTAACCTCCTGGAGACTCATGCAACTTTTTGGAAGTTGCGGACCTTCTTGAAAGAGATTCCCAGGCACATACACCCAATGCTACAACTGAGTTTTGTTGTCAGATCTTAAATCCATCAACTCATTGCCTGAGTCAGTGGGAGTTATAATCTGCACCGACTACAAGCCCAAAGAAGTACAAACAACTCGGTGGGTCTGCTCAGTTTGGTGCGAGACAAAAAATGAACCCTGTAATTTTGTCATTTTATGGAGATACTGAAATGGCGTGTATTAGCTGATACAATTGCTGCTCTCTGAGTCTTTTTGATACCAAATATATGAAATTTCAACCTAAAGAGAAGTATTTAAAGCCTGTCTGCACTAGTTTGGCCAGCAGGGATTAATCCTTCTTGCATGGTCACCGACAGGTGGTGTATCTCATCAAATGAAATAAGCTCCCAATTAACATAAGAAAAAGAGGATCATGGGGGACCAATGTTCACTGATTAGGCATTGTTTGCTATATCGAGGACGCAGGTTGCTTAAAGTAGTGCAGTAGGGCTTTAAGTGGTACATACCTTAACGTTGTGTACAAGGAACTTGCGGAAGCCAGTGGGTAGCATGTGGCGGGTGCTCTTGGCGCTTCCATAACCGATGTTTGGCATACGAAGCTGACCCTTGAATCGCCTCCTCACACGATTGTCAATACCCTTAGGACGACGCCAGCTGGGCTGAAGAGGGAAAGAGGTTAACAACATTTTAAGACAAATTGTGGAACTCTTTGTAAACATGATTTTCGCTCTAGTAATGGCAGAAAATAGTGACAGAAATAACAATATTGGTGCAGTGAATGATTAAACTAAAGAAAGCTCTAAAAGGCCGGGCCATAGAAACTTGACTACATCCACCTCTGTGGGATAAAAAGAAGACATGAAATCCCTTTAAAAAAAAAAAGCAAATTAAAAAAAAGCTCTCATGAACAAAGGAACAAGACTTATGAGACATTGCTATATGAACTGCAGAGTGCAGGTCTGCAGTACTCTTGTTTAAAGTTGAACTTTGAATGGTGGTGGTTATTTTACCTGACAGCTAAGAAAGCATAAATGTGTTTTTCTTCTCACAAATGGCCTCATCTTATAGAACCCTTTATATGACCGAGTTATGTTGTCAGACCTTAAATCCATCAACTCATTGCCCGAGTCAGTGGGAGTTATAATCTGACTAATTTTTTCTAGCACCGACATCAAGCCCAAAGAGTACAACATAACTCGATGGGTCTGGTCAATTTGGTGCGAACCAAAAACAAGAAATACAGCAATAATCCTTGTGATTTTGTAATTTTATAGAGACTAAAAAACATACTGAAATGTAAAACAAGGAGGAATGGCCTGTAAGCTGATACAATGCCGTCCTCTGAATCTTAAAAACTCAAGTGTCAAACAAAACTAGTTGATCATCTGTTCTCTAATCCGTTCTCACTGAGTACAGCCACCATGAACAAGTGGTTACTCCCTGTTCATGTTAAAGTGGAACAGTTAACCCTGTATAAAGACAACCCAAGGGAGACAAGAAAAGTGGCCTTTACAGGCAGGTGATCTTTATGTACAGATTCCTTTAGAACATGTTTCAATGGGAAACCATTTCCAATGGAAACAAAAAATTGTGGTCTGTCACTACAGCAGGTTAGACTGTACTAGCCTCGACTCTCAGGTAACTATCACATCTTTTGTTTCCATTGAAACATGTCCTAAAGGAACCTGTACATAAAGGCCACCTGCTTATAAAGATCACTTTTCTTGTCTCCCTTGGGTGGGCTTTGTAAACAGGTGGTCTTTCTATACAGGTTGTCACTACAGCAGGTTTGACTGTACTAACCTTGACTCTCAAGTAGCGATCACATTGGTGACGTTTGAAGTGTTTGAGCTTCTTCTTGACAATGGTCGGTTTGAACAGTGGCCTCACTGAAGGAGCCATGATGATTCTGGTCGCTTATTCACCGTCTAGAGAACAAAGAGGATCGAAAAAATAAGGTGTAATGGGTGTGTGTACATTGTTCTTCATTTTATCGTCCCTAAAACTCAGCAGAGAGACAGAGAGTTGAAGGAAGTAAAGTGTATAATGACAACGGGAATATACAGTCACTTTCCCGTCTTGTGAAGGTAAAGAGGTTGAAGAGATAAAGATGTATTAAAATATATTGGGCCATTACTTCACTTTGGCACTTTGAAAAATAAAAAATTGATTTTAATTTCATTTTTTAATCAGCAACAAATGGCTAGGTTGGTATTTAAAAAATTACTTTATCTTAATAAATGAATGATTTCAAGTGTCATAACACATGCACACTAATGACTTGTAATGTACTTCATAGATTAATGACTGCATCGATTATTGCATATGCACATTAATTGACATCTCTTCAAAAACCAATAAAAAGGAAAAACAAATTATAGAACCTATACAATTTCTTATACAAAATTGTGAAAATTGAAAAAAATATCAGGTCACTGTAATTTAGGATCAAATAATGTTTAATTTTTTCAAATTTTAATTTAGGCTAGAAAGCCTAGATCTAGATCACTTGCAAACTTGTAAAACGACGCACCCTAAAATGACTATAATTTCAAAACTAGCATCGCCGCCGCCCCCCCCCCCCCCTCCCCGAAATTTAAAAGGAAAACCGAGCCAGGTGACACCAAATGGCAACAACATGGTTATAATACACCCTTTCACGGTTACAAGAGTGCGCATGCGCCGACTTGGGTGCCATTTTAATTGCGAGTAACTTTTATTTTATGCAGCATATGCAAAGCGCACATGTCGATATGTGAGTAGTAGGGGCGCTAATACTAGGGTGTCTGAACGATTTTTCAATTTTCAATTTGGGATCGTTTTTCACCATTTTTGTTTGATATTTTAATAAAAAATGTTATCAGAATAATACATTTCAAATTTCAAGTCTCACCGATGTTTCTATCAAAAGTTACAGCCCCTCCAAAACGCTGGTATATTCATATCATTTTGGTCAAAATCGACGAAAAAGACGTCCACGCTGAGTGATGTTGTTTTGCTAAATTCAGACAAACAGCTGTATCGCGCGATATGCAAGCGTATGCATATAGTACGCATGTTGCTAAGCCAATGCGCGACTTGCAGCTTGAGCCACGCTGTCTCCGCGATATGTGCCATTGACTAGTATGGTTGGCAATTCTCGCCGTAGAACCCGGAAGTGAATACACGTTGTAGTCAATGGCAATATCGCGGAGACAACGCACGTTGTCTCCGCGATATTGCCATTGACTATAACGTGTATTCACTTCCGGGTTTTATCAAGGGAATTGCCAACCATAATTTCAGTCACTATAATGTGTAATTGAATTTGGGGTTTCGTTCGTGCGCGGAGATGTTACGCGATGTAACCATGGTTTGGACTGAGCGGAGCGCACGCCCCCTAACTAGCTGATCCACCAAATAGCGAGAAGGGTATTTTTAAACTGTTATCAGTTGTGATCCCTGGGGGCTAGCGAAAATATAATCACATAGAATTGTTCCTTAGGACTGGGACTACTTATCGATCGGGGCGTCATATCTCAAAAGTGACAAACCTCAGAGTTAGCCAGGACACAATGTTTAAATTGCTGTTTTGACCAAGATATTTTTAGAATTTCGGGGGCTACGCCCCTTTGGAAATATTGGAATTTACCTGCTCTTTCATATGACACCTTATTCATTGATTATCACCTTCAGGATCACAACAGATAAAGGTTTGAATCTCGATTTGAAGAAAAAAAAATTGACTGCATAGGGATGCGTGTAATCTCTATGGGAAGAATTTTAGCACACAACATTGGGTGCGCGATCAGACACCCTACTAATACGAGAATAAGGATCTTCCGCATGAACGAGGATATTCTCATAAATGCGGACAAATCATGCCCTAAAAAATAAGGATCATCCGCATTTTACGCCTTTGCCACTATGTGGGAGTAGGGTTCCTGATCCGCGCGCTGGCAATGCGAAAAACAGATTCCGCGTAATAAAAAAACCCCAGCTCACTGTCATAACTTAAAAGTAGGGTGTCTGATCGCGCACCCAATGTTGTGTGCTAAAACCCTTCCCATAGAGATTGTACGCTTCCCTATGTGGTCTACGTGCATTGCGCGACCATCCAAAATTGGTCAATGATTTTAGGAAAAATTTGAAATTCAAACCTTTATAACAAATGATCCTGAAGGTGAAACTCAATAAATGAGGTGTCATATGAAAGAGCAGGTTTTTCTCCATATTCCCCATAGGGGGCCACCCCCAGAATTCTAAAAATATCTTGGTCAAAACAGCGATTGAAATGTTGTTTGCATCCTAGCTCCAAAATTTGCCACTTTCCTGAGCTGCGCCCCCGCGGCTTAAGCAGGGCTAGACGTAAGGATAATATCCAGATGCTTTTTTTTTCGCTAGCCCCAAGGGATCATTTGTTATAACAGTTTGAAAATACCCTTCCCACATTTTTGGAATCAGCTAATTAGGGAGGCGTGAGCTCCGCTCAGTCCAAACCATGGTTACATCGCGTAACATGTGCGCTTATAGTGAATGAAAGTATGGGTGGCCGTTCCCGCCATAGAACCCAGAAGTGAATACACGTTGTAGTCAATGGCAATATCGCGGAGACGTACGTTGTCTCCGCGATATTGCCATTGACTACAACGTGTATTCACTTCCGGGTTCTATGGCGGGAACGGCCACCCATACTAGTCAATGGCACATATCGCGGAGACAGCGTGGCTCAAGCTTGCAAGTCACGCATTGGCTGAGCAACTTGCGTACGATATGCATACGCTTGCATATCGCGCGATACAGCTGTTTGGCTAAATTTAGCAAAACAACATAACTCTGCGTGTACGTCTTTTTCGTCGATTCTGAGCAAAATGCTATGAATATTTCAGCGTTTTGAAGGGGCTGTATCTTTTGATAGAAACATCGGCGAGACTTGAAATTTGAAATGTATTATTCTGATTACATTTTTAATTCAAATATCAAACAAAAATGGTGAAAAACGATCCCAAATTGAAAATTGAAAAATCGTTCAGACACCCTATTAAAAGTCTCTGTGCATACACTCTAGTCTATGTGAAATGCATTAAGGTCATAAGGAGCATCATCGCAGAATCGGTTTGTCGCATCGCCTACGCGCGGATCGGAAATAAAAATCATCCACAAAAATGCGGACGATCCTCGTTTTGTAGGTCGCTTGTGTCAGTGTCAACGAAGACGATCCTTATTCTCGGACTAGCGCCCCTACTGATCACGATGTGAGTGCGCAACAATACATGCATGTCTGAAAAAATTGACAACTCAATGAATGTTTACTCGCAAATTAAAATGGGAGCCTTAACCGTGAAGCGAAGGGGTGTACGAGACACTGTCAATATCGCACTTGCAATCACACATTTCTCTCTCGTCTGACAGGGCCAAGGCCCATAACAATTTATTCTAGACACTAAGAGTAAGACGGTTCATAAAAAATATTAAAAAATAGCCGAGCCTCAAAAAGTTGACAGGGCTCAAGAATGTCATGATTCTTACAAAAATTATCAACAAATGTAGATCTATTAACAATTAATTTTACTAAGAATGATTTAGAAATCTTGATGGCAGAAAGTAGATTCCGAGGTGTCCGTAACGGGTAAGGAGTCACAACATAACATCTGAATTGCTAGAGGAAAAAAATAGAACGCCACAGAAAAAGGTGTACGTGGGCCAATACAAAGTTCAAGCAAACCGATTCCAACAAGCGCTCAACAAATGTGAGAAAATTGTTAGTTCACACGCAGTTTACTTAAAAATTATAAAAATTCTAATGCTATTATATAACGTTAAATCGGTAAATGTTAATTTTGAACACTGATTGATGGAATTCACATATAATTTGTCATTGATTGTGAGAATATTCTAAATTTCAACGTACATGGAAAGAGCGACGTCTATAAAAGGATGATGAACGGTGAGGGCGCACTGATTCTCATTTTATTTTTTTCCTTCGAGCTCAGCTCAAGCGTCATTATGCCAGCTGAGGTGGCAGGGGCCATGGGTGGGGCCGGAGGAAAAGGGGTGGGGAGGGGGTGGGGGAGGGAAAAAAATTCCCCGTAAATGTGAAAATCGCACCAATTGAGCGGGGGGGGGGCGTCTTCTGTTTTTCAACAAATAAAGGTAAAAATAACGTGTTTTATATCAGTCTGTTTCCCCCCAGGGGAGGGAACCCCCTATATATAGATCCGCCACTGGGCCTACCTTCTCTTTTCTTCCGTCTCCGTTTGTCTCTCGATCCCTAGACCTTCTGTCATCGTGCGCCCCGGCCCTTATCAGGCGCCTTTTAATTGGCTGGCTGTGCCCGCTTAATTATATATAACATTTTTATCATCATCGACGATCATATATTTTGAAGAATAAAATTTCACTTCAAGTTCATTTATACCCGCCCCTCTTTCATTCATTCCTTCTTACTCTCCTAGCTCTGTCTCTCTTTCTTTTATCTCTTTTCTGCCATTGTTTCTCTCGATCGATCTCTGCTCTGTCCATTCTTTTCTGTTTCTATAGCTATATAGCTGCCACTTCTCGTCTTTAATTGTCTCTATGTCCCCTCTCTAGCTCTCATCTCACACTCTGTTCCTACTAACATTTCTTTATCCTTATCTTTATTAGTTGGTTTATATATGTATGCATTATATTATATTCTGTCTATATGCTTCCCCCCCCCCCCGTCTCTGTGTGGATCTGTCTCATTCTTGTCTGTACTGACTTTTCTACTTATGTTGGTCTCTCGGTCCCCTCTTTGTGCATCCATGATTTTTCTTTCTCACCTTGTTCTGATTATGTTTCTCTGAATGTTCTGTCAGTTTGGATCTTATCTCTCTCTCTCTCTCTCTCTCTTTACTATTTCTTTGTTTTTATCTGTCTCTCTCTCTCTTACTCGTTATTATTTCTTTGTCTGTATCTGTCCCCTCTCTATATTTTCTGTCTTTATCTCCCTCTCTATATTATGTCTTTGTCCCCCTCTCGCTTTCTCTATATTATTTCTTTATCTGTCTCTCTCTCTCTATTATTTCTTTGTCTTTATCTGTCCCTCTCTTTCTCTCTATTATTTCTGTCTTTATCTGTCTCTCTCTCTCTCTCTGTCCCCCTCTCTCCCTTTCTCTATATTATATCTGTGTCCATGTCGCTTTCTCTCTCTCTCTCTCTCTCTCTCTCTCTCTCTCTCTCTCTCTATCTATCTTTGTTTTTATCGCCTCTCTCAATCTATCTGATAATCCTCTCCATAAAGAACAATTTTTATTTAACGTAAATATACTCGAATACACATTGGAATTACATGCGTTATACACAAATTATTTTATTCTGCCTGAATACTATATGCAATAATACATACTTTTAGCGAGATGTAAATATATATACTGATAGAATAAGAATAGAAGGAGCTACATGGGTATAAAACATTATTAATGCATATGTTTATCCTTTTTATGCAGAATAAGATACATTCATATACATGTAGATATTTCATACCTTTTCTATTATCATTACTTTGTCTCATTTCACTGTTTCTGATTCTGTCAGAAAAGTTTACAGTTCTGGTGAAGGTGGAAAATAAGCTGTCACATGAAAATGATTGCTCTTTTTAAAAGGCAGGGCATTCTACCGACAATACTCAAGATTCATGTATACTGCCTCCTACTGCTCGTAATGCCCCCAATGTGTCAACAGCAATGTCCAACAATGCATATCACCAACTAATGACACAGGCATGACAATGCTTGGGTACAGAGACTGGAAATCGCTCTACACTGTATGTACGCCTTCGTCGAAAGATTGATAAGAAGTGAAATGCACTAGTCACTAAAATATCCTGTCTTTAAATGCCCTGCCTTTCAATTACCTCATCAAACCTCGTCCGAGAGCTGATAAGGAAAAAAATACAAAGAGAACAATCTTCTTGAATGAAAATATTACGAGAAAGTTGAAATGGCAAGATTTCTTCTTGAGATGCTTTTGTATTTCAGGTATAAATGAGCAACTCTAAAACATTGTCAGCTGATGACCCATACATTGACAACTATAAATAGTGTGTAGTTTGGAACAAGGCCCTGTTTCATTGAAAACTTGTCATCGAATACAAGTTACAATAACTGTTATAAGCTACTGAAATCGGGGCATTTGATTGGCTGTGAGCAAATTGGTCATAGAAATTTAGCATTTGTTACTGATAACAAGTTTTTATGAAACATGGCCCACATACTGACATCAAATGACTTTGAATTATCTTATGGAAGGTGGATCTTTTAACTTCATAAAATGATCAAATATAAAGCTGACATATGGTTGCTAAATTTATGAGACAAAATGACTTGGACTTGCACAAAGGGAAAGTATGTCTCCCAGCTTCTATTGTTTTCCTTCCCTTACTTTCAGTAAAGCTTCTAAACCAATTATGTCCATCAACTAACAACGGTATTCACCATCAGATAGAATGAAAAAAAAACTAAATAATGTAACTTCATACTGTTCCTGAAAACTTTCTTGTAAAATCACATGCATGTCTTGATCAATACAAAAATATCAGTTTTGAGATAAAAGTACATCAAATATCTTACTAGACATGATTGAATGTTGCATACAAAAGTAGGCATCCATGATCAAAATTCCCTTATTGTCAAAAGTAACCTCACATAAGGGGGTGGGTTACCTCCCCCTCCCCATTTCTTTTAAATATAAATCAAATCAATAAATTATATCAATGACTGCCACTAAACCAGTGAACACATCGAGACATTGCTTTTCATGCCTTCTTTTTAAAATGTACATTGAATAGTGATAAGGTTTTGTAGCAATCATGACATGGCAATTCTGATCAAATGGTGTTCAAGTTTTTAATTCATTTTGCTTATTTCTCCCCAATGTACGAAAGTCGGGAAGGAGCTTACTTGTTTTAATTTTGTTGTTTTTATTTTTTTGAAATACCCGACACTCCTTGACACAAGAGAAGTCCAAGGATGAGCGAGCAGACCGTTAGCTAGTGTATGGGAGTGTGAATGGGAGTGTGTATAAGAGTGTAGATGTGAGTGTTTATGAGAGTGTCCAAGGTACAGGAGTGAGTATAGGAGCGTGTATAGGAATGAGAGCGTGTAAGAGCAAAGGGCCTGCTTGCTCATCCTTTGACCTACTCTTGTGTCACCTCACAAAATATATTTTAAACGTGAATTAATTTGCCTGTTATTGCCTTAGTCATATTAGTTATGAACTTTGTTATGAATTTTGTTATATACTGTATATTATACTTTGTGACAATGTCAACCACATTTGTATGTATTATAATTCATTGCCAATGTAAATTGTTCATAATTCAGCCATCTGGCTGCGAAGTGCAATCAATAAAACCTTTTCAATCTCAATCTCAATCTCAATCTTCTTATTCAGAGTTTTCTGAGATTTGGGGAGTGTTTCACAAAGACTAAGATCGACTTTAAGTTGGACATAACTGTTTGCTCTCAGCATTTACTGGTATTTGTCTCTCAAGGGACGTACAAATCATGGTCACAAATCTACAGAATTTATATTTTTTGATAATTCATTATCGAAGGAAAAAACATTATCTAAAGACCATAATGGTGAGAGCAACCAGTGACATGAATGGCCTGTCATAGTTAAGTCCAACTTAAAGTCGAACTTTGTCTTTGTGAAACACTCCCCTGAATCATGAAATTTTACAGTTAGGTACCTGCCTCCTGGCCCCAAAATGGACCCAAATTGAATTTTAAAACAAACAAACTAAAGTGTGCGAGTCTAAATTTTCTAAAAGACATGGACAATTTCTATTTTGAAATACTGGCTCTATCATATAGAACATTGCGTCTTCAAGACAATGGTAATATCTGATACGGAATAAAATCTGTAAAACATGAAAAATTAAAATAAAAAAGCAAAAGAAATCATATGCAGACATACATGTATGTTAAAGAACATGAATTTGATATATCACAAATTAAAACTGCATTAAAACAATACATAACAATAAATTTTGACAGCGAAAAGTTTGTTACATGTATGCTTTAAACAAACTTCCTGATGATAACTATATCTGATAAGATCAGATAGTAAAAATTCAAATACATGATCAAAAATAAATACACATCTACTATACGTAGGAAAAATAATTGATGCAAACAATACTGATAGTAATAATTGCAAATTAATATGGCACCTTTTCCATTTGATAAAAAGCTTTTTTGAGTTGTCGTCTTTTGGTCAGTGGCAAAACATTTTGTCTGCATAGCGCTCATGTCAGTCAGATTTGACCCATTAAGTTGTATACTTTCACGCAGAGTTAATGCCCTTGGGGCTCTAAGCAGGCAAGTTACAAAGCAGTGACAATGTGAGTTCATATATTGCGTATTGTTTCACAAAAGTCTATATCGAGGGTTCAGTGACACAAAGATATAACTCTATATTTTGCCAAAATGAGTATTTGATATCAAAATGTTCAGAAACATGTGGGCTTTCGAGGAACACACAAAGACTTAACTCCACCCAACACCCCATTGAAGTCAATGGCTAGTGAAACATAGACTTAAATCCTTAAGGCCCAAGTGCTCAGTGACACATAAACCACTTTCTCTCAAAATGGCCAAAATGGAGTTACGTCTTTGTGTCACTGATCCCTCAATATGTTGTAAAATCTTTGTTTGACTTGTTCAACTGAAAGTGATGATACCAGGGACCTGTTTCACAAGCTTTTTTTCAATGACAAATGACAAAAATCAGTGTGATAACCAATCAGAAGCAAGGATTTCACTAGCTTATAACGAAAACTGTCATTTGTCACTGATGACAAGTTTTGTGAAATGGGGCCCTGGAGGTGGGCATATTAATAGCTCTACATAATCCAACACATGAGGTTCAAGGCATGTATATGCAATAGAAGTGCTATTGACGTCAATCTTATGGGGCGTTGCAAGAAAGTTGTGATTGATCGCAAGTTGCAATTGATTGCAACTGATATTTCAATTTGCAATTAATTGCAATCAACTTTCTTGCAACGCCCCATTACAGTCTATGCCTGCAGACCTAAAACTTAGAGGCACAGGAGGTAACAAAGAATTAATGTTTTTGTTTTTTCCAAACCATTCTACTATGACCTTCCCGAAGACTACGTTATGCTGGCAAGAAAATTGATCCTATCATGTACATACATTATATACAAAGAATAATGATATTTAGCATTTATCTAAATACTGACCAAGCACTGTAAAATAATATCATTAGCAGAAGGGGAGAGAGCAATTGCCCCCCCCCCCCCCTCAAAAAAAAAAAAAAAAAATGAAATGTTCTCAAGGTCATATTCTTGGTTCAAGAGCTTCCCAGTTCCCAGACCCAGAGGCAATGGCTCGTTGTTGGTTGTATTTTTGGCATTCCGTCCCAAATTTGACTATGTACGGCTTGTCTAGTTCTTAAAGGTATCGTTTAACAATGTTAAATCTGAGATGCACGGCCCTACATGTACGTGTTATCAGTGTCTGTGATATGGTGTTATATTGAAGCCCTCAAAAAAATTGCACTTCAAAATGATCAAGAAGTGCCTCAAAAAAGTAAAAACCTTTGAGTGACCGGTTTTACCATACTCGTTTTACCCAATAGACTGTAGTGTTATGAAAAACGTTTGGCAAACGTAAAATTTGATTTTGATTTATAAATATCTTGATAATCAGACAGGTGATCGGCTTGTAATAGTCATGGAGTTCTTGACTGACCTAAAGGTTTTAATTATCATTGCAGCATGAGCTAAATCAAGGATTTTTTTTAAAGGATCTAAGACAAAGTTACCGGATCCCTTTAAGTTGAATCAGTCGAGGTAGTTGAGTTGTAACAGTTCCTAGTTTGGAAACTCTGTGCACCTGAGCTTCGCTGGTTCACAATGGGTTTAATGTCTTCACACCCACCTTACTATAGCAAGCAAGACTAGCCCTTTGAATGTAAGCTTGAGGGCAAATCTAGAAATTGGTACAAAGATAGGTTGTGGCAATGAAGAATGTGAAGTCTTGCTAAACGCATTGCCTAAAGGAACTTAAGCCTAAGAGATTTAGAATATTCAGTAGTCATCGTGTTAATAAGGGATTCCCTTGTCATGGACCTTACTGTGACAGGCAAGACCGGCTCTCTGCTTGAAAGCTTGAGGACGCAGTGGACACTGGTAAGGTTTCTCCAGTAGTCATCGTGTTAATAAGGGATTCCCTTGTCATGGACCTTACTGTGGCAGGCAAGACCAGCTCTCTGCTTGAAAGCTTGAGGACACAGTGGACACTGGTAAGGTTTCTCCTCAGAATGTATCCTTTGGTGATTCTTCAAGGTGGACTTCGTCTTGAAGCTTTGTCCGCACAGCTCGCACATAAATGGCTTCTCGTCGGTATGGGTCTTCATATGACAAGCCAGCCCAGCTCGTTGCCTGAACATCTTGGGGCAAACGGTGCACTTAAAGGTCTTCTCGTCGGAGTGCAGTGCCTTGTGGTTCTGCAAGGTTTTGTTGTCTGCAAAGGCAGCACCGCATTCTTTGCAAAGGTATGGACGTTCCCCTGAGTGGATCCGCAAATGAGCCTTGTAGGAATGATTCTGGGTGAAGCCTTTGTTACATTCTTTACACCAGAATGGCTTATCATCAGTGTGGCTTTGGGGATGGGCATTCATCATATGACTGGCCAATCCAGCCCTCTGCTTGAACATCTTGGAGCAGACGGAGCACTTGAAGTTCTTTGACTGTAAGTGGAGGAGCTTGTGGTTCTGCAAGGTTGTACTGTCAGCAAAATCAGCACCGCATTCGTCACATTCATACGGCCTATGACTCTGCATGTGCGACATATACAAATGATGTTCTGTGAAGCCGATGTCGCACTCTGTACACCAGTATGGCTTTTCTTCAGAATGGGTTCGGATATGGACATTCATTGCTTTCTTAGAGGCAAAGCCTAGGCCGCACTGGAGGCATTCATATCGCTTGAAGTTCAAAAGACAATGCATGTGCTGAGTTGAAAACTGTGAGAACTGTTCATCATTGAGAGCAGAAGAATCAGCCTCCATCAACATAACCTGATCCGTTGAATAGGAAGCCGTTGCTTTGGGTGATGGCAGGTTTCCAACAACCATTCTTTCAGCTTCATTGCAGTATTCCATTGACTTTATAGGTTTTGTTGGTTTTCGCTTCCTCTTAGCCTTCTTGCAACTTTCACCCTCAACCTTACTCATCCCATTCTTTCTCTTCTTTACAAGCTCTAAAGTTTTTTCTAATGAAGTCATAGAATGGTTTGTCCGCACTTCATTTGAACAAAAAGAAGTTGTCGGAGTACCTAATAATGTGCCTTGAGGGACACCAGGTGATTCAATGCTGATATTATCACTTGTCCCTTTTCTAATGCTCTCATCATGATTGGTACCAGTCATACACTCTGCACTAGAATTCCTACAATCTTTTACTAACATTGCAGTCCTTGATGGGGAACTTTCAGCAGAAAACATGTTACTTTGTAATGTGCTTGAAGAACATTTGCTATTTCTAGAGGTATTTGGGCCAAAACTCTGGCATTCTTCCTGTGGTTGTTCAGTCAGGTTAAATGCAGGAGGTTCTGCTTTAATTTCATCTGAATAAATAGAAGTTTTTTCAGTACCTAGGAGTGGGCCTTCATGAACACCCTGAGGAACATCCTGTGGTGCAATGGTCAAATCCACATGCATCTCCTCTTCTTTCCTCTCATCATGATTGGCACCAGTTATACTTTCTCCTAAATCAATCTTGCTGCTATGTGCACCAGAGTGTTTACAGACTTTTCCTAAAATGGCAGTGCTTTGTGAGGAATATTCAAAAGAAAACGTGTTACTTTGTAACAAGGTTAAAGAACAAATGCCATTTCTCAAAGATTGAGATTCTACCGATGGTTCTTCACTACTCTCTAGGCTATTGAATCTTACGGAAGTTGGATCAAATTCTCGAGGTTCTGCTTCATTATTATCCAAACGAACCAAAGTTGATGTAGTACCTAATAGTGTACCTTGAGGGACACCAGGCAGTTCAGTGCTGAAATTCTCAGTATTCTCCTCTTGTTTTCTCTCATGATTGCCTGTGCTTGTATATCCTCCATCAATCTTACTGCTATGTGCACATCCATCAATCTCGTTACTACATGGACCTGAGTATTCACAGTCTCTTCCTAACATGGCCGTGCTTTGTGAGGAACATTCAGAAGAAAATGCACTACTTTGTGACAAGTTTGTAGAACAAACGCCATTTCCTGAAGAATTTGAACCATAACTAATGACGTCACTGATCTGGCCATAGAATGTGAGGGAAGTTGGCTCAAATTCTGGAGGTTCTAATTTAACGGTTACTCTGCTTTCTCTTTCTTTGACACAAGGATCCATACCTGAAGGGTTTCCTGGGGCTTCCATCTCACATGTAGACAGAGTTTCCCTCAAAATCTATTCCAGCCTGTCGACAGAATCTTGTCATCAGAAATGCTGCAACCAGAGTTCACCGTGGTGGGAATCCACTCAAACCAGTTGAAACAGGTTCTCCCTCTTCACCTGGGAAAGAAAAGAATAGAAATGATAAATATCCAATAAATGTGTATTACTTAGAGAAGGGGCAGACAGCAATATCTCTATTCTCAAAACAACCTGCTTAAAGATAGAATTGAGTTCTGGTTATGCACAGCAATGTGAAAAAAACTGTGTAGAAACATTTTAAAGGGTGGAGCATCTAGCAGATACATTAAAGGGAAAGTCCACCCCCAAAATAAGTTTGTTTTGATAGAGGCAGAATAATAAGAAAATCAGGTGAGTGAAAGTTTGAGCAAATTCTGAATGAAAATAAGAAAGTTATGAATTATTGAAGTTGTGATCAATCAAATAAAAATTGGCAACTCTGTGACTTATTATACAAGCTCTCCTTCATTTGCTTTGTGCATAATATTCCATAAAATCATGTTTTCTTCGTTATTGATGACGGAATATATATTTGTTCCTTGCAGGGGGAGTATAGAAACATATTTGCAATTATTATATTTAGGGTGCATGTATGGTTGAAATTTTTCTTGAGGGAAAATGAAAATTTAGATTTTTTTAGTACTGAGCAAATGGAAGTTGAGCTCGCATGATACGTCATAGAGTTGCCAATTTGTGTTTGATTGATCACAACTTAAAAAATCCTAACTTCCTTATTTTTAATCGGAATTTGCTCAAACTTTCACTGACTTGTTTCTCTCATTTTCTACTCCTATTAAAACTAACTTAATTTCAGGGTGGACTTCCCCTTTAAGTACAGACATGTCTTCCAAGCTGCAATGTGGGACAACTAGAGCGACAACTTTATCAAGAGTCCATTAGAGCAAAGCTACATGTACATGTAAGTGTGCATTTCGCTAAGCTACGTATGCTGTGTAGGCTGTATTAGAATTAATAGAAACAAGACCTTCATGTGAATACACACTATTTAAAAATCAAAGATCATAAATACAGCAATTTCACTTGGCAGCTAGTGCAGTGGCTTGCCAACAGTTACTCAACATTTCATTATCATAGTCTTGTAAAAATGTGTAGGCCAAAGCGAAATTCCCCGTAAAATACAAACCTCGGCCTTGTTTGTGTCAAACCAAATCGATATGCCAAAGATTGTTGGAAATCTTTAAAATTAATTTAGTCTTAGAAGTTAGATTTAATATATTTTCTCTCACAGAAATTGTATAATTGAAAATTAGAAATAGTCTACAGTCTAGATCCAGAACTAGAATGCACACGACATGACATGACAAACTTCACAAAGCAAAGCTCAAAATTAAAATGTTTTGCAACAGAAATTGACAAGTATTCTGACACACATAAACCACACTTTAAATTACCAGTATTCACAAGAGAATAGTCACTTATAATGCAATTATAAAAAGCACCTCTTATTCAATAATTCAAAGTGATACAAAAATCTGTGGCACGAAACTGTAATCTGATACGCCCCAAACTTTTCCAAACACAACGATTTCGATAGGACACGAAATCGTATGCATGGGGCCGAACATAGATTAAAGTGAACAATTCGACATCAATATTTTCATCTTATTGGTATTTTCATTCAAATTGATTCAGTTCAGATTGTTCCTCAAATACTTACAGTAACAATGCATCCATTATATCATCTGTTTCATAGAAAGAGAATATGTGAATAAGAATTTGGAGAATAGACGTATCTTTCTTTCTTTTTCAGCAGATGAGTGTCTAGTCTTTCAGTCCAGACCCTTTCATTACACTACACTACGAAGCGACCCGACCTCATCTTCTCTTTCATTATGTATTTCTGTGTTCTCCAACTTCTCCTCCAATCTATCCTCTTCTCTTTTGTCATGCATTTCTTTTCCTTTTCTTCTATTATTCCTTTTTCTCCTTCGTTATATATTTCTTTGTTTTTCCTTCAATCTATCCCCACTTCTCCCGTCGTTATGTATTTCTTTTGTTCGCCTTCATTCTACCTCTTCTCTTTTGTTTTATGTATTTCTTTGTTTTAATCTGATAGATTAAGTTTCTCCTTCTTTATGTATTTCCCTGTTTTTCCATAGTCTAGATCGATCTATATGATCCTCTTAGCTCTTCAATTATGCATTTCTATGTTCTTCCTTTGACTTAATTATCCTCTTCTCTTTCCTTATATGTATTTCCTTTTGTTCCCCTTCTCAATATCCTCTCCACTATCCTTGTTTTCCCCTTTCTATCATCTTCCCTTCCCTGGGTGTACGTGCTTGCACATATAGTGTAAGTGCGCTGACGACTTCGAATCTTTCAGAGCACTTCTTGGATTTTTTTCGCGAAAATGACTCAAGGCACTTGTTGTGTAAAAAAAAATATGCGCGGCTGGGAGATGAGGGCTAGTCAGGCGCGTAGGCAGGGTGGGGGGGGGGGGGGGGGGGGGTTTTAGGGGGTTAAAACCCCCCTTTGGTATTTTTTATGTGTGTATTTTGTGGGAAACCCCCCTAATTTTTATTGTAAATTATACTTTTGTATGCGTTAATTTGTTCCGAAATTTACAGTCAGGCAAAAATATACTTATTTAGAAGCCTTAATTCATGTCAGCCAGGGCTTGCAGAGCAGCGGGGATCCAGCCCCACTTTTGAAAAAGTATGTTAAAGAGAAGAAAGAATGAGTAACCTACCAGTATCAAAATATGTTCATTTGTAATTAAATACCATAATTAAATGCCTAAAACCCCTGAGCTCCATGGGGCTTAGCCCCACTGACGGCTCTAGGGGCGGCGGGGGGGGGGGGGGGGGGTGCCTGGCCAAATGAAAACAGGTCAATTGAATTTTTTTTTTTAAGAAAAAAGAAGACGGGCACCCTCCTCCTGGCTCAGGAGGGAGGGGGGGGGGGTGGGTGTTGATTCGGCACTAAATAATTTCTCACGAATTTGGAAGAAAGAAAAAAATAGTCCTCCTCCCTCCTCTTCCCCCCCCCCCCCCCTGTTTATTCACCGGCTGGCTGACTCGCCGCTAAATATTTTCTCAGGAATATGGCCCCTTACACTCTATACCTACCTGATCGTTAATACTCCACTTTGAAAAACGTTCCGCGAGGCCTGCATGTTACATGTAAGATTGGTGGCGATTCAGATTTTTCTTCTGCCCGCCAAACGTTTTTGCTTATTGCACCAATGCCCATACAAGGCGAGCCCCCTAGAATGTGTCCTGTATAATTCCCCTGCCCCGAGCAGTGGCGGATCCAGGGGGGGGGGGGGGGTGCGATTTTGCAAATTTTCAAGGGTAAAAAAATAAAAAAATTAGTGCTTATTCCCCCCTCCGCCCCCAGTGAGCGAATTATCGGCCTATGGGGGGGGGGGGGGGGGGGGGGCTTAACGAAATGGAGTTAAGTCTTTTGTCAACTTTGTTTGTTGCTACGACAGGCAGCCAGTGAAAACGAACTCGTTTTATCAAACTATGGAAATACAAGCAATACTTTAAACAAATAGAACTTTGTTATTCCTGGCTCATTTTTCCTGATTGAGGTGTCATATGAAAGAGCAGAAATTGAACTTTCTAGAAATGTTATTTTCTCTTTGAAATTCAGATACCGCCCGCCAAATTTTGGTTTTCTCTCTTCATGTAATTGTCCTAGAACCCTCCCTGACATCGGGCCTGACATGCTCACGCTCCCACCAAACACTTCTCTCTCTCTCTCTCTCTCTCTCTCTCTCTCGTGAAAGTACAGCCCCCCCCCCCCCACTGAAGATACTAGTTGGATTACCTTTCTCTCGCTCTCACTCTGTCACATTTTCTGTGTAGTGTAGATGAATAAGGATATATTAAAAGAAGAACTACAAGTAAAAAGCTGTGCGGAAAATAGACAGTGTTTGTGTCTTGCCTATTTATATTTATAACTAGTCAACCCTGTTTAGTCAGAAGTTATTTCCCCTTTCCATATAGACCATAATCCTTTTATTTGTTTTTTTTCCCCATCCTAGCTGGTGTCGATGATACCTCATCTCCTGTACTTCCCCGAGTTATATCAAGCTCCATGCAGTACTTCAAAAATCCAACCCAAGTAGACAACTACTCTAAAGAAAGCGGAAAAGTCAGAGAATCAAACCGATGAAAGTTTTAATTAAATCTGACAAAATATAAGGAAGTTATGAATTTGAAGGTTGTTATCACTATACATATAAGGGCACTTCAAATTGGCTATGTCAATGTGATGTAGTGCCGGACTACTTTCCCTTATGTTCCAACATATAAAATGATTTTACAAAACATTTCTTCAAAATTCATTGCTCAGGAGGGTCTATTCTTTTTAGAGGACCTATACTATGGTTTGTTATCTATAATACATTTTGAGTAGTGCCCCAAGGGAGAAGGGAATTACAAGAAAAAATCTGAATTAATGATATTTTTGTACACGTCAAATACGAGTTATCCATGTCCTACGTCACAATCCACAGACCGAACTACCAATTTGAAATTCGCATAGACTTAGTGATCTCATAAATCAAACATTCATAACTTCCTCACTATTGGTCCGATTCATTTCAAATTTTTGCCATTCTGTTCCTGTTATTCTTTTACTTTCATACTTGAATCAACTTAGTACAAGGGTTGGATTGCCCTTCATATTGTGTCAACACTATCCGCCTCTCATGCTTTCTCTCTACTACATTCTTTTCGGTTAAAGGGATTGGGTAACTTTGTCTCAGATTCTGAAATAAAATTCTGGATTTAGCTCATGATGCAATGATAATTATAAACCTTTAGGTCAGTCAGGAACCCCATGACTTTTACAAGCAGATCGCCTGTCTGATTATCAAGATATTTATGATTAGAATTACAAATTTTGAAAAACGTTCGCCTGACGGTTTTCATAACACTACAGTCTATCGGGGAAAACGAGTATGGTTAAACCGGTCACTCAAAGATTGTTACTTTTTTGAGGCACTTCTTGATCATTTTGAAGCACAATTTTTTTAGGGCTTCGATATTACACCATATCACAGACACTGATAACACGTAGGGCCGTGTATCTCAGATTTAACATTGTTAAACGATCCCTTTAATTCAACTTTGGTCTAATCCACACTCCTAAGACAGTGACAGTAATTGATCCATCTTATTTAAAAAGATTTTATTATCAAGCATCTCACGTCGAAAAATAAAAATGATTGTTATGATTGCATTTATTTACTCCTGAGCTGTATTGTACAAGGACTTAAAGGTATAGACCAGTTTTGGAAACCCCTCCTCTAAAAAAATAAAATGGAAGCTCTTATTACCAATCATGTGAAAGAATATGTTTTTACTAATACGTGATGATACAAATTTTGCAGGGATATATTTGGTAAATTGTCATATCTATCCGACCTGGATAGATATAGGGTAGTCCCATATACATCTTTCTGTGTACAGTGCTTGTAACTTTACCAAGACTGTGCCAAATTTCTTATCATGTTGATGTTTCCATGACCTTGCAGTACACACCATGCTAGATGATCAACCTTTTCTGATCCATTCCCCAATGTTTCTTTCACATTGCAATCGCATGACCATAACTGGTCTTTATCTTTAAGCCTAAGGGAACTATAATTTTCAGTAGTCATCATGTTAGTAAGGGTTTCCCTCGCCGTGTTTATGACTGTGTTGTGAAAGACCAGCTCTCTGCTTGAAAGCTTGAGGACACAGTGGACACTGGTAAGGTTTCTCCTCAGAATGTATCATTCTATGTTTCTTCAAGGTGGACTTCGTCTTCACGCTCTTACCGCACAGCTCGCACATAAACGGCTTTTCGTCGGTATGAGCCTTCATATGACCAGTCAATCCAGCTCGTTGCTTAAACATCTTGGGGCAAATGGTGCATTTGAAGGTCTTCTCATCAGAGTGAATTGCCTTGTGGTTCTGCAAGTGTATGTTGTAAGCGAAGGCAGCCCCGCATTCTTTGCACAGGTATTGCTTGTCATCATTATGATGCTTCATATGATGAGCCAACCCAGCCCTTTGCTTGAACATTTTGGGGCACACGGAGCACTTGAAGGCCTTCTCGTCAGAGTGAACTGACATGTGGTTTTGCAAGGATTTATTGTCCACAAAGGCAGCGCCGCATTCTTTGCACAGGTATGGCCTCTTATCAGTATGAGATCTCATATGACAAGTCAATCCAGCCCTCTGTTTGAACATCTTGGAGCAGACGGAGCACTTGAAGTTCTTTGACTGTAAGTGAAGGAGCTTGTGGTTTTTCAAGGTTGAACCGTTACCAAAACTAGCACCGCATTCGTCACATTTACATGGCCTATGACTCTGCTTGTGCGCCATATACAATTGATGTTCTGTGAAGCCTATGTTGCATTCTGTACACCAGTATGGCTTTTCTTTAGAATGGGTTCGGATATGGACATTCATTGCTTTCTCAGAAGCAAAGCCTAGGCCGCACTGGAGGCATTCATATATCTTGAAGTTCAGAAGACAATACATGTGCTGGGTTGAGGACTGTGAGAACTGTTCATTATTGAGAGCAGAAGAATCAGCCTCCATCAACATAACCTGATCCGTTGAATAAGAAGCCGTTGCTTTGGGTGATGGCAGGTTTCCAACAACAATTCTTTCAGCTTCACTGCAGTACTCCATAAACTTGATAGGTTTTGTTGGTTTTCGCTTCCTCTTAGCCTTCTTGCAACTTTCACCCTCAACCTTACTCATCCCATTCTTTCTCTTCTTTACAAGCTCTAAAGTTTTTTCTAATGAAGTCATAGAATGGTTTGTCATTTCATTTGAACAAAATGAAGTTGTTGGAGTACCTAATAATGCACCCTGAGGGACACCAGGTGATTCAATGCTAATATTCTCAGTTATCCCTTTTCTTATACTCTCATCATGATTGGCACCAGCCATACACTCTGCAGTAGAGTTCCTACAATCTTTTACTAACATGGCAGTGGTTGATGGGGAACTTTCAGCAGAAAATATGTTACTTTGTAGTGGGCTTGAAGAACATTTGCTATTTCTTGAGGAATTTGGACCAAAAATCTGGATTTCTTCCTTTGTTTGTTCACAGAATTCACAGTCTTTTCCTAACATGGCGGTGCTTTGTGAGGAAGATTCAGAAGAAAATGCACTACTTTGTGACAAGTTTGAAGAACTGATCTGGCCATCGAATGATAGGGAAGTTGGCTCAAATTCTGGAGGTTCTTCCATCTCACAAGTGGACAGAGTTATCCTCAAAATCTATTCCAGCTTGTCAACAGAATCTTGTCATCGGAAATGCTGCAACCAGATTTTGCCGTGGTGGGGAATCACCTCAAACCAGTTGAAACAGGTTCTTCACCTGGGAAAGGAAAGAAATTAAAGAATAGAAATGATAAATATCTAATACTCCAATAATTAGAGAAGGGACCAACGACATCCTGCTTAAAGATAAAGTGGAGTTCTAGCATGGCATTGTGAAAGAAATTGTATAGAAGCATTTTAAAGGGTGGAGCATCTAGCAGATACATGTAAGTACAGACAGGTCTGCCAAGTCTTCCAAACTGCAATGTGGGACACCTAGAGCGACAACTGTAATTAAGTGTCCATTAGAGCAAAGCAAGCAACGGGGAAGGAGCATATAAAGACTCGAGGTCTAGCCCTAGGGCTAGGGGCGTAGCCTCTCAAAGAGTCTGACATCATCATCATCTAGTACGGGTAGAAGGCGTTGGCCTGTAATTCCTGGTCACTGCTTCTAGGTTTAGCCTGTTGGATTTATTACTGAGTGTATGCGCATGCACAGGAGTGGAGTCATGGGAGATCAAAGCGATACTCCCACCAATGCTTATCTAGAGTCTATGTGTCTTTTGAATTTGTCTGACATATTAGGTTAGGGTCTAGACTACATAGCCTAATCTTTGAAAAAGTCACTCAGGATGAAAATAAAAAGAAACAGTCCTTATTCATCATGATACAAAAATCTGTCGCAAGAATAGTCTTCCTACATCTGTCATCTCCTCATCCTCAATCACTCCTTTCACTGGTCCTCTCACTTCTCAGCACCAAATGCTTCCATAAAATTTATAGGTCTATGTGCGTCCACCCGCCATGCAAGCAAAAATAGTTCAGGTTCATTTTCGAACGAAGCACCACTCAATGAAACGACCGGAAATTTCAACAGGATCAACTCTCACTTCCGTATACTGATGCTGATGCTGAAGAAACTGTAATCTAGTTGATACGCCCCACACACGATTTCGACAGGACACGAAATCGTATGCATGGGACTGAACTTAGAGTAAAGTGAACAAATATAGGCCTACATCAATATTTTCATCTTTTTGGTATTTTTATTCAAATATATTCACTACACATTCTAAATCAAATACTTACAGTAACAATGCATCCATTAGATCATCTGTTTCACAGAAAGGGAATATGTGAATACGAATATGGAGAATGGACGGACGTACATAGGGTCTATTGTAGATTCTAGGTAGCTCTCCTTTTTTTTTTCCTGCATATCTCTAGTCTTTTAGTCCAGACCCTAATTTGCACAGCTATTACAGACTCCATAATGTATTACGTATGGTATAGTGCGTCTATATAACTTCAGTCCGCGACTTCAGGTGTTGGAGCTGAAGTGGGGACTGCCACTGGCGTACTGGTGGGGGGGGGGGGGGGGGGGGGCGCCAGCCCCCCCCCCCCCCCCTAAAAAAAAAAAAAAAAAAAAAATTGAACCATGACTTATTTTCACAAGTGATATCACATGATTTTCAACAAAATGCTAGTTTATCCATTAATTCTTGCAAACTGACCCATTCCCAAATAGCCAGGGAGAGCATATGTTTTTTATAGTCACTAATTTAAGGGCCTTATAGGGGCCACTAACAGTAACACTAGTAACAAAAATCATTGCACATTATAGTGGGGAAAATTGAATTCAGACAAGATTAAGAGTGGAGAACGGTACAACGAATCGTCTTCTTTCTCTAATAATTTAATGGAACGGCAAAGCTTCCGCGCTTTGCGCGGGAGGGGGGAAACTGAATTCAGACAAGAACACGATACAACGAATCGTTTTCTTTCTCTAATAATTTAATGAAACGTGAAAGCTTTAGCGCTTCGCGCGGGATGGGCGAAAATGAATTCAGACAAGGATTAAGAGTAATAAGTTATTGAAATGTCAAAGCTTCTGCGCTTCGCGCGGGAGGGGGGGGGGGGGACTGAATTCAGACAAGGATTAAGAGTCGAGAACGGTACAAAGGATCGTCTTCTTTCTCTAATAATTTAATGAAGTGTCAATGCTTCCGCGCTTCGCGCGAGAGGGTGGGGGTTGGGGGGAATTGAAAAAAAAATTAGTTCCTAATTGCCCCGGGTTTATAGGGTTAAAATTGTAGGCATTTGGACATTTGCATTTTTATATTTATTGGTAATTGGTGGTTCGTTTTGTGGGTAATCGGTGGCCTCTACACCCTCCCCCCTCCCCCACTGAAAAAGATCTAGCCGCGCCCTCGATAACGACACAGTTTATACACTCGAGATAATTTTTGCAAGTACTACGGTGGAGTACCGGAGTCCGGACCACCGTCTTTGTGCATTGTGCGGCATCAAAGCATAATTTATACAACGTCTCACGACGTGACAGATCACTTTTCTCTAACTTCTAACGAATCCCCTCCCGCGCGAAGCGCGAAAGCTTTGACGTTTCATTAATTATTAGAGAAAGAAAACGATTCGTCGTACCGTTCTCTACTCTTAATCTTGTCTGAATTCAAGAAGGCCTCTTTTTTTCTTGGAAGTGCCGGTGGACATTAATGCGCTAAAATGTGGTTCTCAAATTGCAAAAGATCCCTATACTCTTGGAAGGGGTAGGAGAAAGCAATTTTACGTCATATTACTCCAGGAACTGCCTGAAAATGCGTCTAATTTGGTTCTAAAATTGCAAATGCTTCTTTCTCTGGGAACCACCCCCTGCTTGGTCGCTCCACTCCCTCGCCGTTAAAGCCTCGTTCTGTCGCTTCATCGTTTTATATATATTTCACCCCATGCCATTTTGTGCCCCCCCCCCCCCCGGTAAGAAATTCCTGGATTTGTCACTGAGCCCATACCCCACTTTGAGAATTGAGCGGAGACTGCATGTTAGAATGGGGTGATTCGGATTTTTTTTTTGTTAGCCCCCCCAACGTTTTTGCTCATTACGCCACTGGGGACTGCAGTCGGGTTTATTAATTAGGTGGGCTGTATCTAATACAGACCACCTTATAATTTTGTTAAAATTGCCTTTATTATTATTTATTAGGTGGGCTGTATCTAATACAGACCACCTTATAATTTTGTTAAAATTGCCTTTATTATTATTATTATTTATCAGGTGGGCTGTATCTAATACAGACCACCTTATATTTTTGTTAAAATCGCCTTTATTAGGTGGGCTGTATCTAATACAGACCACCTTATAATTTTGTTAAAATTGCCTTTATTATTATTATTATTTATTAGGTGGGCTGTATCTAATACAGACCACCTTATAATTTTGTTAAAATTGCCTTTATTATTATTATTATTATTTATTATTTATTTTTCTTATTTCGACCCACTTTTTTGTGTTCAAGATAATTTGAAAATGGCTCAATCAAATATCTTAAAATTTGGTACACATATGTATAGGCATATGAACAAGGCACAGCAAAGTTTTCAACCTTGCCCTTGATTGATGACGTCATCTAGGCGCCATTTCGTGAAATTTTCTGAAAATTTACTCATGATCATATTTTCATAACGGTAATTCATTTCTCATTCATATTTATCATGATCAAGGTCAATATGTGTCCGGTCAATTTCAGGTCAAAAAACGCGCGCGTCCGCGTACGTTCGCGCGTCAGTGCGCGCGCAAAATTGTTAAATGCTCAAAATCGTCTCAAATTTTTTTTGCATACGTTTTAGGTCATTTTAAGCATTTTATAAAAAATCGCGCGTACGCGCATTTGCGCGCGTTTTCGCGCGTAACACCATTACAAAACATAGAATCGCCATTTTTTTTTCTTTGATGATATTTCTTATATTTTTTCAAGGAATTTGATACCATGTTTATCTCTTTATGACCATTAATAACAAGATGAGCGTCAATTAAAGATAAATGTCAGTGCGCGCGAGCTCTTTTAATACATAGCATATATGGGCAAAAACATGCCTATACAAAATCCAATATAGCTCTTTGAAATGAACCGTGACCTTCAATTTTTTTTCATATTTAGATAGAGTATGAGTCGGAGATATGATTCCATGTCTCATTTGGCCATTAGGTATATTGTGACATCATCATAATGGCCTTGGAACTCAAAATACGAATTTGCATATTATGACGTCAGCATATTTATGTAAAATTGATTGTATCTCTGTAAATATTGATAAATTTTCTTCAAAATTTCGTTATGATGTAGCTAAGACAATTCTCTACAAGCTCAGTAATAATCATTTTTCATTTTGATGACGTCATCATAGTGAAAATCTCGATTAAAGGCCTCATGCCAAAAATTTCATAATTAGCGTTATCCCTATAGAAGGTGAATTTCGTTTACGTCATGAAACTACATGATATTGTTTTTTGAGAATTTTAAAGCAGTATCTCGCTTATTTTTGCTC
The DNA here is from genome assembly GCF_000002235.5 of Strongylocentrotus purpuratus. NCBI lineage: Eukaryota > Metazoa > Echinodermata > Echinoidea > Camarodonta > Strongylocentrotidae > Strongylocentrotus > Strongylocentrotus purpuratus. The sequence continues at coordinate 43,820,518 of NW_022145606.1, read as the reverse complement.
TATTTTGTTTAAAATTTAAGTTGACCAGCCCACCTATACTTGTTCCAAACAAGTATTATATGTCTAGTTATTATTATTATTAGGTGGTCTGTCGATGACAGATCACCTATTGATTTCGTTAGAATTTTCTTTCTTTATTCTTTATTTATTTTTATTTCTTCCGTACACTTTTTTTGTGTATACGTTTACTCGAAATCGACTTGGTCAAATTCCTTCAAATTTCTGATAGTCATTAGGCCCTATAATATCAAGTTCCCGAAACCTTTTTCAAGTTCATGGGGTCATCGTGACGTCATCCAGGCGCCATTTTGTAAAAATCAAGTCATTATCATATCTCGATAACGAGTCTTCAAAAAAAAACCATATTTGGTATACATCAACTTCAGGTCAAAGTTCAACTAAAAATGTCAACAAAATTTGCGCGCGCATCTCGACGCGCACGTACGCGCGCATTAAAATTTTAAAATGCTCAAATTCGTTCCAAATTTTTTTTGCACACGTTTCAGGCAATTGTAAGCATTTTCAAGATTTTGCGCGAGAGCACTTTTTTGCGCGCGTTTCCGCGCGTAAGTGCGCGTACTGACATTTTACAACATGGAAACGCCAAATTTTCTCTATCATATCAACCACATTTTTCCAAGCATTTTGATACCTTGTTCACCTTTTTCTGACCAGTGATAACGCAATGAGCGTCCGTCAAAGTTTACAGCACACGCGGATCTGCATTATCCCTATCCACATTACATGTGCAAAAACAAGCCTATACAAAATTCATTTTAACTCTTCAGAATGGATAGATACCCCCAATTTTTTTCATATTTAGATAGATCATGAGTCGGAGATATGATTTCATGTCTCATTTGACCCTCAATTAACTCATGACGTCATCATAATGGCCTCCGAACTTAAAATTTCAATTTGCATATTATGACGTTAGCAGATTTTTGGAAAATTGATTGTATCTCTGTAAATGTTGATCAATTTTCTTTCAAATTTTGATATGTTTTAGCTGAGAATATTTTCTACGAATGTATTTCACACGATATTTCATTTGAACAATGGCATCATGGCGTATTTTTGCGATTAAAGGAGGCATGTCAATTTTTCACATTTTGCGTGTATTCTCTATGGGACATGACTTTTTCTCAAAACTGGTTTCTACATTCTTGTCTTTCGCGAGCAATATCTCCGTCGTTTTATCTTCGTTTACGCTGAGCTTTGAGTATGTTGTAGCTGAGTCAATATGCTATCGTAAGTGTGCCCTTTAATTTTCGATCAGATGCCGGGATCATGCTCATATTTCACTTACAAAGTGGGATTTGATAATTCCATTTTCCGTTTACGTGTAATCTCTATGGGAAATATTTTGGTACATCGGTAACGCACTTGACTTCCGACCTCGAAGTCCCTGGTTCGAGTCCGGGCGTCTCCAACAATTTTTTTCTTCACTTTTTTTTTCTTTTTGACCTTTCACTGTACCTTTTCCTTTGCTTATTAAAACACGTAGAATCACAAATAATGTTATAAACAACCATGTTTACTTTATTATTCCCCTATTATCACTTGATCCATTACTTTTTGAGTGTAGTCCCTATGGGAGATGACTTTTTCTCAAATCTGGATTCTACATTCCTGTCTTTTGCGAGCAATATCGCCGTTATTTCCGTTTGGTTTTTGTTGATTTTGGAGTATGTTGTAGCTGAGACTATATGCTATCTAAATGTTCCCTCATTTTTTTCAATCAGATGTCATCATGGTCTGTTGATGATCATCATCAACATCATCATGATGATCATCATCATCATCAACATCGTCATCACCATTACTATCAGGATCATCATCATCATGATCATCATGATGATCATCATTGTTTACATGTCTATATAACTTCTCCCTTTCTCAATATAGTAAGTATTATAATCTATCATAAGACTTGAAGACAGACCACCTTAATCGTCCTCGTGACGATTTAAATTCTAGTTTATTTTTATTTCTTCCGTACACTTTTTTTGTGTATACGTTTACTCGAAATCGACTTGGTCAAATTCCTTCAAATTTCTGATAGTCATTAGGCCCTATAATATCAAGTTCCCGAAACCTTTTTCAAGTTCATGGGGTCATCGTGACGTCATCCAGGCGCCATTTTGTAAAAATCAAGTCATTATCATATCTCGATAACGAGTCTTCAAAAATAAACCATATTTGGTATACATCAACTTCAGGTCAAAGTTCAACTAAAAATGTCAACAAAATTTGCGCGCGCACCTCGACGCGCACGTACGCGCGCATTAAAATTTTAAAATGCTCAAATTCGTTCCAAATTTTTTTTGCACACGTTTCAGGCAATTGTAAGCATTTTCAAGATTTTGCGCGAGAGCACTTTTTTGCGCGCGTTTCCGCGCGTAAGTGCGCGTACTGACATTTTACAACATGGAAACGCCAAATTTTCTCTATCATATCAACCACATTTTTCCAAGCATTTTGATACCTTGTTCACCTTTTTCTGACCAGTGATAACGCAATGAGCGTCCGTCAAAGTTTACAGCACACGCGGATCTGCATTATCCCTATCCACATTACATGTGCAAAAACAAGCCTATACAAAATTCATTTTAACTCTTCAGAATGGATAGATACCCCCAATTTTTTTCATATTTAGATAGATCATGAGTCGGAGATATGATTTCATGTCTCATTTGACCCTCAATTAACTCATGACGTCATCATAATGGCCTCCGAACTTAAAATTTCAATTTGCATATTATGACGTTAGCAGATTTTTGGAAAATTGATTGTATCTCTGTAAATGTTGATCAATTTTCTTTCAAATTTTGATATGTTTTAGCTGAGAATATTTTCTACGAATGTATTTCACACGATATTTCATTTGAACAATGGCATCATGGCGTATTTTTGCGATTAAAGGAGGCATGTCAATTTTTCACATTTTGCGTGTATTCTCTATGGGACATGACTTTTTCTCAAAACTGGTTTCTACATTCTTGTCTTTCGCGAGCAATATCTCCGTCGTTTTATCTTCGTTTACGCTGAGCTTTGAGTATGTTGTAGCTGAGTCAATATGCTATCGTAAGTGTGCCCTTTAATTTTCGATCAGATGCCGGGATCATGCTCATATTTCACTTACAAAGTGGGATTTGATAATTCCATTTTCCGTTTACGTGTAATCTCTATGGGAAATATTTTGGTACATCGGTAACGCACTTGACTTCCGACCTCGAAGTCCCTGGTTCGAGTCCGGGCGTCTCCAACAATTTTTTTCTTCACTTTTTTTTTCTTTTTGACCTTTCACTGTACCTTTTCCTTTGCTTATTAAAACACGTAGAATCACAAATAATGTTATAAACAACCATGTTTACTTTATTATTCCCCTATTATCACTTGATCCATTACTTTTTGAGTGTAGTCCCTATGGGAGATGACTTTTTCTCAAATCTGGATTCTACATTCCTGTCTTTTGCGAGCAATATCGCCGTTATTTCCGTTTGGTTTTTGTTGATTTTGGAGTATGTTGTAGCTGAGACTATATGCTATCTAAATGTTCCCTCATTTTTTTCAATCAGATGTCATCATGGTCTGTTGATGATCATCATCAACATCATCATGATGATCATCATCATCATCAACATCGTCATCACCATTACTATCAGGATCATCATCATCATGATCATCATGATGATCATCATTGTTTACATGTCTATATAACTTCTCCCTTTCTCAATATAGTAAGTATTATAATCTATCATAAGACTTGAAGACAGACCACCTTAATCGTCCTCGTGACGATTTAAATTCTAGTTTATTATTTATTTTTCTTATTTCGACCCACTTTTTTGTGTTCAAGATAATTTGAAAATGGCTCAATCAAATATCTTAAAATTTAACACACATATGTATAGGCATATTCACAAAACACAGCAAATTTTTCGACCTTGACCTTGACTGATGACGTCATCTAGGCGCCATTTTGTGAAAAATTTTGAAAATCAACTTATGATCATATCTTCATAACCAAAAGTAATATCTCATTCATATTTATCATGATCAAGGTCAATATCAGTCCGGTCAAATTCAGGTCAAAAAACGCGCGCGTGCGCGTACGTCCGCGCGTCATTACGCGCGCAAAAATTTTAAATGCTCGAAATCGTCTTAAATTTTTTTTGCATACGTTTCAGGTCATTTTAAGCATTTTATAAAAAAATCGCGCGCACGAGCATGCGCGCGCGTTTTCGCGCGTTACACCATTACACAACATAGAATCGCCATTTTTTTTTCTTTCATGATATTTCTCATATTTTTTCGAGGAATTTGATACCATGTTTATCTCTTTATGTCCATTAACAACAAGATGAGCGTCAATTCAAGAAAAATGCCCGTGCGCGCGAGCTCTTTTAATACATAGCATATATGGGCAAAAACATGCCTATACAAAATCCATTATAGCTCTTTGGAATGAACCGTGACCTTCAATTTTTTTCATATTTAGATAGAGTATGAGTCGAAGATATGATTCCATGTCTCATTTGGCCATTAAGTGTATCGTGACATCATCATAATGGCCTTGGATCTCAAAATAGGAATTTGCATATTATGAAGTCAGCATATTTATGTAAAATTGATTGTATCTCTGGAAATATTTATCGATTTTCTTCCAAATTTCGATATGATGTAGCTTAGACAATTTTCTACAAGCTTAGTCATCACCATTTTTCATTTTGATGACGTCATCATAGTGAAAATTACGATTAAAGGGCACATATCAGAAATGTCTTAAGTAGCGTGTTATGCCTATTGAAGGTGAATTTCGTACATCTTTAATCTACATGACATTGTTTTTTTTAGCAGTATCTCGCTTATTTTTGCTCTATTTTGTCTCAAAGTTCAGTTTGACCAGCCCACCTATACTTGTTCCAAACAAGTATTATATGTCTAGTTTATTATTTATTAGGTGGGCTGTATCTAATACAGACCACCTTATAATTTTGTTAAAATTGCCTTTATTATTATTATTATTATTAGGTGGGCTGTATCTAATACAGACCACCTTATAATTTTGTTAAAATTGCCTTTATTATTATTATTATTATTTATTATTTATTTTTCTTATTTCGACCCACTTTTTTGTGTTCAAGATAATTTGAAAATGGCTCAATCAAATATCTTAAAATTTAACACACATATGTATAGGCATATTCACAAAACACAGCAAATTTTTCGACCTTGACCTTGACTGATGACGTCATCTAGGCGCCATTTTGTGAAAATTTTTGAAAATCAACTTATGATCATATCTTCATAACCAAAAGTAATATCTCATTCATATTTATCATGATCAAGGTCAATATCAGTCCGGTCAAATTCAGGTCAAAAAACGCGCGCGTGCGCGTACGTCCGCGCGTCATTACGCGCGCAAAAAATTTAAATGCTCGAAATCGTCTTAAATTTTTTTTGCATACGTTTCAGGTCGTTTTAAGCATTTTATAAAAAATCGCGCGCACGAGCATGCGCGCGCGTTTTCGCGCGTTACACCATTACACAACATAGAATCGCCATTTTTTTTTCTTTCATGATATTTCTCATATTTTTTCGAGGAATTTGATACCATGTTTATCTCTTTATGTCCATTAACAACAAGATGAGCGTCAATTCAAGAAAAATGCCCGTGCGCGCGAGCTCTTTTAATACATAGCATATATGGGCAAAAACATGCCTATACAAAATCCATTATAGCTCTTTGGAATGAACCGTGACCTTCAATTTTTTTCATATTTAGATAGAGTATGAGTCGAAGATATGATTCCATGTCTCATTTGGCCATTAAGTGTATCGTGACATCATCATAATGGCCTTGGATCTCAAAATACGAATTTGCATTTTATGAAGTCAGCATATTTATGTAAAATTGATTGTATCTCTGTAAATATTTATCGATTTTCTTCCAAATTTCGATATGATGTAGCTTAGACAATTTTCTACAAGCTCAGTCATCACCATTTTTCATTTTGATGACGTCATCATAGTGAAAATTACGATTAAAGGGCACATATGAGAAATGTCTTAAGTAGCGTGTTATGCCTATTGAAGGTGAATTTCGTACATCTTTAATCTACATGACATTGTTTTTTTAGCAGTATCTCGCTTATTTTTGCTCTATTTTGTCTCAAAGTTCAGTTTGACCAGCCCACCTATACTTGTTCCAAACAAGTATTATATGTCTAGTTTATTATTTATTTTTCTTATTTCGACCCACTTTTTTGTGTTCAAGATAATTTGAAAATGGCTCAATCAAATATCTTAAAATTTGGTACACATATGTATAGGCATATGAACAAGGCACAGCAAAGTTTTCAACCTTGCCCTTGATTGATGACGTCATCTAGGCGCCATTTCGTGAAATTTTCTGAAAATTTACTCATGATCATATTTTCATAACGGTAATTCATTTCTCATTCATATTTATCATGATCAAGGTCAATATGTGTCCGGTCAATTTCAGGTCAAAAAACGCGCGCGTCCGCGTACGTTCGCGCGTCAGTGCGCGCGCAAAATTGTTAAATGCTCAAAATCGTCTCAAATTTTTTTGCATACGTTTTAGGTCATTTTAAGCATTTTATAAAAAATCGCGCGTACGCGCATTTGCGCGCGTTTTCGCGCGTAACACCATTACAAAACATAGAATCGCCATTTTTTTTTCTTTGATGATATTTCTTATATTTTTTCAAGGAATTTGATACCATGTTTATCTCTTTATGACCATTAATAACAAGATGAGCGTCAATTAAAGATAAATGTCAGTGCGCGCGAGCTCTTTTAATACATAGCATATATGGGCAAAAACATGCCTATACAAAATCCAATATAGCTCTTTGAAATGAACCGTGACCTTCAATTTTTTTTCATATTTAGATAGAGTATGAGTCGGAGATATGATTCCATGTCTCATTTGGCCATTAGGTATATTGTGACATCATCATAATGGCCTTGGAACTCAAAATACGAATTTGCATATTATGACGTCAGCATATTTATGTAAAATTGATTGTATCTCTGTAAATATTGATAAATTTTCTTCAAAATTTCGTTATGATGTAGCTAAGACAATTCTCTACAAGCTCAGTAATAATCATTTTTCATTTTGATGACGTCATCATAGTGAAAATCTCGATTAAAGGCCTCATGCCAAAAATTTCATAATTAGCGTTATCCCTATAGAAGGTGAATTTCGTTTACGTCATGAAACTACATGATATTGTTTTTTGAGAATTTTAAAGCAGTATCTCGCTTATTTTTGCTCTATTTTGTTTAAAATTTAAGTTGACCAGCCCACCTATACTTGTTCCAAACAAGTATTATATGTCTAGTTTTTCTTATTTCGACCCACTTTTTTGTGTTCAAGATAATTTGAAAATGGCTCAATCAAATATCTTAAAATTTAACACACATATGTATAGGCATATTCACAAAACACAGCAAATTTTTCGACCTTGACCTTGACTGATGACGTCATCTAGGCGCCATTTTGTGAAAAATTTTGAAAATCAACTTATGATCATATCTTCATAACCAAAAGTAATATCTCATTCATATTTATCATGATCAAGGTCAATATCAGTCCGGTCAAATTCAGGTCAAAAAACGCGCGCGTGCGCGTACGTCCGCGCGTCATTACGCGCGCAAAAATTTTAAATGCTCGAAATCGTCTTAATTTTTTTTTGCATACGTTTCAGGTCATTTTAAGCATTTTATAAAAAATCGCGCGCACGAGCATGCGCGCGCGTTTTCGCGCGTTACACCATTACACAACATAGAATCGCCATTTTTTTTTCTTTCATGATATTTCTCATATTTTTTCGAGGAATTTGATACCATGTTTATCTCTTTATGTCCATTAACAACAAGATGAGCGTCAATTCAAGAAAAATGCCCGTGCGCGCGAGCTCTTTTAATACATAGCATATATGGGCAAAAACATGCCTATACAAAATCCATTATAGCTCTTTGGAATGAACCGTGACCTTCAATTTTTTTCATATTTAGATAGAGTATGAGTCGAAGATATGATTCCATGTCTCATTTGGCCATTAAGTGTATCGTGACATCATCATAATGGCCTTGGATCTCAAAATACGAATTTGCATATTATGAAGTCAGCATATTTATGTAAAATTGATTGTATCTCTGTAAATATTTATCGATTTTCTTCCAAATTTCGATATGATGTAGCTTAGACAATTTTCTACAAGCTCAGTCATCACCATTTTTCATTTTGATGACGTCATCATAGTGAAAATTACGATTAAAGGGCACATATCAGAAATGTCTTAAGTAGCGTGTTATGCCTATTGAAGGTGAATTTCGTACATCTTTAATCTACATGACATTGTTTTTTTTAGCAGTATCTCGCTTATTTTTGCTCTATTTTGTCTCAAAGTTCAGTTTGACCAGCCCACCTATACTTGTTCCAAACAAGTATTATATGTCTAGTTTATTATTTATTTTTCTTATTTCGACCCACTTTTTTGTGGACAAGATAATTTGAAAATGGCTCAATCAAATATCTTAAAATTTGGCACACATATGTATAGGCATATGAACAAAACACAGCAAATTTTTTAACCTTGACCTTGACTGATGACGTCATCTAGGCGCCATTTTGTAAAATTTTAAGTAAATCAACTCACGATCATATCTTCATAACCAAAAAGTATTTCTCATTCATATTTATCATGATCAAGGTCAATATCCGTCCGGTCAATGACAGGTCAAAAAACACGCGCGTGCGCGTACGTCCGCGCGTCAATGCGCGCGTAAAATTATGAAATGCTCAAAATCGTCTCAAAATCATTTTGCATACGTTTTAGGCCATTCTAAGCATTTTATAAAAAATCGCGCACACGCGCATGCGCGCGCGTTTTCGCGCGTAAAACTATTACACAACATAAAATCGCATTTTTTTTCTTTCATGATATTTCTTATATTCTTTTGAACAATTTGATACCACGTTTATCTCTTTATGACCATTAATAACAAGATGAGCGTCCATTCAAGATAAATGTCCGTGCGCGCGAGCTCTTTTAATACATAGCATATATGGGCAAAAACAGGCATATACAAAATCCATTATAGCTCTGTAGAATGCAACTGGAAACCAATATTTTTTTTCATATTTTGATAGAGTGTGAGTCGGAGATATGATTTCATGTCTCATTTGGCCATTACAAATATTATGACGTCATCATAATGGCCTTGGAACTCAAAATACGAATTTGCATATTATGACGTCAGCATATTTATGGAAAATTAATTGTATCTCTGTAAATATTGATCGATTTTCTCTCAAATTTTGATATGTTGTAGCTAAGACAATTTTCTACAAGCTCAATGGACACCAATTTTAATTTTGATGACGTCATCATAGTGAAAATTTTGATTAAAGGCCTCATGTCAGAAATTTCATAATTCGGGTGTTATGCCTATAGAAGGTGAAGTCATGAATCTACATGATATTGTTTTTTAAGAATTTTTAAGCAGTATCTCGCTTATTTTTGCTCTATTTTGTCTCAAATTTTAGTTGACCAGCCCACCTATACTTGTTCCAAACAAGTATTACATGTCTAGTTTATTTTTATTTTTTATGAATTCCAATGAAAGTATCACTATAACGTGTCAAAATCTTTGATCGTTCACATTATTTTTAAAGCATTAACTGAAAAAATATGGCCACCGTATACAGCCTCTCGACCGTTTGGGCCTTTTTGTATGATGAAACCTCCTCCTGATTATTTACCTGAATATGATCAAAATTCTTGGAAGAGTTGCAAAAGTATAATGAGCCTAATCTAAGCATTACGAAAAATATATGCACAAAATGTAGGGGCGGTGGCCACATGCAGCCCCCCGCAGGCCCCCCCCCACATGTCGCGCAGCAATCAATCGCTATTTCTCCAATTCTACAAGTTTTATATCAGTGGCGGATTTACGATTCTCTGACGGGAATTAAGGGGTGGGGGTGGGGGGATCCTTCTCTGACGAGCAACATATATAGGGGGCCATTTTCGACTTCGCTAACGGTCAAGCATGCTACCACTTTGAATATGTAGTGACACCACGAGACTTTGGGTGTCCCGTGCGTGCATGTGGGCCCTGTCTTATTCGATTAATCGCAAAGGCTTAGTATATCAATCGCAACTTTGTGCTAAATAGGAGACTGCAAACACGCGATTGATGTGAGAAGACTTGCAATTGATTTGGATAAATCGCAACTTTTTATATAAGATGGGGCCCAGAATATCACAACAAGACAACAAAATGAAATTATCAGAACAAAAATAAATATGACTTGGATTCGACTTTATTTGTTACATTATATATTAAACATTATTAGTATACACCGTACATTCAATATTTGAGTTATGTACATTGCCAAATGTAATTGAGAATATACATAAACATTTTGGCAGTGTACAGTACGTACAAAATATACATATATAACTATAATGCTTCATAAAAATATAGTAAATATTTGGTGAGTTAAGAATTCTATAAAAACGAGTAAACTACGTCAGGTTTTATCAATCAGCTAGAGACTGGTAGCAAAACCTTTTTGGAGATGCCCCCCCCCCCCCTGGCGCTCAAGGGGGGGGGTGCAATTTTTCAAATTTTCGAGGGCCCCCCCCCCCCCAAAAAAAAAAAAAAAAAAAAAATTGAAATAAAATGAGTGCTCACTAGTACCCCTGCCCCCCCCCCCCCCCCCCCCCCGAGCGAAATATTGGCCGGCACGATTTTCTTATTTCAGCACACTAAATTTCAAATTGATTTCAAATTTGGACCCCAAAACCCCTAAGAAATCCTGGATCCGCGCCTGTCTCTTAGGGAAGGGTGCGTAGATCAGATGGGGCCCATCATACTTGTCTTCATCCGTATTCCTTTTTTCCTTCTCTCTCTCTCTCTCTCTCTCTCTCTTTCTCTCTTGGGGATCTTTTTACTAATTGTGTGATCATTTGATTGGGGGGGGGGGGGGGCGTACCCCCATCACAATGTAAATGGCACTGTTAATCTGCATGTGGTCGTAATGCTTGGGGAAATGGCAACCTGCTATCACGGTGCATGGGTGCATGAAGAGGGTCTATATGGCACTTGTCTGTCCCTTGGGCAGTAAATGGTCTATCTTATATACCCGCTTAATTATGTACCACCGTTCGGTTAGATGACCTCTACATTCGGTGACACTTCCATTGCGCAACAAAGCAAGTTGGCGCTATTGTAGATTTTCATTGCGAAAAAAAGGAAAGCGTCGATCATAACACATTGTCAGATGTCCGATTGATTGCTTTGTGACGTCATGATGCTTTACTGTGTTCTTCAATGTCCTCCCTATTGATCACGAGATATTTAACTTCTCTTCTATGCCTGCACTGTAGGATGCTGTAAATGAGGAATGAGAAAGAAAGAGAGAGAGAGAGAGAGAGAGAGAGAGAGAGAGAGAGAGAAAGTAAGAAACTATAATAAATTAATATATACTTTATACAGGCTAAAATGAAACTCGGCTTGTCTCACTACTGCACAAGAGTCTTATTCAAACAATTGGCTATCATTAGTGCATTGATCAGAGAAAAATGAAGGGTAGATATAGACAGATGATTCATGACGGCTGCACAAGATGGGTCATTCGACTGAGCCAACTCAATATTAACGCTATTCAACAATATCAAAAACCAAAGCAAATAGAAAACAGTAGGACTTTGAGAAACACAGAGAGAGAGAGAGAGAGAGAGAGATAGAGGGGGAGGGTGCAGAGAAGGAGACAGAGAAAGAAAAAGAAAAATACACATACAACTAAAGTGTGATAGAAAGATAGAGATAGAGAGAAAGATAGAGAGAAAGGGAGAGGGGAGAGAGAGAGGGAGAGGGAGAGAGAGAGAGAGAGAAAGAGAGGGGACAGAGATAGAGAAATTAAAAGACAAGGACAAAGACAAATAAAGTGTGATAGAAGGAAAGAGATAGACAGAAGGGGAGAGAGAGAGAGAGAGAGAGAGATATATATATAGAAAGAGCGAGAGAAATAAAGAGAGATATAGAGATAGAAAGAGAGAGAGAGAGAAAGAGCGAAGGAAATAAAGAAAGAGAGAGAAAGAAATAGAAACATAGTGAGAGAGAGAGAGAGAGAGATAGGAACATAGTGAGAGAGAGATAGAAATACAGTGACAGTGACAGAGAGAGAAGGAGAGTGAGAGAGAAAAAAGGAGAGAGAGAGAGAGAGAGATTGTAAGAAATCAAATTACCCGACGCTGACGGTAGGGATGACCTGAAATGCTGCACTAAAGAAGAAGACCAAAGGTGGATAAAACGAGACGGTCTCTGAGTAAATATTATTAAGGATGATGGGTGTCAATAAGGCCCCTAAACTATCCATACATCCGACAAAGGCCAACATCAGACCTGCAAAAAGGAGAACAAAAACATCAATATTTTTACAAAATCTAATCATTTTATCCCTAAAAAGTTTGGAGAGTGATTTCAACGTAATATTTGTATACAAAAGTTGTGTCTCAAAGCCCCTAAACAAAAACCTGTATTCGTAATCATTTAACAGAAACTGAAGTAGGCTCACACATCAGTGGCGGATCCAGGGATGGGGGGGGGGGGGGGGGGAGGCCCGGGCCCCCTCCCCTGCCAAAAAACAGGTAAATTTTTGTAGATAAAAAAGAAGACGCCCCCCCCCCTGGCGCAAGGGGAGGGGGTGGGGGTGATTCGTCGCTAAATATTTTCTCACGAATTTGGAGAAGAAAAAAGTTAGTGCTCCTATAACCCCCCCCCCCCCCGCCCCGAACTAGGCGACCAATGTACTAACAGAGTCGAGTCGAATGCAAGGATATTCGTTTTTACGAAGAGTAAAGCTGGACAAATTAATAACGAAAACTCAGAAACTGAATTAAAAAAATGTGTATAATAACTACTCATCTCTTTCTACCTTCTGCCACAATAAGGTAGTCACTATGGAAACACTTGCAAAAAACTTTGTCATAAGAAAGTAATACATCTCTGTTTGGTTCCGGGGTAACTCGGACTCCCGCTGCAAATACGGGGCCGAGTTGTCCCAGTGTACCCTACCCTACTTTAAACCTACCCTAACCCTAAAACCTAACCCTAACCCTAACTCTAAAACCTAACCCTAACCCTTAATAACCGTACAAAAAAATCATAAAAAACAATTATGGCGAGACAACTCTGATCTGCCCCGTATTCGCAACGGGCCGAGTTGTCCCTGCGTCCGAGTTTGCCCGACTCCCTCTGGGTATGCGTACCTCGTTCGTGTTCACACGCTAGCTTGGAGAGTTGTGATCGTAGGACAGGGAAACATATGGCGTTAAACACCCCGATACCGGCAGCTACGGAAAGAAAAAGAAAAGGCAATTAGTCATACGGCTAGCCCCCCCCCCCCAAAAAAAAAAAATAACATCCAACCATGGTTTATTTTCAATTTCATACAAGTGATTTATAAATGTTCGTGATATCACATGATTTTCAACAAAATTTGCGTTTGTCATTTCTGTTGCAAACTGACACATTCCCAAATAGCCAGGAAGAGCATATATTTTGTATAGTCGCTAATGGGCCTAATTAGTGGCCGATAACACTAAAAGTATTATACAATTCCTTTCCAGAAGCTATTGCGACAAGCACTGCCAGGAGATAACATGATACCCACCACTCGGGCTGTGCATGCAAAAATTTGCGAGCGAACGTTCCATACGTACATCATGTGGGGAAACTGAATTCAGACAAGGATTAATATAGAGAACAGTACAACGAAACGTCTTCTTTCTCTAATAATTTAGTAAAACGGCAAAGCTTCCGCGCTTTGCGCGGAAGGGGGCAACTGAATTCAGACTAGGATTAAGAGTAATAATTAAATGAAACGTCAAAGTACACGATACAACGAATCATCTTCTTTTTCTAATAATTAAAGGAAACGTGAAAGCTTCCGCGCTACGCGCGGGATGGGCGAAAATGATTTCAGACGTGGATTAAGAATAATAATTAAATGAAACTTCAAAGCTTCCGCGTTTCGCGCGGGAGGGGGGAACCTGAATTCAGACAAGGACACGAGACAACTAATCGTCTTCTTTCTCTACTAATTAAATGAAACGTGGAATCTTCCGCGCTTCGCGCGGAAAAGATGGGGGGAAACTGAATTCAGACAAGGATTAAGAGTCGAGAATGGTACATCGAATCGTCTTCTTTCTTTAATAATCTAATGAAACATCAGAGCTTCCGCGCTATGCGCGGAGGAAGGGGAACTTGATTCAAACAAGGATTAAGAGTCGAGAACGGTCAAACGAATGTTCTTCTTTCTCTAATAATTTAATAAAACGTCAAAGCTTCCGCGCTTCGCGGGGAGGGGGAAAACTGCCTCCTCCCTGAATCCAACCTCCTAGGGTGCGCGCTCTGTAAGTGATTTGCGTGCTCACTACCGCCCCCCCCACCTAAAATGAAATCCTGGCTACGCGCTTGGGGAGGGGTGCAACCTGCCACACGCTTCTACCTCTTGGTTGCGTTGATCCATTGCCGAAAATATTTTGGAACCTATCATCCCCCCCCCCCCCCCCAACCTCGGATACAAATCGACACCCTTGATATCAGAACTGAAAATGAAATGAATGAATTATAAATCAACGGAGAGGTTTTATAAGCCATACGTTACAATAATATCAATTACATGCCATTTTAGTGTCTACCAAAGTAGTATCAGCTCTCTGAAAACTCAAAATCTAAAGCTTTGAAAATCGGAAGTTGTCGACCTAAAAACTTGCTATCGACTTGACGACATCATCTTGTGTGTAGCTAGTACACATACAATATTCACAATGACTTTGTATGAATTAAGCATGGTTCATGGCCTCAGCTATATAGCCATATTATAGGTCAACCGGTCGGGTCCACATGTTATGTCATCGCTGTAACTGTGGCAAATTTGACCCCTGTACGTTCTCCCGTAATTTGGAGGGGTGCAGAAAGTGAGGTTTTAATATGCCCTTGTGCAATAACGAAAGGGTATGTACTTTTTATTCCTTTATATTTGTATTCTACATTGATTCAGTTTTCAATTTAAATCAAGTTTTATTTCCTCGGATAGGGTCTTTAAGACTTCATGTTCAATGTAGGCCTATTCATGTAAAGTTATGTTTCCTTCCACTCACCAGCTAACACCCACACTCTAACCCACACACGCTTAACCGCACGCGCACGCACCACTTCACGCACACAACACACAGTAGAGTACTCCCCCGACACCCGCACGCGCGCACCCACACCTCCGCACATTGTAGACACACACACAAAGGCACACACACACACACACACACACACAAACACCACTAAATCATCTTTGTTAGGTAGTGGGTTTCCCCTGAGAGGGGAATTAAACTTCACAGTCATTTTACTTACCAATAAATAATTGAAAACCTCTTTGTGCTAGAGCAATAATAAGAAAAAAAAGTGCGGTATTCCAGAAACTCAGCTGAAGAATCCAGTTCTCACTCAAAATACGACCTAGGACAGCACCGCTGAATATCATACCTGACGAGAAAAAAATAAAAATAAAAGAATTAAAAAAAAAATAAATGATGAATAAATAAATAAATAAAACATTTCTAAATAAGAAGTTTAAATACGAGGTCGAAGTTTCACAAGAAATGCATTTGACTGTTGATCTAGCCGTGACAATGAAGATAGAAAATACAACTTTTCCTATTTCTGGCATTTCAGTGCTTTTTATAATCTTACTTTGCCAAACTGTTCAATCTTGGCAAATGTGTTTACAGCCGGAGAGGGGTTAACTTTGTGTGTATATGGGTTAACGTTGTTTCAGCTCCTCACCGTCGTAAACGGGTAATAAATATAATAAGTACGCCCCCAAACAAAAACATCAATAATAATAACAACAACAATAACAAAAATGATAATAGTAATTATTATAATGATAAAGCTACTAGACCAACGACATGTATTACTAATACTGTTAATGATATTAATAAAAACATACCCAAATCTTTTCTTCATAAACCAAAGATGGTTAGTATGGACATCATGAGCAGTTTAATGAAACTAAAGAAGAAGAAGAAGAAGAAGAAGAAGAAGAAGAAGGAGAGGAAGAAAGAAGAGGAGGAGGAGGAAGAGAAGGAGAAGAAAGGAGAAGCATCTAAAAAGAAGAAGGGAAATAGAATGAGATGAAAAAAGATCAAAATGAAGTAGAAGAAGAGGAAATGAAGAAGACGAAGAGGTAAAAGAAAAAAGAAGAAGAAAAAGAATAAGAGGGAGAGATACATACCAAGAGCTTGGCTTGTTGTCCCAACGATGTTCAGAATAGAAACCATCAGAGGGTTGAAACAGAACGGCTCCCCAAGACTGTAAACTACAGTTAATTGCGACTGGCATTTGGCTGTTATGATTATACAAATCATAACAACCGTGTACATTATCACCTTTAATCGCCTGCCATTGGTGTTTATCTGATTGATGAAAAAGAAAAAGAGAAGTGTAAAAAGAGTGACGATTTCAATATATCATGTTTGGCATTTGGCGGTAATGACTGTTGAAATCATAAAAACCAAGTACATTATCACCTTAAATTATAATAATAATAATAAGATGAAGAAGAAGAAGAAGAAGAAGAAGAAGAAGAAGAAGAAAAATTATAACCCAAGACGATGATGACACATAAATACGTATGTATTGCATTGACTTAATCCTGTTTGATTTCATGCACGATCAAGAAAGTAGAAAGCATTACAGGGCAAGATTATTATACATAATTATTTGGGCACAAACATTGACGATGAACTGGTCTGTATAAATGGGCATACAAAAGCCCTCGCAACAAAAGGGAGCCAGCCAATGCACTTTCTGCGAAAGCTATATATACTGTATATCAATAGTTCATTCATATATCTAGGTAGACCCAGGTGCGTCGATGATAATAATAATGATTTTAATGATGATTATAATGATAATAATAATATCAGTAATTCAAATCATAATGACAGTATTAATGTAAATAATAATGACAATGATGAAAATAATGATTTAATAATGATTATGATAGCGACGATAATAATAATAATTACAATAGTAATACAATATTAGGAATAATAAGAATAAAATCAATGATGATAATAATAACAACAATGATTATGATGATGATGGTTATTATAAAAATAATGATACCAATTATAATGGAAATGACAATAATAATCATAATGAAAATGATAACAATAGTAGTGAAGTAATAATAGTAAAGAAAAGTGCTGAAGAAAAAAACTTTACCCTGATTATATCAACAATCCCAGATACCAACACCCTCACTCCAACAATTTTTCTTCTATTACGTCTATCCACCGTTTCTATCAGGACGTTTGGAAGAACGGTATACACCAACGACGCTACGGCACAACCAAGAGCCAGCCATAGTGGTGCTATGTACTTCTTAAAGGATTGATCAGGACTGTATTGCAATGCCGTTCCAAGAGAGATCTGCCCTGCACCCATACCTAGAGGGAAAATATATAGTAAGAAAACGAGCTTAACTCATATCCTGCCATAAGCTTGCATGCACGCTACCGTTATCACTATGAACATGACAGACAATGAAAGCGGACAAAATATACAGTTCCTCAGGTAGACAAAGGAACATCCCTTGACTGCTATTATGTAAAATGTGTAGAACAGGTGAATATGCATGTGACACCTGTTCTACACATTTTTACATAATAGCAGTGAAGGGATGTTCCTTTGTCTACCTAAGGAACTGTATATTTTGTCCGCTTTCATTGTCTGTCATATTCATAGTGTATGGTGCTTTGTACACGCGAGCAAGCTAAGCCTTCGCTGCTTCTTGCATGTTTGCAAGCATTCGTACGAGCAGTTATTGTTCATGCCCACTGTACTGTGCCTAGTGTTTTGCACGCGCTATTGATTCCCATTATATTAGTTGGGTTAGAGTTGCCCCTTAAGGCTACAACTGGCTCTCCATAATGTTTAAGTCCAACGTGGAGTTAAGTTCGACCTAGGATCTTTGTGAAACAGCCCCTAAGGGAGTATAGTGGCAAATGGAGATACCGTGTAGGCCTACATTTGCCTTTAATTTGTTCATTGCCTACCTATAAAGAATATTGTCTCGAGAAAGATGATGCGTGGCGTCCTGGACTTTTCTGACGTCACATCCGCCACATAAGCCGCACCGGTCGACAGAAGCAAGGCTTGTCCTCCGGTCACGCCGGAGATAAAATCTCCTATCAGCAAGTACTCGACCGGCGCTTGGTAATAGACGATGCTCAGGTAGACCGTGGAGACTAGACAGCAGCCTATGATGTTCAGACACAGAGCAGGTTTGCGGCCGAAACTATCGCTCAGGGAGCCGAGAAGAATAATCATGAAAACACCTGTGTGATAAAAGAGAAGAAATGGTGATGAACGCGATCGGAAAGACTTTCCCGAAATCAACACATTATGCGAACATGACAGTGACCTTTGACATGATCTGAACATGATCTTTATATACTTAGGCGGGAGTTGCTACTACCTTGTTTGGCGTTCAACAATAAGGGATAGAGCAACGTCGATCTGGCGCTGCTCAGTGGCTGCCGGGCTCACAATCAATTATTGGGCAAAAAGAATTTCCATTTTCGGTTTAATTTAATAAAATTTGGAGTGGACTTTAAAAGATTATTATTATTATTATTATGATTATTATTATTATACAATTATGAAGCCTTGACATTGGCTTGAAGTCGATTAAAAAAAAATTGCAATCGTGCTTATGATAGTTATCTAAGGCAGTTTCCAAGGCCTTCTATGATCATGTTTTCAAAGCAGCCACTGTAAAACGTTTTTCGGAAGATGAGAGTCTAGATTTGGGAGAAATGAATCAAAATTATTTTCTTTGGACTACTTTCCTTCTTGCTCAATTTAATAGCGCAGGTATAACAACGCAACAGGAGCGACGCAGAGACGTTATAAACCTTGGATATGTTTACCCGGGATGGAATACGCTAGACCGAGGTAGAGTAGCCATGTGGAGGTTTCAGCCTGAATCATATCTTCGATGTGGCTTCCGCTTGAATTTGTGCTTGGCCCACACGTCGATGCTGAGCTATTGTGGATCAGCGAATGATTGTGTTTCTCTGAGAGTCGATCGTGGAGATATTCAGCCTGGAAGCAACGAAATAATGCAATTCAAGTTCAAGTTCAAGTTCATGTTCAATTTTTAGAAATTTCAGAAATAACAAATCCTCAAGAGATTGTAGATGTGATGGCTAATCATTTTGAAAATATTAGTGAGAGTACAATACTACTAAAAGCATGTATACATTCAAATCAGAAATATACAGCACAGATGCAAATCATCATACATGGAATCGAGGGTGCTTTACAAGACCAAGGCGATCAAGTACGTCGATACCGGCGTGTTGGCTCAGTCAGTAGAGCGTCCGCCTCACAACCGGTAGGTCGTGGGTTCGAATCCCGGCCGCGTCATACCAAAAGACGTTAAAAGATGGGAGTTATTGCTACTTGTTTGGCGTTCAACAATAAGGGATAGAGCAATGTCCATCTGGCGCTGCTCAGTGGCTGCCGGGCTCACGATCAATTGGGCAAAAAGAATTTCCGTTTCGGTTTAATGAAATTTAGAGTGGACTATTAGACTATTATTATTATTATTATATAGTCCCCTTTGTGAAAAAGAAAGTTGAAAGTGCTCTCAAGCAAGAGTAGACGACAATATATTCAAACGTTTACTTATATACATGAATATGCAAAACCAACAAATCATTATTTTAAAAAACTGATTGAGTTGTGAAGGTTACAATAATTAATCTTCTTATACATTTGCTTTAATGACAAATAATATCACAATCGCCAGCGTTAAAGCCTCGCCAAATTCAATATTTGACACAAATGCGTTAAAAAAAACAATAATCCATAACATTTTTGTATATCATAACACGGAGAGCAGTGAATATCAAATGACATTTGTTGCTCGCAGTAACCATTTATTTGCATGTTGTAAAAACAAAAAGTAACAAACAAATAAAAAACAAAAACAAAACAAAACACACGCCCCCGCAAACAAAACCCTGCAGTTAACTTCCTCATATATGATTGAGCCTAAGTTTCGATCATTAACCCACACTGTCAAAAATGAAAGCAGCATTTTTTCTCTCACTTTTTCACGCCAACATAGTTTTCAGAATAGCACCCCATGCAGTTCTTCCGAGTTGTATGAGCATATTCACACACTAGGATTCTTTAAATGTTTATATATTAGTTTTTGTACATCAGTTCTGTTGATTGTCCCATTGAAAATGCATGGCCTCTCTATTTAAGTTGGCATTCAAAATAGGCTGAAATGAATGAATTTGTATAATACCTTCATTGTTGTTATCAGTTGATAAGTGACACATGTTAGGGCGAGAGGTACTTCAACTGTAATGTAACGAGATACCGCCCTCTTGAGCTGGCCTTCAAATTTAACGTCCTGGCTCTGTGACGTCACTTGCTCCGGAGAAGAAGCACATTTGTCGCCCGCTACGTCAGAGGGCTTGCTTGAGACTCCACTTTTATCATTTGTAGAATTACCACCTTCCATGAATCTACGAATGAGAAAAGGTCAATTACAAACTATATAGCCTTTAAACTCCTTTTAAAAGTATTCTGAATATAGTTTCAGATCGGGGGGGGGGGGGGGTGGGTAAGGAAGATTTTTTTTTTTTAACTCAACACACAGCCCACCCCCCCCCCCCCCTTGAGCAACAACACAACATGAGAGGGGGGGGGGGGGGTTAACCCCCAAAACACCCCCTATGTACGCACCTGCCCACACAACCCTCACCTTCCCCACAAACATTATGCTTGCTACCCTTTAAGTTGAAATAAAGAGACTCACCGCTGATTGTCCATCTAATCCTCTATCATGGAATAGGAGTGTTTCTCAGTGGAGTGAGTCACAACAATGAAGGCCTCAGGCTCGGGTCAACTCGTGATATACTTTGCCCTGTTATTGGTATCCCACCTACATAATTATGAAGCATGAAAAGTTGAAATAGTTTTTTTCTCACACAATTATTTTTATGAAGTGATCGTGAGAATATGTCTAAAGAGTTATATAACTTATAATTAACCCATTGGCATTTCCTACTGGAACCGGGTGGCTCTTGTATTAAGCCTATGGGAATTTGAGTAACTAGGGGTTAAGGTTCTGAGAAGATATTATAATCAAACAACCATTTCGTCACAATTACTTCATGGAAAGATGTACGAAATATTATTCCGACTTTATGGGCGACAGCTATAGTGTACTCAGGCGCGGATCCAGGATTTCTTAGGGGAGGGGGCCCAACTTTTTTTTTTTTTGCTCCCGAAAATTTGAAAATCGCGCCGGCCGAAAAGTCGCTCAGTGGGGGAGGGGGGGGGGGGAAGTTGGTGGCGGGGGGTGGGGGGGATGGGGGGGGGGGGGGGGTAGTGAGCACATTTTTCAATTTTTTTTTTCAATTTTCATCCCCCCCCCCTTGAGCGCCAGGTGGGGGGGGGGGCCAACCCCCCCAAAAGGTAAAAATCACGTGATTTTACATGATTTTTTTCTCAAGGGGGGGGGGCGGGCCCCCCGGCCCCCCCCCCCCTGGATCCGCCACTGAGTGTACTACAGACAAAGTGATGCAAATGTCAAATACCATGCACTTGATCGATTTTCTTGCTTTTTCATGGAAAGATGTACGAAATATAATTTCAACTTTATGGACAACATCTATAGTGTGCTAGAATACAGATACAGTGATGCAAATGTCAAGTACCACTCGATATTCTTGCTTTTATACAGGAATATTGAAGCATATAATGAAATAGTTGGGAACTGCTTTGCTGTGCTAAATGTGTATCGTTAACACAATTTGTGCAGTGGCGTAATGAGCAAAAACGTTTGGGGGTGCTGACAAAAAAAAATTCCTAATCACCTTACTCTGAATTACGTTTCTCAAAGTGGGGTCTAGGGGCAAAGCCCCCGAAGCTCAAGGGGTATGGGCATCAGTGGCGGATCCAGGAATTTCTTACGGGGGGGGGGGCACAAAATTGCATGGGGTGAAATATATGTAAAACGATGAAGCAACAGAACGAGGCTTTAACGGCAAGGGAGTGAAGCATTTGCAATTTTAGAACCAAATTAGACGCATTTTCAGGCACTTCCTGGAGTAATATGACGTAAAAGTGCTTTCTCCTACCCCTTCCAAGAGTAGGGATCTTTTGCAATTTGAGAACCACATTTGGCGCATTAATGTCCACCGGCACTTCATGGAAAAAAAGAGGCCCTCTGTTTGGTTAGAAGTTAGAGAAAAGTGATCTATCACGTCGTTAGACGTATAAATTATGCTTTGATGCCGCACAATGCACAAAGACGGTGGTCCGGTACTTCACCAGTAGTACTTGCAAAAATTATCTCGAGTGTATAAACTGTGTCGTTATCAGGGGCGTCGCTAGATCTTTTTCAGTGGGGGAGGGGGGGGGGGTGGAGTCCGCCGATTACCGACAAAACGAGCCACCAATATTATTAGCGACAAATACAAAAATTTCAATGTCCAAATGTCTACAAATTTAACCCTTTAAACCCGGGGCCAGGAACTAAGTTATTTTTCAGTTTTCCCCTCTCGCGCGAAGCGCGAAAGCTTTGACACTTAATTAAATGATTAGAGAAAGAAGACGATCTTTGACACTTAATTAAATGATTAGAGAAAGAAGACGATCTCGACTCTCAAAGCTTGTTTCACCCCTCCCGCGCAAAGCGCGGAAGCTATGACCTTTAATTTAATTATTAGAGAGAGAAGACGATTCATTGTACCGGTCCCGACTCTTCATCCTTGTCTGAATTAAGTTCCCCCCCCCCTAAGCGCGGAAGCTTTGACGTTTCAATACATTAAATTATTACTCTTAATCCTTGTCTTAATTCATTTCGCTCATCCCGCGCGAAGCGCTGAAGCTTTCACGTTTCATTAAATTATTAGAGAAAGAAGACGATTCGTTGTATCGTGTTTCGTTTTCGTTCTACACTGGGCCCCTTAACGGTATATGTGCAGTGTTACATGATGTAAGTATGGAACGCTCGTTCTTAAATCTGTGAATGCTCAGCACGAATGGTGGGTAGCATGTTATCTCCCGACAGTGCTTTGCACAGTAGCTTCTGGAAAGGAATTAGTGTTACTGTTAGTGGCCACTATAAGGCCCTTAGTGACTATAAAAAACATATGCTTCCTGGCTATTAGTGGGAATGGGTCAGTTAGCAAGAAATAATGGAGAAACTATAGCATTTTGTTGAAAATCATATGATATCACGAACATTTATACATTACTTGTGAAAATAAGTCATGGTTCAATTTTTTTTTTTTTTGGGGGGGGGGGGGGGCTGGCGCCCCCAAGCCCCCCACCAGTACGCCAGTGCACATGTGGGTAACGTTATGGAGGCCTATACATGAATTATGTACATATTAATCATGCACACGTTACACGCTAGGACCCTGACAGAAACTTGATATGATTAAAAAGTTACGATAACTGTTAAAAGCTTCTGAAATGGTGGCATCTGATTGGCTGAGAGCAAATTTGTTAAAGAAATTTAGTATTTGATATTGATAACTAGTTTTATGAAACAGGGCCCTAGGTCTTCGACGGTTTATGTAAACGGGTCAACGGGTAGTGAAAGAAATAGATATATATATATATATATATATATATATATATATATATATATATATATATAAGGGTGGGGGAGGAGGAGGAGAGCGAGAGAGAAAGAGAAAAAGAGGGGGAAAGAGATAGAGAGAGAGAGGGAGTGAGAAATAGAGAGATGAAACGAGAGAGAAAAAATAATGTGTAGGAACCACGTAGTTTGTTCACGCGGGAGGAGAAATTAGCAAAAAGGAGAAAAATTTCATTTTCAATGCCAGTAATGAAGAAATAATTTTATTTATTGTATATATTCTTGCAAATTTTAATCAAAAGAAAGGTTATCAAATGAGCCTGATTGTAGGAGCAGCTCCCACATTTTTCAATCTCACTAAAGAAATGAACAAAATGTTATTGGCCTGGTATTTAAGTCTGTTCGCCTCCGTGACCCTAAATATACTGCAATAAATGCGCAGGGCATAACATTTAATGGTCACAAAGACGAACTGAGACTTCACATAAATAATAGACAAGAAATAATTCATTCACTTTGTGTGCAAGAAACTTAGCTTAGAAAACGAACAGTTTGATATAAATAATTATGAAGGAGTTTATAGAAATATAAAAACAGGCAGATTAAACTTATAAAAAAGCAGAAACACGAAGTTGCAAACCATCCAGAGACTCCTATTAAAAATTGCGTTACTGAATAATTAATTATGTGATTACAAATCTTTCTTCTCAGTTTTCTTATGTATAATTGATTTTCTTATAAAACTGAAGATATGGCGTATATATATTCAACACTGAATGAACGCCATTAAACTATTACCAACAACAATGTATAGATACATGTACAGAAGTATTACGATTTGCCGTTCGCAGAGGCAGGCATGTATGCAACAGTGTTTAAAAGGTAGGCCTTACCTCAAAATTCTGCCTCACAGCTGAATTCACAGTATACAAGTCACGTATCACATGTCTATACCCAAAGAAGTATCATTACCAACCATGGATATATATACAAAAACGAATACTCTATAATATTATACTGGGCCTATATATAGTTTTATACAACGCCTACTAAGATTCTTGCAACCTCATTGGTCAATTCTTGATCACATGACATGTGCTAAAAGTACTGTTGAACGGCATCATTCTCCAGCCGTGCAATTCCAGTTGATTATTTCGCACCATTGCACGCTTACGTCACTAACGATGTACAAAGTATATTGTGAGGTAAGTAAAGTCACCGTGCAATGGTGCGAAAGGATCAACAGAAATTGCACTCCGCGTAACAATAAACATAAAGCATGGTACGCGCATGTACACGTCCCTCCTCAATTTTTTAGGGGGGGGGGGGTCGTCCCCCCTCAAATTTTGAAAAAGTGCCAACAAAAATGTATAGCAAATCTGGAGGGGCCAAGAGTGCAGCGTTTAGACAAATACATATGCAAAAATCTCCTCACTCGGTAGCTACGCCCCTTTGTATAATATCCTTCAAAATGTACAAGTAAATACCGAGAAAAGTAAAGTGTGAAAAAAGTATATTGCTTGTTTTTATACTATTGTTTTGCTAAGGAATGTAATTTTTTTAATACAACCAAAACTTCAAAAACTTGTGATGGCCTTGCCGCTTCCGTCACCTTCACCCCTCTCATTCACTATGCTCCCTCGCACTTGGGAGAAGTCCCCCCTTCCAAAAATAAAATTCAAGCGTGGTTTATTTCTACTTCGATACCAGTGATTTACAAATTTTGCTAAAATGACATTTTCCCTGAGCTTCCGGGGGCTCTGCCTCCTGGACCCCAACAAGGGCCCTAAGGCGAGCCCCTGGTTGCTTATCTGACCGTAATTAAATGCCTAAAATGCCTGACCTTTGAGTGCTCTGTCCCTGGACCCCACCAAGGGCTCTAAGGCGGCCACTGGATGCTCATCTGATCGTAATTTAATGCCTAAAACCCCTGAGCTTCTGGGGCTTCGCCCAATAGACCCCGCTCCAATTAATTACCTGCATGTCAGTGCATGTCACAAATAAGGTATCAAAATATGCTCATCTGACCTGAATTAAATGCCTAAAACCCCTGAGTTTCATGGGACTCCGCCCCTTGACCCCGCCGAGGCTTTGCCACTGGACCCGACGCTAATTTACGCTCCACTTGCTTCGCTCTACCTGATCGTATATACTTTAGTCCCCCCTCCCCACTTTGAAAAACGCTGCCAGGGCCTGCGTAACATGTAAGAGTAGTGGTGATGCGGATTTTTTTCTGCCCCCCCCCAACGTTTTTGCTCATTACGCCACTGCTCTCTCGTCCCACGCATTTCGTCTCCCCCGGTCATGAAAAAGAAATCGCCGCCATGGGAGCGATTAACAATTGCCATACAGGGCAGTGGAAAATAATCTCGAAGAATTCAACTCGCATGAATTTTTTTTATGACACTTAATTATCACTGGAAGGCTTTTGAGCTGTCAAATTGACCGGAAATAATTATATATGGTGTCAATTAAGAGGTCGATGTCTTGGTCGTATAAACGCAAAACCAGAGCGCGTGATCCAGCCGGTTATATCCAAGCTAGGTCATTTAAGAATGCCTCAAATTCTAGATTTATTAGTCGCTTGATATCTATTCGTAAATGGCCCGTATTCTACATTTCTACTAACCGATTCACTTCAACCCGAGTTTGCATAAGTACAAAAAAAAAATCACGTTTAACAAAACGGAAACGTAGACCTCAGACTAACTTCCTTCATTAATTAAACTTAAGTGACTCGGTAACATTGCCTCAGATTCTGAAACAAAATCCTAGATTAAGCTTATGCTGCAATGATAATTATAAACCTTTAGGCCATGCAGTTAGGAACCCCATAACTTTTATAAGCCGATCGCCTGTCTGATTATCAAGATACATTCTTTTACCTAACGGTTTTTATAACACTACAGACTATTGGGGATAATGAGTATGGTAAAACCGGTCACTGAAAGATTTTTGATTTGTTAAGGCACTTCATGATTATTTTGAAGCGCAAGTTGTTTAGGGCTTCAATATTATACCATATCATAGACACTGATAACACGTAGGGTCATGCATCTCAGATTTAACATTGTTAAACGAGGCCTTTAATTAAGGGAATGCTTGTGACGTGAATATGAATTATGGAATGTTATAACACGTGGATTCTAATCAAATGATTGGTTGAAATCGTACAAGTGACCAGGCATTTATTTTGCATAACGCGTAATCACGCGTAATTTGGGTAATGACCGGTCATTATCCAATGGTAATGACCGGTCATTATCAAAATCATGTTAACAAACATAATTTTATATGAAATGCAAATAAAACATACAAATAAAACATAATCTTATAAAACAAATAAAACACATCATTTTGTTCGGGCATTAGTAAAATTACCCACACTTGGTAACTTCAAAACAGTCTAAACGCCCGATCGACTATCGCCTCGGTCGTGTTAGACTGTTCCAAATGTACCCCGTGTGGGTAATTCTTACTAATGCCCTCACTGATGTGTATTATTTGTATAATACACGCCTAAACTACAGCTAGTACAACAACAACAACAACAACAACCACAACAACATGAACAATAAGAACAGCAAGTGACACTGCTTGCGCATAATTGCGAGAAATGTGGTATACTTGTGGATATATAAAGAAAGTTTAGAAAAAGAAAGGAAATCTACATAATTTTAACTTACTTTAGTATAATCTTTTAATTACGATATTTGCACATAATTCAGTAAAGACATAACTTTGCAATAATGAAATTAGAGCATCATTTTGTACATACACACTGATGAAAGCAAGGTTAACGAAGAACGACTTTTCTCGATTAAGTGTCAACAAGTATCACCACAACCTATAATTATCAACGTGTATATCACAGTGAAAATTAATTGTTTAGTGAATGACTTCTATTCTCGTCCAACTTAGTTTAAGGAGAACTCAGTCAACGTGGAAATTAATTAGTGAATGATTTCTTTTCTTGTCCAACTTAGTTTAAGGAGAACTATGTCAACGTGGAAATTAATTATTAGGGAATGATTCTTATTTTCTCGTCCAACTTTGTTTAAGAAGAACTGTGTAATAAATGAACTTAATTAAGAGGTCTGCTTTTGGTTTCAGGCTTTTCTTGAGGCACAACGCATAATTATGTGGTTATCAGTCAATGGTTTCTATACTTTGCCTAGATCACCGAGATCTTTTTGAAGCGGCCATATCAGGGGTGTCAGGTTTCAGTATGTTTTGAGTAGGCCTAACCCTAAAGGGCTAGACTAAGTTTGGGGTTTCGATTTCATTATCACATATTATGAATATAGCCATTATGAACCTAACCCATGAATCTTTTATACGTGTATCTATGTGCCCCGAAACGTAAGAGGTTTCAATATTTGGTTTAATTGAGTGTAAATGTATTGACCAAGTCCTATATCTCAAAGTCCAAAAACGTTCCGGCGATTTATAAATTTGACCCAATTGATACAGATTTATGAAGAAATTGTCATAAACGTTTTTTTATTGGGGGGGGGGGCAAGTGTGGGGTTTCAATTTTCTTTGCTTGATTGTCGAGCCTATACCAGACATGAGAATAAACATAATAATCTGTTTTTTATGTTGAGGAAGAAAAGTGGCATTTTATACTCCAAACTATGAACTGATAACAGAATAATATTTATATAAATTTTATATCAGTGGCGGATTTACGATTCTCTGACGGGAGCAGGGGGTGGGGGGGGGGGGGGGGGGGAGGAGGAATCCTTCTCTGACGAGCAACATATATAGAGGGCCATTTCTGACTTCGCTAACGGAAAAGCATGTTACCTGATTACCACTTTGAATAGTGACAACACTAAATATTAATTATTAGGATCTCTGTCCAGTAGTGCCGTGTTTGTGCCATCGAACTGGATCGACCAAATCAATTGATTTATAATATATATATATGCAATATTTTTTCCCGTAACATGAGAGTAATTTTAATAGTTTCATACTATTAATTAAATGTAATGTTAACTGTTATTGTATAATTGTTTTAAATGGGGGCACGCTACAAGCGTCCTATCTCGCACCCCGGGGCAACGTGTCTGACACGGCCGATTGTAGCAACTACTCCTTCACTCGAACTGGATCGACCAAATCAATTGATTTATAATATATATATATATGCAATATTTTTTCCCGTAACATGAGAGTAATTTTAATAGTTTCATGCTATTAATTAAATGTAATGTTAACTGTTATTGTATAATTGTTTTAAATGGGGGCACGCTACAAGCGTCCTATCTCGCACCCCGGGGCAACGTGTCTGACACGGCCGGTTGTAGCAACTACTCCGAAGATCAAGATTACATTAATCTTGATCTAAGGAGACACGAACGAACTAGTGACTGTCTTAATCGCAACTTAGTATACCAATAGCAACTTTGTACGTAAGAGACTGCAAACCTGTGATTGATAGAGATGACTTGTGATTGATTTGGATAAATCGCAACTTTTTGTATAAGATGAGGCCCAGAATATCACAACAAGACAACAAAATGAAATTATCAGAATAAAAATAAATATGACTTGGATTTGACTTTATTTGTTACATAATAGTATACACCGTACATTCGATATTTGAGTTATGTACATTGCCAAATGTAATTGAGAATATACGTAAACATTTTGGCAGTGTACAGTACGTACAAAATATACATATATAACTATAATGCTTCATAAAAATATAGTAAATATTTGGTGAGTTAAGAATTCTATAAAAACGAGTAAACTACGTCAGGTTCTATCAATCAGCTAGAGACTGGTATCAAAGAATGTGTATTTTTACATTTTTTTAACGTTAATGTTACCTTTTTGGGAGATGCAAATTTTCAAATTTTCGAGGGCCCCCCCCCAAAAAAAAAACGAGTGCTCACTAATTACCCCCCCCCCCCGAGCGAAATATTGGCCAGCACGACTTTCTTATTTCAGCACACTACATTTCAAATTGATTTAAAATTTGGGCCCCCACCCCTACAAAATCCTGGATCCGCGCTCTTAGGGAAGGGTGTGTAGATCAGATGGGGCCCATCATACTTGTCTTCATCCGTATTCTTTTTTTCTTCTTCCTCTGTCTCCCTTTCTCTCTTGGATCTTTTTACTGTGTAATCATTTGATGGGGGGGGGGGGGGGGCGTACCCCCATCACAATGTAAATGACCGCTGTTAATCTGCATGTGGTCGTGCGGTGCTGGGGAAAATGGCAACCTCCTACCACAGCGCATGGGTGTATGAAGAGGGCCTATTGGGCACTTGTTTGTCCTTTTGAGAATAAATTGTCTATCTATATGGTGGCTCCTTAGGGACACGCAAACGCAACAATTTGACGTATACCTTTGCAACAATTTTTTTGTCTTTCACGTTCAAGACGTGAAAATCCACAAAATTGACGTACACCTATGCAAGGGTTTTATTGTCTGTTTACGTCCAAAACGTGAAGAAGAAAAAATCTGCGTCCAATATTCACGTCTGCGCGTCCCTTTTGGGAGACGCAGACGTGAATATCGGACGCAGATTTTCATGTCTGCGTGTCCCTTCAGGGCCATTGAGTACAGACAAACGAAAACAATTACCAGGCAAAGGTATACTTCAATTTTGTGGATTTTCACGTCTTGAACGTAAAAAACGAAAAATATGTTGCATAGATATACGTCAAATTTTTGCGTTTGCGTGTCCCTTAGGAGCCACCTACCCCCGTCCAGTTTAGACACGAAAAGTCCACTTCATTCGGTGACACTTCCATTGCGTAACAAAACAAGTTAATTGGCGTTATTGTAGATTTCCATTGCGAAAAAAAGTAAACGTCGATCACGACACATTGCCAGATGTCCGATTGATTGCTTTGTGACGTCATTGTGCTTCACTGTGTTCTTCAATGTTCTCCCTATTGATCACGTGATATTTAACTTCTCTTCTATGCCTGCACTGTAGGATACTGTAAAAGAGGAGTGAGAGAGAATAGAGAGAGAGAGAGAGAGAGAGAAAGAAAATAAGACACTATAATAAAATGAATGTATACAGGCTAAAATGAAACTCGGCTGGTCTCACCACTGCAAAAAGAGTCTTATTCTAACAATGAGCTATCATTAGTGCATTGATCAGAGAAAAATGAAGGGCAAAGATGTGCAATTTGAAACACATGATTCAATGACGGCTGCACAAGATGGGTTATTTGACTGTGCCAACTCAATAAGGGAGTTTACAGATACAATCTGCGCATGGGCAGATAAAGGTCATTTGTACCAAAAAGGTAAAACCCACCAGAGATGAATACTGGATATGCGCTCATGAAAGTTATGTACCATTATTCATTTATGCACCAACGGTACATTCTATGATACGCAGGTGGAAGTATTCTTTTCAAGAGGGCAAACAAAAGGTGTTCATGAAGCACATCTAGAACTTTGGCAGTTATTATTCTAAGATGCTCAAAGTGGAACTTCTCCCTGTGTAAAAGATCTGTGGATATTTGGGGTCATTTGTACCATGTGCTATCTGTAAACTCCCTTATATCAACGCTATTCAACAATATAAAAACCAAAGCAAATAGAAAACAGTAGGTCGAGAGAGAGGGAGGGAGAGAGAGAGAGATCTAGAGAGAGAGAGAGAGAAGGAGGCAGAGAAAGAGAAAGAAAAAGAGAAAGACATATACAACTAAAGTGTGATAGAAAGATAGAGATAGAGAGAAAGTGAGAGAGAAAGTGAGAGAAAGAGAGAGAGAGAGAGAGAGAGAGAAATAAAGAGAGAGAGAAAGATAGGGGCAGAGAGAAATAAAAAGACAAAGACAAAGACAAATAAAGTGTGATAGAAAGAAAGAGACAGATAGAAGGGAGAGAGAGAGAAAGAAAGAGAAAGAGCGAGAGAAATAAAGAGAGGTAATAGAGATAGAAAGAGAGAGAGAGAGAGAAATAGAAACATAGTGCGAGAGAGAGAGAGAGAGAGAGAGATAGGAACACAGGGAGAGAGAGGGAGAGAGAGAGGGAGAGAGAGAGACATAGAAATACAGTGACAATCAGAGAGAGAGAGAGAGAGAGAAAAGAAGGATAGATTGTATAAAGAAATCAAATTACCCGACGCAGACGGTAGGGATGATCTCAAACGCTGCACTGAAGAAGAAGACCAAAGGTGGATAAAACGAGACGGTCTCTGAGTAAATATTATTCAGGATGATGGGTGTCAATAAGGTCCCTATACTGTCCATGCATCCGACAAACGCCAACATCAGACCTTGAATAAGGATAACAAAAACATCAATTTTTCCCCCAAAATCTAATCAT
The DNA here is from genome assembly GCF_000002235.5 of Strongylocentrotus purpuratus. Lineage (NCBI taxonomy): Eukaryota > Metazoa > Echinodermata > Echinoidea > Camarodonta > Strongylocentrotidae > Strongylocentrotus > Strongylocentrotus purpuratus. The sequence goes on along the minus strand of NW_022145606.1, from coordinate 43,788,461 downwards.
TTTATCCCTAAAAAGTCTGGGGAGTGACTTCAACGTATTTATCCAGGGGGTGGGGAGGGGGGGGGGGGGCGGGCCCCCTCCCGTAGCCCCAAAACAGGTAAACCTTTTTTTTTAAATAAAAAAGAAGACGGATCCCCTCCCCCTAGCGCAAGGGAAGGGGGGGGGGGGTTGATTCGTCGCTAAATATTTTCTCACGAATTTGAGAAGAAAAAAACTAGCGCTCCTTACCCCCCCCCCCCCCCCCCCCACTTATTCGTCGTTTTTACGAAAAGTAAAGCTGGTCAAAATAATAATAAAAGCTCAGAAACTGAAGGAAATCTTTGCAGAATAACTGCTCATCTCTCTCCCCCCACCTTCTGCCACAACAAGGAAGTCAGAAACGCTTTGTTTTTCCAAAGCATTTTTTTTGTATTCAATCATTCTTGAGCAAGAACAAAACAACAGATTTGAACAAAGTACATGTTAATGACATACCGGTGAAACAAAGATTGTTACATCAGTTGCACATGTTTCTATTAATATCAAGTAATGCAACAAATGTATTGCGTTTGATAGAAAGAACCCGCTCAACTTCATTACAACCTTTAAGCATCTTCTTAAAATAATTCAAAGATAGCCGTTCCCTTTTGTATTTCGCTGAGAATATATACTGTGTTTTGCATATAAAATGACAGAATTAAAGGAAGATTGCGTACTATCTGGGAAACGCTTGCATACAACTTTTTCATAAGTGAGTCTCTGTTTATGCATACCTCTTTCATGTTCACTAGCTAGCTTGGAGAGTTGTGATCGTACGACAGGGAAACATATGGCGCCAAACACCCCGATACCGGCAGCTACGGAAAGAAAAAGAAAAGGCAATTAGTCATATTGGATTCAGTTGAACATCTAAATAAAATAAAAAATTGAAAATAATAAGAAGAAAACAAATCTGAGTCAATTTCCATAAAGAATGAAAATGTGTATTCCTTTCGTTTTCGTTTGGAATTGTCAATTTTAAGCTATATCAAAGACCATTCTCCGAACTGAAAAATGAAATGGATGAATTATAAATCAACGGAGAGGTGATAAGCCATACATTACAATGATATCAATTATATGCCATTTTAGTGTCTGTATAAGGAGTATCAGCTCTTTGAAAACTCAAAATCTAAAGCTTTGGAAATCGGAAGTTGTCGACCTAAAAACTTGCTATCGACTTGACGACATCATCTTGTGTGTAGCTAGTACGCATTATGATATTCACAATGACTTTGCATTAATTAAGCATGGCTCATCGCCTCAGCTATTAAGCCATTATAGGTGAACCGGTCGCGTCATATTTTTTCGTGACACGGTGAGCCCAGATTCCAGTATGAACTCATTTTCATACATAACAAGCTACGTAAGCTTGCAAAGAGGTCACAAACAATTGGGCCCGAATTCACAAAGGAGGTTTGTCGACAAACCGAGGTTTATGTACGTCACATGACGCGTTTTGACCCGTTTTTTTACAAACCTGGTTTGTAAATAACAAAAGGAGGTTTGTCGAAACGAAAGGAGGTTTGTCGACAAACGTCCTTTGTGAATTCGGGCCTTAAGGCCCGGTCACACAGAGGGGACGCATGGGGCACGCACGGCCAGCGCATTGGAAATTTGCAATTTTGGCCAGTGCGTTGTCGTGCGACCAACTTTTGTCGAAGCTACAACGAGCTGACACCAAATGCATAGCGTGTTGCTAGCGCGCTGAGCGCATACAGGGCGCATACAGGGCGCATAAAGGGCGCATACAGTGCGCATACAGACCGTACACAGAGCGCACATGATAACAACTTCCACGAATGCACAGCGTGTTGCTAGCGAGCTGGACGAATGGTCCACGCATGCACCGCGTTCTACGACGCACGGCCAGCGCATTGGAAATCGGAAAAGGCCGTGTGCCTAACTTTTGTCATAATTTTGGAAAAGCTAGCGAGCTGACACAAAATGCACGGCGTGTAGCTAGCGCGCTGTGCGTATACAGGGCGTGTGCTCCGCGTATGTCTGGCGCTGGTCTAGCGCGCTCCACGCATGTCTGGCGTGCCTTTGGCGCGTACATTCATGCGTCGAGCTCCGCGCACACTTTTGAGCATGCTCAAAAAATCCCGACGCACACAGCGAATGACGACGAATGCATAGCGTGGGTCCAGCGCGCTCGACGAACGAGTAACGAATGATGACGCACGCCTAGCGAACGACAACGCACTGGTTCAAATTGCAAATTTCCAATGCGCTGGCCGTGCGTCCCCCATGCGTCCCCTTTGTGTAACCGGGCCTTAAGACTTTGATTATTTATTGCTTTGCCTCGCTATTTATAAAGGTAAAAAAAAACTAAATAAACTGAGATTTGAACCCTCACGGCAACTCCAAAGTTCTATTAGTAACACGCTGTCCTTACCGATTGAGCTAACGATGGGTTGATGAAAGATTGATTTGTATAATTACTATTATCCTATTGACCATCCTACCGGATTCCACGTGCGCATGCGCTGGTTTCCTTCGCGAGTGCGAATGTTATGTCGTCACTGTAACTGCGGCAAATTTGGCCCATGTTGACCCGTAATTTGGAGGGGTGCGGAAAAATGTGCCATTGTGCAATAATGAAAGGGTATATCAAGTTGCATTTCCTAGGATAGGGTCTTTAAGACTTCATGTTCAGAATGTAGGCCTATTCATGTAATAATAATAATAATAGAGTATTTGTAATGCGCCAACTCCACATGACTAATATGTTCGAGGCGCATGGAGAAGAAAAACTATAAGTACACACAAATACACTCAAAAATGAACAACGACATGTAAAGTCATGTTTCCTTCCACACACCCGCAAACACTCACACTCTAACCCACACACGCTTAACCGGACGCGCACGCGCCCCTTTTCTACGTACACACAACACATAAACGTCTTTGCACAGTATTACTACACCGAGACACCCGCACGCGCGCGCCCACACCTGCACACATTACAGGCACACACACATTCACACACACACACACACACACACACAAACACCACTTAATCATCTTTGTTAGTGAGAGGGGAATTATACTTCAGTCTTTTTACTTACCTATAAATAATTGAAAACCTTTTTGTGCTAGAGCAACGATAAGAAAAAAAAGTCCGGTATTCCAGAAACTTAGCTGAAGAATCCAGTTCTCACTCAAAATACGACCTAGGACAGCACCGCTGAATATCATACCTGACGAGGAAAAAGGGTAAATAAAAGAATAAACTAACAAATGATAAATAAATAAATAAGTTTGAATACGAAGTAGAAATTTCACAAGAAATGCATTTCACTGTTGACAGTGAAGATAGAAAATATAACTTTTCCTGTCTCTGGCGTTCCAGTACTTTTTATAATCTAACTTCGCCAAACTATTCAGTGTTCACAGCCGGAAAGGGGTTAAAGCTGTGTCAAAGTATATGGGTGAACGCCGTTCCTCGGGGAGTAGTTGTCCTTGGGGGTAATTGTCCTCGGGGGGTAATTGTCCTCGGGGGTGGTTGTCCTCGGGGGGTAATTGTTATCGGGGGGTAGTTGTCGTCAGGGGTAATTCTCCGGGCGGTAATTTTCATGGGGGTAATTGTCCTCGGGGGGTTATTCTTCGGGGGGTAATTTTTCAATTCAATTCAATTCAATTCAATTTCGGTTTATTAATATCAACATAAACAATTTTCGGGGGGTAATCGTCCTACGGGGGTAGTTTTCCGGGGTAATTTTCCGGGGGTGACTGCCCAGAGGGTAATTGTCTGATACGAACAAAAACATACCCAAAGCTTTTCTTCATAAACCAAAGATGGTTTGTAGGGATACCATGAGCAGGTTAAAGAAGAAGAAGAAGAAGAAGAAGAAGAAGAAGAAGAAGAAGAATAAGAAGAAGAAGAAGAAGAAGAAGAAGAAGAAGAGGAAGTAGAAGAAGAAGAAAGAAGAAGAGGTGGAAGAAGAAAAGGAGAAGAAAGGACGAAGCATAGAAAAAGAAAAAGGGTAATAGAATAAGAAGAAAAAAAGAATAAAGAGAAGTAGAAGAAGAGGAAATGAAGAAGAAGAAAAAGAGGAAGAAATAGAAGACGAACCATTTGAAAAAGATGAATCAAACGAAGAGATGTGGAAGAGGAAAAAGAAAAAAGAAGAAGAAAAAGAAAGAGGAAAAGATACATACCAAGAGCTTGGATTGATAAACCAACGACGGTCAGAATAGAAACCATCAGAGGGTTGAAACAGAACGGTTCCCCGAGACTGTATACTATAGTTAATTGCGACTGGCACTTGGCTGTAATGACTATGCAAACCATGACAACCGTGTACATTATCACCTTTAATCGCCTGCCATTGTTGTTTATCTAGTTGATGGAAAAGAAAAAGAGAGAAGTTTAAAAAAGAAAAAAGAGTGACGACTTTTGTAAATCATGATTGGCAATTGGCCGTAATGATTACACAAATCATTACATTACATCCATATCTTGACACAACTTCTCCCTGGACATCCACCCCCGGATAACCACCCCTAGTCAACTACCCCCTAGGACAACTACCCCCTAAGACATATACCCCTTAGGACAACCACTCTCTAGGACGACTACCCCCGGACAACTACCCCCGGACAACTACCCCCTAGGAAAGTTTTCAGGTGGGTAGTTGTTCTAGAGGATGGTTGTCGTAGGGGGTAGTTGTCCGGGGGTAGTTGTCTTAGGGGTTAGTTGTCTTGGGGTAGTTGTCCGGGGGTAGGTGTCCCGGGGTAGTCGACCTAGAGGTTGGTTGCCCTAGGGGTACTTGTCCTAGGGGATAGTTGATTGGGGTTGGTTATCCGGGGTGGGAGGGGGGGGGGGGGGTGGATGTCCGGGGTGTAGGTGCCCTATAACCCATTACATCATCACCTTCAATTTTACTAATTATACTAGTAATAATGATAATAATTATAGAAATAATTAATAGTAATAATAACAATAATGATAATAATAATAATGACAATATTGATGATAATAATATTAATAACAATAGTAATAATGATAATATTTATGGTGATAATAATTATACTGATAATAATAGTAAAAATCCTAAGAATAATGATAATAATAAAGAAGAGTGCGGAAGTAAAAAGGTATTTACCCTGATTATATCAACAATCCCAGATACCAACACCCTTACTCCTACACTTTTTCTTCTATTCCGTCTATCCACCGTTTCTATCAGGACGTTAGGAAGAACGGTATACACAAGTGACGCTAGGGCGCAACCAAGAGCCAGCCATAGTGGTGCTAGGTACTTTCTGAACGAGTGATCCGGACTGTACTGCAATGCCGTTCCAAGGGAGATCTGCCCTGCACCCATACCTTAGAGATGCAATTTTGGAAAAAAGAAATAGTAACAAAACGAGATTAAGAAAAAGACATAGAATTATCAGTGGAATCTAAGTTAAAATGGGGGGAGGGGGAACTGCCCATTTTGTGAGAATTAAATAACAACAACTTTTTCCCCTCTAATCATTTTTCCTTACAAATACAGTCTGTATTTAAATGTTCTCAAACCTAACACAGAATAAGCAAATGTACAAAATGATTGATACGTACATTTGACGAAGAAAGGTAAAATAAGAAACAAGATTCTAGTAGTTAGATTTAGGTTGGTAGTTAGGTTGGACGTACCTCCATCTATATATCAAAATAAAATAAAATATATATAATCAAGGTAATAGTGCCATTATGGCCTTAGGTGGTAAATATCCTTTCCCTGAGTCGACCTGAAACTTTTGCATTTACATTTCCAGTCATCTGTTTAAACTACTCGACTACTATACTTATTACTTTTGAGGGGATTCTGTGACACAATATTACGCTAGCTCTATCTGGACTACCGATATCAGTGCTCACAACATCAATGAATACCTACCGGCATCCGTTTAAAACCAGGGTGGATAGTGGCAAATGGAGATTACGCGTACATTAGCCTCTATTTTTTTGCTAACCTATGAAGAATATTGTCTCGAGAAAGATGATTCGTGGCGTCCTGGACTTTTCTGACGTCACATCCGCAACATAAGCCGCACCGGTCGAAAGAAGCAAGGCTTGACCTCCGGTCACGCCGGAGATAAAGTCTCCTATCAGCAGGTACTCGACCGGCGCTTGGTAATAGACGATGAATAGGTATACCGTGGATAGTAGACAGCTCCCTATGATGTTCAGACACAGAGCAGGTTTGCGGCCGAAGGTATCGCTCAGGGAACCGACAAGAATAGCCATGAAGACACCTGTGAGATAAAGAGATGAAATGATGGTGAACACGATCAGATGTTTGTCATCTTAATTACTTATTTTTTTCCAGGAACCTTATATTATACTAGCACTGCTTTTTAATAGGTTCCTCACATCCTACTTAATCTATTTTATGAATTGAGAATCAATGAGATGTGCTCATTTATACTACAATTGTATTATTTAATTTTTTAGTTTATATGTATGTCTATATTTTCTGTAAAATGTGGAACAATAAAACTTGAAACTTGAAACTTGAAAGACTTTCCCGAAATCAACACATTGTGCGAACATATGTCACTGACATTTGACATGATCCGAACATAATCTCTATATACAATACAATTATTAAGCCGTGACATTGGCTTGAAGTTGATTTTTAAAACTCTTTGTAATCGTGTTTATGACAGTAAGGAATTTGATATCTCCTCATCTTTAAAAAAACAACAATCTAAGGCAATTTCCAAGGCCTTATGTTTTCAAAGCAGCCACTGTAAAACGATTTTCGTAAGATGAGAGTCTAGATTTAGGAGAAATTAGTCTTTGGACTACTTTTCTTCTTGCTCAATTTAATAGCGCAGGTATAGCAAGCAACAGGAGTGACGCAAGAGACGTTATAAACATAAGAGTGATTACCCGGGATGGAATACGCTAGACCCAGGTAGAGAAGCCATGTGGAGGTTTCAGCCTGAATCATATCTCCGATATGGCTTTCGTTTAAATTTGTGCTTGGCCCACACGTCGATGCTGAGCTATTGTGGATCAGCGAATGATTGTATTTCGCTGAGAGTCGATCGTGGAGATATTCAGCCTGGAAGCAACGAAATAATGAAATTCAAGTTCAAGTTCAAGTTCAAGTTCAAGTTCAATTTTACTTAATTCCAGTTACTAAAAGCATGTACACATTCAAATCAGAAATACAGTACAGATTCAAAGCATTATACATGGAATCGAGGGTGGTTTAAAACACCAAGACGATCAAGTGGACTGTTTGTGATGAAGGTGGAATATTTTTGTTTACCCTAATTTATGGAATGATTTTGACAATGATTTATTCCTAATAGATTTAGGTAATGGTATGCATTCTCATATTTTATTGAATAACAATTTGCGAGTGTTCGTTTTGCGTGACTGCTAAAGCATGTGTATATGCTACTATGTTTATCAACTAGGGGACCTACGTCCTTAAGTCATAACTGACGGTAATGAGGATTAATGCCTCACAAAAGGGCACTAATATAGCACCTCGACACGGGTTTGATCCTGGAGCTTCACAATTACTAGGCCTTTGATTGCCCCTGAATCACGAAAGTACGCAGCGGGGGCTAGGGTAGGGTGCAGCCCCCCACAAATACAAAAAAACAACAGAAATGCAATAAATTATCAATAATTAATTGCATTTCCCACCGGTCCCCAACGGGAAAGATTTCTCTGTGTGGCCATGCCTTGCATGCCGTAAAATGCAATGCTTCTGCCGAGTTGTCTGACTACATTTACACGATGCGATTCTTACTACAACCTTTTAAAGCCCCACTGCACTACTGATAGCTACTTGCGCCCTCTATTTAGCAAACAATTCCTAATCGGTAACCATTGGTCCCCCATGATCCCCTTTTTCTTATGTTAATTGAGAGCTGATTTAATGAGATAACCATCCGTCATGCAGTGATCATGCATGGAGGTAATCCCTCCTAGCCAAACTAGTACAGTGGGGCTTTAAATATATCTATATTTGTTTTTGTACATCAGTTCTATTGATTGTCCCTCGATTTTGGAATGTATGGCCTGTCTATTTAAGTTGGCATTCAAAATAGGCTAAAATGAATATAATTGACAAATGTATAATACCTTCATTGTTGCTATCAGTTGATACGTGAGAACTGTTAGGGCGAGAGGTACTTCAACTGTAATGTAACGAGATACCGCCCTCTTGTGCTGACCTTCAAATTTAACATCCTGGCACTGTGTGGTTTGCTCAGCTGGAGAAGAAGCATATTCAGTGTGGTCTGCTACGTCAGAGGGCTTGCTTGAGACCCCACTGCTATTAATTGTAGAATTATCAGCTTCCATGACTCTACGAAAGAGAAAAAAAAATCAATTACAAACTATATAGCCTTTAAATTCCTTTGAAAAGTATTCTGAATAGAGTTTCAGATCATATGACCATGTACATTTACCTAATAGGGCGTCGATCATCAGACGGACATACCGTAGTGAAAAAAAATCAGTCATTAAGTAGACATCAGGCGCGGATCCAGGATTTTCCAATAGGGGGGGCCGGAAATTCGAAATTCGCGCAGACCGTTATTTAAACTTACCAATACTGACAAGGTCATATTAGAAGCACTGTACTTTAATAGTGTACTGGTACCTACAAGCGGGCACAATTATTTTGGAAAGGGAACATGCTCACGTCACATCTCTTGTCCGATATCAACATTCCCCGTTTTCAAGTTATGCTCGCGCGCAATTTTTTTGACATTTCCATCAGTGGGGGCTGAAGCCTCTTCCCCCAATATCTATTTCCTGGTTTAATAATTTGGCGAGTGAGCGGAAATTTGAGCTTATGTATGTTGTGAAAAGTGTTAATTGTCACCAAAATATACGAGATAAGATAAAACAAATGCATATTGGTAATTTTTAAATTTTCGGGGAAAGAGAGGCTGCAACCCAATCCCGCATTAACTGCAGGTGTTTTGAAATTAAATCAGACTCCCCAAAAAAAGTATTAACCAAAACGCACGAATCCTGTTTCAAAAATCCAAAAAATGTCAGCTTCAGAGGGGGGCACATCACCCCTCAGACTCCCTCTAAAAGTATTAACCGAATCGCACGAATCCAGGTAAAAAAAAAAATCAGCTTCAGAGCTAGAGAGGAACCCCCCCCCCCACACACACACACACACAGACACCCCCTGTGCACGCAAGCGTGAAATTAACGCTGGCGCTAATGCGTAAGCAGGGGCGGCGGAGCTATTTCCAAAGTGGAAAGCACCAACAAAAAAGGGCACCTACAAAGCGAAATCTCAAAGCGAAAATATACATTTTTTTAGACATTGGTATATACCCTTTCATTGTGATGCCATTATCAGGGACGATTTCAATATTTGTTTTTCTTTATATATCATACAAGATATATTGCTTAAGCATCACACTTTCGGCTGGGTGTGATTGTCTGAATATTCATTTGCGAGCGAGCAAAGCGAGCGAGAAAAAATGTAAGATCTGTGAGGTCGCAGAGTGAAAAATTACATCTTATAAAGAGGAAAAAACAAATCATGATGGGGTTATAAGCATCACGGAAGACTGAAAACACATTTTTTTTAAAGTGACATATTGTATCATCTATAAATGCGAGCGAGCGAGCGACCTTTTTAGGGGAAATTACTCTTAGTCGCTTTATATTAGGTGCAAGACTAATGATGAGCAGGTTAGGGGCACGTGCCCCCCCCCCCCCCGTGCCTACGTGCGAAAGGGATAAAGACACTTATTAGAAAAGAAAAGGAGCATGTGTCAAGGTACAAAGAGTAATTATCAAAGGTTCAAACGGGGCACTTCTTACACCTGAAAGGAGGCACTCACCAGAAATGAGATAGGGCACTTATGAGTATGGGAAATGGGCATTTGTTGACGGAAAAGGGGCATCCATCAGAAATTGATTTATCAGAGGTGAAAAGGGGCATTTATGAAAAGGGGATAGGTCCCTTATTAGAAAGGAAAAGGGGCATGATTCAAAATAAAAGGGCAGTTAGCAAAGGTGAAAATGGGCACCCATCATAGATGAAAAGAGTACTTATCAGGAGGGGAAGGGGTACTTTTCAAAGTAAAACGAGCATCTCTCATATTTGAATAGGGGCAATTATCGGAGGTGAAGAGCGCACTGAAGTAAAAAGAATTAACTTCTCATATATGAAAATGGTCATTTACCAGAGATGAAAAGGGACACTTTTTATTTATGAAGGGCCTCATTTTTCTAAATAGCCCTTATCAGATAGGAAAGGGGGCACATGTGTTGATGAAATGTGCGCTTATCCGAGTTAAAAAGGGGAAGGGGCACTTCTTTACAAAGTAAAAGTGGCCCTTTGGGGGGGGGGGGGGTACTTAAAGAGTGGGGCGAACTTTGCCCCCTACCCCTGCCACCCGACCTATCATCTGAAAATCCAAAATGATGTTGTAGGGGCCGGGCGCGGCTTTATCATGAGTGCTTTTATGTGAACTTCTTTTTTATAAATATATATTGTGCTGGATTCCGACCCAGATTGCACACTCTAAAATGATAGTAATCATCCCAATACGCTTGTAGTTCACGTATGCACCCCTTCCTCTTAATCCGTCGTTACCGTCACTGCCATTTACGTATGGCCGGCCGGCGTATTTTTTATTTACACGCTAGCGAGGGGAATTTCTCGATTAATTCCAATGAAACCGCTTAAAATTCCAATGAAACCGCTCGCGAAGAGTCTAGCCTAGATCGGAGAGCTCGCTAGTGCTATACGCTAGTGTGAATTTACATCCAGGAGAAAGTTTGCTTAACTTTTTCTTGAAACACTTGAACGGTTATGGAAACTGTTTGTGTTTCTAATCTCCAAATATTAATATAAAACATTTATTTCTACTGTGATATGTAAAGGCACGAACTTACGTTAATACATACCCAACCAAGAAGGTGCACCATGGTAATACATTTTAACAAACACATCAACATGTTACCTAGACAACTCATCACCATAGCCATAACCATAGCCAAAACCATAATGATACATGTAAAATATAGATTGAAGCAATTCTCGTCAGTTGGCTGTATCCTGAGTGTGATTTATATAATGGATTTTGAGTAACATTTGCATCTACCTGTAGTTGAAGAATAGATACAGTGTATAACATCAATTAAGTTGGAGTTCAATTGGAAGGAAGTAACGAGGAATATTAAAGCAAGGGAGACTGGGAGATGAGGAATGCAGGAAGTTAGAAATTGAGAGATTACTCGCGAGATAGCCTTGCATTAATGAATCCTTTATATAATGTTGTCTTGAGAGAAAGTAGACGATTTTTTTTAATATTGGAGATTAGTGCAAGTATTAGATATATTGGAAATAGAATTAATGAGAAATTTATTTTTTTATCAAGATCAATACATGGGGGGAGGGGGGGGGGGCACCATCAAAATAGGGCACTTTCTGGAATAAGATGCACCTACAAAGGGAAACATCAAAATGTAAATCTACCATATTAAGACATTGATAGACGTACGCGTAACGCATGTCACACACAGAAAAATGAGAAGAAAAGAAAGAATAATGTTTTTAAAAAAGAAGATAGAGGAAAAGGAGAGAGACAGAGAGAGGGAGAGAAAGAAAGAAAGAAAGAAAAAAGGAAGAACATGAAACTTTACTTTACACTTAGGCCTACATATTACATTTCCGACTGAGTTGGATCGACATGTGCTTAAGTAGTCTGCGGACAAAAGTACAACAATACGAAAACAGAAGTTATATGAAATTGTCTTTAAGAGAGAAAGAGAGGTTAAATTCTAAAATGAAATGAAAGGGGTTATGTGACTCTCAAGGAGGAAATTACAATTTCTATCGCTCATGACGACTATTTGGAATTTCCTAATTTTTTTAAAGTTCAAGAACTTCCTGGGGCTCCGCCCCATGCAAGACTCCCGGCAACAGCAAATTATTTACACAATTTCTTGCTGTCTGCTGCCTCGAGATCACTGGAGCGAAGAAAGGTAACATATAGCAAGAATCCCTATTCAGTGAAGGATTTATCCCTTTTATTATTAAAGACTCCCGACAAAGACTCTCCCCCTGCAAAATTGGAGAGAGTTTTATGTAGTTTAAGCTTCTAACAACCACGCCCGTGGACCTTTTATTATTTACACAAAGGTAAAAGTGTATAGCAAGAATCCCTATTCAGTGAAGGATTCATCTTTTTTTATGCAGATGCTTCTTCTACCATTCTTGACCAAAAGTGCGTTTCAAACTCAATGATATGGGCATCATCCCATTGAATGTTGTGTCCAGTGTTACGGGTTTGTTTTGCTACTTGCTGCCTAATCTGAGGGCTCTGTTGTGCTCTTTAAAAAGAGGACACAATAGGGGCAGCGCAATTTAAATATCAAGGAATGTATTAGAATTTATTTCTAAAATGAAATGAAAGGGATATTTGACTTTCAAGAGCAATAAAAACTCTAATCCATCCCTTGAAATTTAAATTGCACTGCCCCATTCAGTGTGCCATTTTCAAAGAGCACAAAAAGGCTTCAGATTGAAGATTCCATCTCATAAAATTGTCTATAAGAGAGAAAGAGAGCCTTATTTCTGAAATGAAAGGGCTATTTGACTTTCAAGAGCGATAAAAACTCTAATCCATCCCTTGGAATTTAAATTGCACTGCCCCATTCAGTGTGCCATTTTCAAAGAGCACAAAAAGGCTTCAGATTGAAGATTCCATCTCATAAAATTGTCTATAAGAGAGAAAGAGAGTTTATTTCGAGAGAAAAAATGAAATGAAAGGGCTATTTGACAAGAGCCCTTTCATTTCATTTTAGAAATAACCTCTCTTCCTCTCTTATAGACAATTTTCTCTCTTGAAAGTCAATAACCCTTTCATTTCATTTTAGAAATAACCTCTTTTTTCTCCTAAAGACAATTTCTCTCTTGAAAAGGCTCTGCCAGGCCCCTCAAGCTCTGCCATGTTGTATGGATCCATTAGAAAGCAAAATAAGCCCACTCAATAATTAATATATATTAAAACGCCATAGCGATTCATCCAAATAAGAAATCCACGTAAGAGGCATTTTGAAAGTTTTAAGAAAATTCCTTCAAATTCCAGGATATTGGATGTTATTTTTCAGGAAACTCTATTTAAACGAGTGGAAGCACTGGCGGTTCTGTTTTTTTTTAAAACTGTAACAATTCTCCTTGGATCAGATATAGACCAAAAACAAGCCTCATTATCTTCAGTATACAAGTGTCATTTCGGACCTTACAGCTTTCATAGAAATCGCTTCTGGACCGTCAAAGAAAAAGTTTGAGAACCCCTGGTCTACGCATTATACACAACAGGACCAACTTGACAACTTGACAAAAATTTGAGGGGGGTTCGACCCCCCCCCCCCCCCCCCCCCCCCGTACGCGCCTGCATGTGCATCCCTTCCTCCTTATTCCCTTATCCATCGTTACCGTCACTACCATTTTAGTAGGGCCGGCCCCCTCCTTTTAACGACTCCCAAGCCATCAAGAATGACCCCATAATAATCCATTATTTATGGATTACCATTCTGCCGTTCTTTGGAGGGGCCGGGCGCGGCCTTTTCAGAAGTGTTTCTACACTAACCTTTTCATGCACTCCGGCTTAACATAAACAAGCATGCTAAGATTTTTTTGAAAAGAAGCATAATTTAGACTCAGTTTCGCATAACCTAAAAATAAGAATACGGCCAGTCACCCCTCCCCCCTCCCCTCAATGCATCCGCCTTTACGCACCCCCCCTTCCCCTTGTCTTTCCCTTATTCGTCGTTACTGTCACTAATTTTTAGTGCCATTTCGTTGTCTTTCTTTCTCCCCGGCTCCTCTCTTCTTTTTCATTCCTCTTTTTTGAACGCTCTCTCTTTTCTTTACTTTTTTGTTCTCTTTTCTTTTATCTTCTTCTTTTTTCCCCCCATTTTTTTCCCCCTCTTTTTTCCTTCTCAATTTTTTTGCGCCGCCAATAGGGGGGGGGGGGGGGGGGCCGCGGCCGTTTCGGCCCACCCCTGGATCCGCCACTGGACATGGTCATTAGCATGACATTTGATCGCGTCCCGTTAATGTACCATGAAGGGTTAAATGTTAATACAACAAGTTGATATATGAGTACCCTCTCTCATTTAAATTACGCATGTCAATGAACTGGAATGCGCTTAACTCATTCTCTGTAATACATATTATGTTTGCACTTTTAATCAATATATCACAACATTTTACAGAGTTAAAGCAGACAAGGTGACCGATGAAGCAAACCTTTAAACTACGAAAAAAAAATAACAACAAACACGAAGGAACTTATGTACCTACACATACATACGCACAAACGTAGCACGCACACATATCTATGGTGGCCCTGAAGGGACATCGCGAATAGACTAAATCGTGAAAAATATGCGATAAAATTCACGATATCGTCAATTTTATCGCATATTTTTCACGAAGAAATTCACGAAATTGACGATATCGTGAACTTTATCGTGAACTTTTCACGATGAAATTGACGATATCGTGAATTTTATCGTGAAAAGTTCACGATATAAAGTTCACGATATCGTCAATTTTATCGTGTACTCTACCGTGTACTCTATCGTGTACTCTCCTGACGGGCGCTTCGTAAACAAAACCAGCCCTAGCTGGGGGAGACAGAGAGAAGGAAAAAAGGGAAAGGGAAAGAGAAGATAAAAGGAAAAAAAGAATAAGAAGAAGAAAAGAGGGAAACGGGGGGGGGGGGGCGAAGGGCTCTTGCCTCCTCCTCACTCCCCCCCCCCCGCTAAAAAATAAATAAGGAGAGAGAGAAGGGAAAGGGCAAGGGAAAGAAAATATAAAAGGAAAGAAAGAAGAGGAAGAAGGAAAGAGGGAAACGGGGGAAGGGCGAAAGGCTCTTACATCCCCCCCCCGCCAAAAAAATAAATAAGAGAGAGAGAGAGAGAGAGAAGGGAAAGGGAAAGAAAGAAGAGGAATAAGAGGGAAACAGGGAAAGGGCGAAGGGCTCTTGCCTCCTCTCCCCCCGCCAAAAATAAATAAGAGAGAGAAGGGAAAGGGAAAGAAAATATAAAAGGAAAGAAAGAAGGGGAATAAGAAGGAAAGAGGGAAACGGGGGAAGGGCGAAGGGCTCTTGCCTCCTCCCTCCCCACCCCCCGCCAAAAAAATAAATAAGAGATAGAGAGAGAAGGGAAAGGGAAAGGGAAAGAGAAGATAAAAGGAAAGAAAGAAGAGGAAGAAGAAGAAGAAAAGAGGGAAACGGGGGCGAAGGGCTCTTGCATCCCCCCGCCCAAAAAATAAATAAGAGAGAGAGAGAGAGAGAGAAGGGAAAGGGAAAGAGAATAAAAAAGGAAAGGAAGAAGAATAAGAAGAAAAGAGGGGCTCTTGCCTCCTCCCCCCTCCCGCATCAACAAATAAATAGGAGAGAGAGAGAGAGATAGAGAGAAGGGAAAGGGAAAGGGAAAGAAAATATAAAAGGAAAGAAAGAAGAAGAAGACGGAAAGAGGGAAACGGGGGAAGGGCGAAAGGCTCTTACCTCCCCCTCCCCCCTCCCGCCATAAAGGGAAAGAGAAGGGAGAGGGAAAGAAAATATAAAAGGAAAGAAAGAAGAGGAAAAAGAATAAGAAAAGAGGGAAACAGGGGCGAAGGGCTCTTGCCTCCTTTCTTTTCTTTCTTTTCCTTTCTTTCCTATTCTCCCTCTTTTTCGTTTTTCTCTTTCTTTCTTCTCTTTCCCTTTCCTTCTCTCTCTCTCTCTTATTTATTTTTTGGCGGGGGGCGGGGGGACGAGGCAAAAGCCCTTTGCCCCCGTTTCCCTCTTTTCTTCTTCTTCCTCTTCTTTCTTTCCTTTTATCTTCTCTTTCCCTTTCCCTTTCCCTTCTCTCTCTCTCTCTGATTTATTTTTTGGCGGGGGGGGGGGGGAGGGGGGCAAGAGTCCTTCGCCCTTCCCCCGTTTTCCTCTTTTCTTCTTCTTCCTCTTCTTTCTTTCCTTTTATCTTCTCTTTCCCTTTCCCTTTTTTCCTTCTCTCTGTCTCCCTCAGCTAGGGCTGGTTTTGTTTACGAAGCGCCCGTCAGGAGAGTACACGATAGAGTACACGATAGAGTACACGATAAAATTGACGATATCGTGAACTTTATATCGTGAACTTTTCACGATAAAATTCACGATATCGTCAATTTCATCGTGAAAAGTTCACGATAAAGTTCACGATATCGTCAATTTCGTGAATTTCTTCGTGAAAAATATGCGATAAAATTGACGATATCGTGAATTTTATCGCATATTTTTCACGATTTAGTCTATTCGCGATGTCCCTTCAGGGCCACCATACATATCCCCTCACACACACCCGCACACAACCCTTACTAGCTAGTCTGCAAGCACAAACCCTGCTCAGTCGTAAAAGTGAGTCTGCACTATAAGACTACTATAGGCCATGTACTGTAGCTGCTCCTGACCTATATTGACACAACCAGTGTGTGTGTGTGTAATTGGGTTTTTACAGACGTGTATCAATCAGATATGATTATTTACGTCTGGGACCGACCTTTAACATCACCATCCGAAAGACGTGACTCAGTTTCGAACCTGCGTCCTCGGCTGAATCAGTTTGTAACTTCCACTGTTAGCTGGATTACAGGCGCACGCCACAACGCCTAGTTGGTAGCTGGGCTAGACTTCTCTCAAGGCACAATGATTTTTTTGATTAAGTGTCAAATTAGGGTCTGTGCCTGCAGACTACTTATAGCTTCCCCTCCCCCACAAACAATTATGCTGGCTGCATGCCCTTGAAGATGAAACAGATATAGGTAGCTAGGCTCACCGTTCATTGTCCCTCTAATCCTCTATTGTGAAATAGGAGTGTTTCTCAGTTGGGTGAGTCACAACAACGGTGGCCTCGGGTCCACTCGTGATAGACTTTGCCCTGTTATTGGTATCCTACCTACATCATTATGAAGCATGAAAAGTTGAAATACTTTTTTTTCTCACACAACTATTTTCATGAAGTGATCGTGAGAATATGGTTTATTCTTGAGAGGAAGAGTTTATGTCTTAGCTCATAACTTCCTTGATTAATCTAAAGAGTTATATACATTTTAATTACCCCATTGGCATTGCCTACGGGAACCAGGAGGCTCTGTATTACGCCTATGGGAATTTGAGTATCCAGTTGTCAAGTTAGGGGTTAAGGTTCTGAGAAGATGTTATAATCAAACTTCATCTATATCATAAACCATATTGTCACAATTACTTTATGAAGAGATATACGAAATATTATCCCAACTTTATGTGTACTAGTATACAGACAAAGTGATGCAACATTTAATATCAAATAGCCTACCATTCGATATTCTTGATTTTTCATGGAAAGGCATACGAAATATTATTCCGACTTTATGGGTAACGGCTATTATGTGTAGTATACAGACAAAATGATGCAAATGTTAAATATCACTCGATAATCTTGCTTTTTCATTGAAAGATGTACGAAATATTATTCCGACTTTATGGGCAACAGCTATTATGTGTACTATAGTATACAGACAAAATGATGCAAATGTCAAATAACACTCGATACCTTGCTTTTATACAGGAATATTGAAGCATAATAGTTGTAAAATGCTTTACTGTCGTTAACACACTGCGGGTTATGTACATTATACGCACAGGTTACACGCTATAGAGCCCTGTTCAATAAAACTTGATATCAATAACAAGTTGCAATAAATGTTATAAGCTACTGAAATGCTGGCATCTGATTGGCTGAGAGCAAATTTATTAAAGAAATTTAGCATTTGATATTGATAACAAGTTTTTATGAAACAGGCGCTGGTCTCCGAGGTTTATGTAAACAGGTCAACGGGTAGTGAGGGAATTAGATACGGGTGTGGGGGGGGGGGGGAGCGAGAGAGTAAGAGAAATAGATGGGGGAACTAAGAAATAGAGAGAGAGAGAGAGAGAGAGAGAGAAAGAGCGCGAAAGACATAGAAAGAGAGAGAGAGAGAGAGAGACAAACAGAGAGAGAGAGAGAGAGAGAGAGAGACAAACATAAAGATATAAAACGAGAGAGACAAAATAATGTATAGATACAGTATTGCCGATCGCGAAGGCATATATTACCGTGCTAAAAAGGTATAGGCATATACGGCTGATTGAATTCTATCTCACCTCAAAATTATGTGCGTCACATCTGTATTCACAGTATACAAGTCACGTAATTACATGATGTCTATATACACAAGCAAGTATCATAACCATCAATGGATACATACATGTTATTCAAACAACGAATGCCCAATGCCAAAAAGATATCTCTTTGATAATACTGGGCTTATATATAGTCACAATGTACGTAATATACTCACCTCAATCAGGGACATGCTATAAACGTCCCTACGATATTGGAAGTCAGTGATCCTGATGTAAGATTATTAGTCTCTTACCGCAGACCCATATTGAAAACTGAAAATCGAAATAGTCTTTGATAATACTGGGCCTATATAGTTACAATGTACGTAATATACTCACCTCAATACACCAAAAACGTCCCTATACGATATTGGAAGTCAGTGATCCTGTACATATGAACTCGATGTAAGATTATTAGTCTCTTATCGCAGACCCATATTGAAAATTGAAAATCGAAATAGTCAAACAGATTTTGACGGAATGGAGTCGGAGCAATTAACAATTGCTCCGACATATATTAGTCCAAACCTGAATGTGAAACTCATGATAGGTTGGTTCAAAATCTACAGTAGAAATTATTCTAAACTTTTAGTCGCATAGCAGAGTAGAATTACCAGTAGTCTAAACTTTTAGTTAACTATCGGAGACTTGTAGCATAACAGTTCATATTATATTTATACAGCAGAATTAAAAAAAAAAAAAAACCTATAGTACAATACTTCAGATATGTCCATTGTAATACGTCAAAGTAGAATAATCCTATGGCTCAATAATCCTGACGTGTAATAGTTGAAAGAAATGAAATAGTAGAAATTCATATAAAAAACAGTCTAAACTATTCTAAAAATTGTTTTATAGCGAAAAAGTATAAACTTTCACATCACAACTAGAAACGTGCACTTTATAATGCATCCAGGATTGAGCTAACATTATGCAAGTTAATGGTTATTTTGAATAGTTCTTCCAATGAAACTGGGGTTAAAAATACACATCCACAACCTTCCCGTTTCCGTTGCATGGACTATCATGTGATTGCGAATCTCACGGTTGAACCTAACAATAACCATTGTCCCAACGAATTAATATGACTAATATACAAATAAAACATGTTTGCGAGTGAATCAGTGAATATATGCGCTGCACGAGACCCGGCACGAGACTTAATTGTCGAGTTCATTGGTCGTCTCATTGTGTTTGCAGTGCATATTACTATGCACGAGCTAAAAACATGGTTTATTTGTTTTATAAGATGGATCTACAATATGAGTTTAAAGTCGAGTATTGACGGTTGTTAAATGGAGGGTAAAAATTAATGCACTCACACTGTGATTCATTCCCACGCTTCGCATTGGTTTCATTCTTGAACCCCTTTTAAAACACCCTCTATTCTCTCAAGTTGTCTATCATTATACCGCAATTCCCGTATCCTAGGTTCCATTACCTGCCCATAAAGCCCAGGAACGAATGAATCACCGACATTCGCAGAATATTTTGAGGTATTTAGTTTGAAGTTCGCAAAAGGATGATTTTAACGAAAAGCGCCCTAATGAAGAGTTTTGGGACACTAACAATACTTGTTATCTATTTTATGCAAAATCGTAGTTATGTTATCCATAAAGCTGTCTATTCCCTTCCTTTTCCGCTCTTGTCTTATCTGCCTCTCTCTCTCGCTCTCTCTCTTTCCTTTCTTTAACATCTGGCTCTCTCTCCCTCTCTCTTTCAGTATACCCACCTGTAACTGCATCTACTTCTATCGTTATTCTCTCTCTCTCTATCGATTAACATAATTACATGCACTCATAATTACCTGCACTCTTTAAAGAAACGGATAAATATTTGTCCAACACAACAATAGTTATGTGTCCGACAAACCTTCGACATTTTCGTATAACCGAACGTAGATTATATTTGTCCAGTCAGGGTCAAAAGAAAGAATCATTTCCTCAAAACAGACAAAATATTGCCCGTGTCCTTGGGTAAAGAAATGCCCAAAGTAATAAATCCCCGGTTTGATACATATATATATATATATATATATATATACATGTATAATGTTTACCCTCGAGTCAAATCTTTCATCCCTTTTGTTAAGAGTGCAACAGAGGCATACACCATTCAGTTTTTACCACAAGCATTAGTCTCATTACACAAATTAATCGATACAAGACGCATGTATTTTGCTTAGGTGTCGGCACTTACAGTAACATAGTTCAGCATATGCTTTATTATAAAACTGCAAACACATGTTCGTGCTGGGCTGGGATTCGAACCCTCAACTCTTGGATTGAGAGTCAAGTGAGATAACCACTAGACCACGACATCTCTATACAGTGGTAGTACAAAAATTAGAATAATATTTTACCGATTGGCTTATCTGACCTTGATATCATTTCTTTGACAAACTCCTTGTATTTATTGCACATGTAATTAGAAAATGAATGAGCATTGCACCGAAAAATTTCATTCACCAATAGATTATTTCAGAGTCAATTCTTAAATTAACAATGGCTAAGGTTGAACAAACTTAGTTATTTCATAACTTGAGTCATTATGATGAAACCCAAAATGATGACGCTCACAAACACGACTCTTATTCATGTATGTGTATATATATATATATATATATAGATATATATAAATGAAAATATAAACAATGGTTTTAATCATTATTTATATATTACAGTGACGGAGTATTATCCGAATTGTTTCATTTGATATATGTTTACACATATATAATAAATACACATATATTATAATTATGTGTATATAAACTATTTCAACTTTTATATACACATATGTATAATTATATGCGTGTATTCGTTTTTTTGTAGTGGATTTCCCACAGGAATTTCATGACTCAAAATTTGAGAAATTGATAACAAATTTAAAGTAGATTTTTACAGATGTAGAAAACTGGATACTTCAGGGCCCTGTCTTAAAAAGAGTTGCGATTAGTCCGAATAATAATAATAATAATAACGTTTTATTTACCCAGGGTAGCCACTTCAGTTATGAAACTGCTCTTCCAGCGGGCCCTGCATAACATAATATGTTATTACTACCCTTCTCCAATCTAATATGCTGAGCGCCTAGCTAGAAGGCAGAAGGTCCCATTGTTATAAGTCTTTGGTATGACTCGGCCGGGGTTCGAACCCACGACCTCCCGTTCATGGGGCGGGCGCTCTAACCACTGAGCCACCATGCCCGGAATCAATCGCAAGTTTTTGGTGGTGGTTATATTACCTGACTACTAAGAAAGCATAAATGCTTGTTAGTAAGCAACCAGAAAGACCGACGGCTTAAGGGTCCTCTCCGAGGGACCTGGTAATAATGATTAATACCTTTAAAAGGGCACTAGCGCATCGACTTGCGTTAGTTTCGTTAGCGTTAGCGTTTCGAACCGTATCGAACCCGGGTCACCGGATTACGAGACCACTGTTCTACCGACTGAGCTATCGCGCCTCCTGAGCAAGTTTGAAGTCTTCTGTTTCTAATGTACATAGCTGCGATGTATATAAATCGAAAATAAGCTGGGATTAATCATAACTGTTTATAAGACTGGGCCCGGATGTCATGTTCTTAAATTAAAAACCAGGGGGGTGTTTCACAAAACTTGTCATCAGTGACAAATGGCATTTTTTGTTATAAGCTACTGAAAAGTTTTGCTTCTGATTGTTTATCAGCAGACTTGTCATTGACTTTTGTAATTTATCATTGAAAAAAGGCTTTGTGAAACGGATTCCTGAGTTAAATTTCAAATCCTACCCTCTCTCTCACCTCACCTTTCCACCCGTTAACGGCATAACATTCACATTTTATAGCCATCTGAATGACAACTGTTTTACTGATTAATAACATTATATGATAGTCCGATGACCACACTAACATGCTTTTTTGTATAGACATGAATATAAATATATATGCTAATTATAGCTTTTTGATAAAGGAAGTTTATACATAGTTTTATGACTACGTGTATTTGCATCCATTATCTCTGGCAAAGCGAATATTGAATATAACAATATTTTCTAAAGCTGTATAAAAGACTTTGCCCATCTATAAACATGTTTCTATACAAGTTAGGTTACAATGCAAAGTGCATAAGTGCACTTATGATATCGTGTGTGAGGTATAATTTAAAGCGCTGATTCCTGAGAATTAACAATTAAAAGAATGCTATTAACAATATTGATAATGATGTCATCAAGCTTCAACTTCGCACAAATATAATTAACCCGCTCATCGGATCCAGGCTTGCCTGTAAAAAAACATGTACGCACATCCTCCACTCCCTGGGGAACAACCCAGCCAGGCGCCATTTTACAGACCCTCGCAATGCTGAGCAAACTACAATGAATATATTTAGGAAGTGAACTTAAGCCTCGTTCAGATATAAAGCGATAAACCGCGGCGTTTAGAAAAAAAAAATGACGTAAAGTGTAATAGGATACGCTTCACATTTCTGGTTCTTATAACACAGAGCTAAGTGAATACGCGTATTACCTTTCTTACGCGCAGTTGTCATGCATTTACGATCAAAGAAGATAAGGATGATAAAATGCGACGGTTTACCACGTCATACGTGAACGAGCATTTGAATAAATAGATTTCTTCTCATTCAGTTCTCCTTCTCGCTGCTTTCGTTTACAAGTTGAGTGTATGTGTTCCTTTGGCTGTATTGCAAGAATCTGTGAACACAATGGATGAAAGAGAGACAAGAAAAGCGATGAAATTCAAATGAAATGCTTAAGGAATCTCAATTTGAGAATGGTAACATTCGGTTTCAATGCCGTTTTAAAAGGTTCGCAGAATTGCGATCTAAAAACAATGCCCACTGTTACATGAAACAACACCCGTTCATGGATGTTTTCATGTTAAGATTGATGGATTAAGTTCTGAGAAGGAATAAACTTTCTCTATCAAGGATAATCTATATTGTCATAATAATCTCATGAAAAGGAGTAGAGGAAAGTTTACTGCAACTTCATGGGCGCGTAAGGGACAATAACCCCCTGTACAATCATCCCCATAAAAATTACCCCCGGAAACTACCCTCAGGACAACCCCCCCCCCCAGAAAACTACAACCTAGGACAATAACCCCCTAGGACGATAAACACCCCTCCCTCGAGGAACAACCAAGGACAACCACCCAGAGGACACCCCCCCCCCCCCGAAATGATGAATGATGAAAGCAGAATTTTTTCGTGGGTAATTGTCCTTGGGTTTGAATTGTCCACGGGGTTAGATGTCCTAGGGGGTAATTATCCAGGGGTATTTAAGCTCGGGGGGGGGGGATTTTCCGGGGGTGGTTGTCCAGGAGGTAATTATCCTATATAACTGTAATGCCCACAGTGTAGATCTTATACTTACGCAGTAATGATGCAAGGGATGATTTGGAGAACAGCCAGAAAGAAAAATACGAAAGGGGGATAGAAATAAAGTGTCTTGGAGTAGATGGAATTGGAGATGAGCGGTGATAAGAAAGCAGACAGTCCATCCATGCAGCCAATGAAAGCCAGCATCAAGCCTGTATATGAAAGGAAAACAATAAACAATTCAATTGATTTAATTTATTTCATGAAATACAAAGATTTAATATATAGTAAAATTGAGCCTGGAAATCGCATTAAAAAGCTAAAGGCTTGCACAAATCACACACAGCAATTGCCCTTACAATCATAGAAATGAAACAGTACATACAGAATAGAAACAAAGCACCAACAGAAACGAAAATCATTTTCAGATTGTCTTGGGAGAATCTTAGTTCATAAAGGTATTATACACGGTACTCAACAATCATTCCAAGGAGATCGAACCTGGCTTCCTATAACGTGTATAGTCATTTATATTTTGACGAAAATGAAAAACATAGTCTGAGTTTCAAAATGTATGTAACAAACCTAGTCTAAAGCGAACTGGGCAATGTTGATTAAATGTCTTTAAAAATAATCCCTTCAATGTTTTTGGCGTGCCCACGATTTTAGATTTGTAGACCTACAGCGGTACGAACGTAATTCTCAATGAAAAGTTTCATCCAACACTGATTTTTAGAACAATCCCCAGCACAACCAGAGAAGATCATTATAAAGAAGAACAAGAACAGCAACAACAAAAACACAAAGACAACTTCAACACGACAATAATAACGCAGCAGCACCTGCAACAACACAGCAACAAGACAGCAACAAAAATATTACAACGCAGCGTCAACAATATTAACAACAACACAGCAAAAGTAACAACAGAAATACAGCCGCAGCAACAACGATACAACAACAAAAGCAACAACATCAGAAACGGCAACAACACAGCAACCCTACCTTTCTCGTGTTGTGCAGACACCTTGGAGAGTTGTGATCGTATCATAGGGAACGAAAGGTTTTTTATGAGGCTCAGTGCAGAACCTACAAAGAAAATGACGTAAAAGTTATGAATAATAATGGTGGCTTCTTATCTAGTTCTTATCTTATCTAGCACATGTTTGTTACGTCGTGTCGCTCCTGGGCCCGTTTCATATAACTTGTTATCTATAACAACTGATTAAAGTTCTATAACAAATTGTTCTCAGCCAATCAGGTGCCATGATTTCAGTAGCTTATAGCAGTAGCTTGTAACTTGTTATAGATATCAAGTTTTATGAAACGGTTCATTGGCGCGTTAATATTATAACCCCTGTCATACCTGGCGGTCAAAAATGTACCGCTCTGGCATATCGGTTCCCATCTACACCTGGGTGAAGAGAGGCAAAAATGGATTCAATGCTTGGGACGTACATAATTCGTCGCTGTTTTCACGAAGTGACGGTAGTGAAAAAAAATTGCATTCACTTTGCGTTACGATTTTCCTCACTACCGTCACTTCGTGAAAACAAGGACGAATTATAGTACGGGAGTCGTTTATAGAGCCCGTCATTAAACTAGTGTAAGTTTGGGGAAAACGCGTGATAATTCTATAGCACAAGCAATGTCTCGTTTCAATGGGATGTCCGAGAAGTTAGACTTTTGACGGTTTCCAGAAACAATTCCCGTACGTCCCAATAAGGGCCCTGTTTCATAAAACTTGATATCAATAAAATGTTACAAGCTACTGTTATAAGCTACTGAAATCATGGCATCTGATTGGCTGAGAGCAAATTTGTCATAGAAATTTACCATTTGTTATTGATCATAAGTTTTATGAAAGAGGGCCCTGAACATAAGCCGACATTAATGTGTCTTTTCACCTAACCTATTAACTACTGAATTCTCTCCTTCCCATAGGTATAATACAGGGACCACTCGGTTCTAGTAGGCCAAGGGTTAATATTCGAGCTGACAGAAGCTCGTACGAATTGACAATACCTTTATATAAACTTTAAATATTTTTCAAACTCAACAAATTCAGAAAGTTTGAAGGATTTTCGTAATTGACAACTATGACATGTGGCAGCAGAATTCTGTCAAGAATAGTATTTCATTATTGGATTAATGTAGCAAGAAAAGGAAATCAAAATGTTGCCAATTCGAAGACAAAAAGGTGATAAATTTAGCCCTTTAAACAATTCCTGTCGTGAAAGTTTTAAAGTGCCCACAGGACTAAAAATGCTTACTTAGATAGAGGACCAGTTTTGTGGTTGCCAAGTCAGTAATTATAGACGTCAACATGGAGTTGACTAGAAAGAAAAATCTAAATGTTGCAAATTTGAAGAAGGAAAGGTCACCAATTTAGCCCTTTAATGATTCCTGTGCTGAAAGGGTTAAAATTGCTAAAATAGTCCAAAAATAGAATGCTTACTAATATAGAGCACCGTTTTTGTGGTAGCAAAGCCGGTAATCAGACACGTCAACATGGAGTTCAACAAACTAAACTGAAGTATCCAGTTGTCTGAAAAGAGCCGTGGTAAAACAGCGCCGCCAACGATCATTCCTGAAAGGAAACAAAAAGAGACCGCAATGTTGACGCATTTCGGTAAATAACATTTTAATTCATTCAGGCCTACGTACCGGTCCTTGGACTCGATCTCTCTGGTCCCAGAGCGTGTTCAGCACTTTGGGCCTACAGCCTACAGCCCTCGCCATGCAGTCAACTGGTCCTTTGTTCATAGAGACAGATGAAACTAACATACCAGTTGGTCCCAAAGGTGTACGGGGCTGGATATTTATGTATTAGCAGTTCCGATATTCGGGGCAACAACACCTCACCAAGCAAGGTGCCCGAATGTCACCTTAAACGCGCCGAATGCTGCCCATTTTTTGGAGAATGTCTTAACATTTTTACTACAAAGAGAGTTTTTTTTTGTGCCCGCCAGCCAAGTTAGCGCATGATTGATTAATAAAAAGAAGCTGATATTCAGCCAAATGGGTTTAGGCCCCGCCCTTCGCGAGCGATTTGTGTGTCGTATGCCTATCGTTTGTCCGGTGGCACCATGTGACTTCGCCCAGTGACTTCGCCCAGTGAGTTCGCTCACTAGCTCTCGGTGGTGCAATTGCGACGCACATGAGGCAGTCACACTATAAAGATAGAGTTAAGCCTTAGCTGGCAGCTAGGTCTAGGGAATAGTTCTTGATCGACTTACCTATGGACCCGGATATCACCGAGGTAACACTGACGAAGGACACATCCAGCGGTCCCAGACAGAAGGGCTCCCCCAAACTGTAAACTACGAACACTTGAGCAGAGGATTGGACTACAAATACACCAAACATCATGATGACAGCATAGCCCAACACTTTCCTTCTTCTTTGATTCGTGTTTTCCTGCATGAAAGAACAAAAGAAAATCACCAAAAGTCTATAGTAAAAGTGATGAGGCTAAATCACTGAGGGGGTCATAGGAATGAACAGATTTTCCTGACTGCACCAGTGGCTTTATAGTCTTTGATGTTTCCTGTATAATAAAGATAAGGATAAATCACTAAGGAGGTCTTTAGGAATGACCTGATTTGCCTGACTGCCAGTAGTTGATGATGAATTTCTATGACAAATTTGCTCTCAGCCAATCAGATGCAATGATTTCAGTAGCTTATAACAGTAGCTTGTAACTTGTTATTGATAGCAAGTTTGATGAAACAGGGTCCAGAACAAAAGATTGAATAACAAGTTTACATTTCCTCGAACGGACATGAAAGGCCCATTCTGAGTCGGTATGACCGGGTCATAACCACTTACTATCATTTCTAGGAATTCTTCTTTTCGCGCATGCAACAATGAGAGTCGACCTTGAATACAACTTGATAGAATGTACCCTTGAAAATAGTCATCTTTGAATATGGACATCGGAAATATCTTCAGAATACTTTACTTTCTCCACCAATGTATGTATTGGATGTGGCACATTTCTGCGCCTTGTGAGCAGTATATTGATTAGGAGGCCTGCTAAACAATTAAGCAAAATTCGTCTGATTTAGCACTCCGTTGGAAGAAAGATATGAGATAGTCATCAGACAGAACCTGTAAATTACTATGAGTCAATTCTTAAACTACATCATGTGTGTATGTCAACTTACCTTTATCAACTGATAGATTCCAACCAGGACCTTGGATATCTGCGATCCTTTCCCAACAACTTGTCTCCTATCCACGGTCTCGATCAGTAACCATGGTAACAAAATATAAACAAGGGATGCCACCGCACACCCAAGGGAGATCCATAGAGGAAGAAGGTATTTGTTTAACGTCGGATCCGCACTGTACTGCAGGGTGAATCCTAGTGCTATCTGTCCAATCCCGTATCCTACAAACAAAACCGTCTCTACGACGACGATCCGAAAAGTTCGCATTTTCGCTGAGGTCACGTCGCACACGTAGGCAGCACTGGTCGAGAGGAGCAGTGCAAGCCCCCCGCAGAGCCCCCCGATAAGGTCTCCAGGGATGAAGGCCGGTATTGGGAAATGGAAGTAGATCACCACGATGTTGAAGACTGTATTGATGAGGAGACCAGTCACGCACAAAGCGAGGGCGGGCTTGCGACCGAGCCGATCGCTTACGGAACCGAGTATTATGGCCATGAACAGACCTGCAAGGCACAAATTAGTATAAAGATTAAAGTGAATCATCTATCTTGCTTTGGTTGTTATCGGTGAGACATTCTCAAATCATGGGCCTGCAAGGTAAATTCGTAAAGATAGTTACATGAAAAACGATCATCTCTCTTGCGACTGTTGTTATCAAATATTTATTCCTCAAACATCAGCATTCTACTTCCATTTACTAACTGCTCTCACGTCTGCATTCTATAGTCTACAAAGAGATGGTCGCCCCTTCTTTCTCTTCCTTCCTCTTATTAGTTTACCAGTTGATATACATAGTCGCACTCTATATAGCTCTGTATGTAACGCAACCCTTTAAATTGACAATAAGCTCTTACCCTATTCATTGAGCAAAATTACATACGTTTTTGTGAAATGCCTTGATACGGATTATTCCAATTACCTGTTACGAATAATTGTTTCTCAATAGTCAGAATGCCAATCGCATACGAAAATGGCCTATTGATCGATGGTACAATTGTTGACTATACTCTGGCCATGCATGGTCAATTGCAAAATAAATTTCAACTGCTGCTAACTTGGCTTGGTGTTACGGGGCCCAAAACAAGGATCAGCCGGGATCAAAAGAGATGGAATTAAATGATCTTGAAACTTAACATTGGACAAAATTGCCCCGAAAACACAACCTTACCTGGAATGGCTTGAATGGCGCCAAGATAAAGTAGCCATGTGGATGTCGTCGCCTGGATATCATCCTCTACACTCGAAGTATTCCCACCACACGAGTTAGAGTCGTTCATCGACACGTTAACATGATAGACATCGGTGGCGACGCGCTCCCGCAAGTACTCCGATCGCAATGTGCCGAGGATACTGAGGCTCAAAGCCACCAGAAGAAGTGGCACTTCGACCGTTAGGTGCCGCGAGCGCGCCCTCTGCAGGCTGACCTGGAAGTCGTTCCCCGCACGCGATGACGAGTCGGGTAGTGTGATGTAGTTGCCGTTGATGCTTGATGTTTTGCTCGGGTTATCACTATCGTTGTTTAAGTCGTCATTTATATCGGGGTTGACGACCAGCTGTTCATATGCACCTTCTTCCATCGTGGTGGATTATACTACAAACAAAATTGAAATGAAGATGGAGATTACAATTTAGAGCTGAGTCACTATTATAGTTCTTGCTTTTATTCATCCCGTTAAGTGTGAATTTGCTCTTTGGTACTTTCCTTATATTAAACCTTCGTACAGTAGATATGCAATTGTACTTTGGCGTAATAAGTCCCCTTCAATCAATACCATTAGTCCCACACATTCCCACTATATTGGTCCTCATTAATAATCTGTTACTATATAAGTGGAGACCTTTCTTGCCATTTGTAATTGAACACCTTTTGATACATGTTTCCGTATACGGCATACCAAACATCGTGTGTTCAGACAGGTTCGTTTCTTATTCGGGCAGCTGTTTCAAAGTGTAATTTGATGACGTTTGCATGAAATGTTTCCTAAATCTGTAAAGATTTGATTTTGTATGTGTCGTAAATCTCTAATATTCATAACGATTAGTATTATTCCATGCTCATTTTTCCAAAGGAAAAAAGACAGCTTCAATATTTCCTAAGAGTCCGGACACAATGATCTCCCATCATATCAGGCTAACCGGCAGATTCGTGATAGTCTAGCTAGCTACCTCTGTATCAAGTCATATTGTTTACCTAAACTAACAAAGGATATTATATTGTGTAAGCACGCTATTAAAGGTCATTCAGTAATTGTCAATGTGACCCCGCAGAATAATAAATGATATTTGATCAGCATATCTAAATGAGACAAATCTGAACGTTTTGGAGATATTTCTTAAATATTCAAGGATAGAATTGCAATTGAAGTGCAATGGTCTAGAAACCGGGAGGTCCCGGGTTAGAAGCCAATTCGATGCGCTAACGCCCTTTGGTAAGGCATTAATCCTCATTACCAAGTTCCTCAGAGAGGACTCAAAGCCGTCGACCCCTGGTTGTATACTTACAATCAGACATAT
This sequence comes from Strongylocentrotus purpuratus, assembly GCF_000002235.5. Classification (NCBI taxonomy): domain Eukaryota; kingdom Metazoa; phylum Echinodermata; class Echinoidea; order Camarodonta; family Strongylocentrotidae; genus Strongylocentrotus; species Strongylocentrotus purpuratus. Next base: position 43,758,263 of record NW_022145606.1, on the reverse strand, counting down.
ACTTTCTAGTTAGCAGTCAGGTAAAACAATCTTCAGTTACCCCTTTAACTTTAATATTTCGCTACGATGCAATAGCCCACGAGACCGACATCCCACTAGACCAACAGCCCACGAGAAAGACGGCCTACGTTTTGACTGACAGATTACTAGACTGACAGACCTTGGTTAAACAAAAATAGCGGCCTCGATGTTATTCTCAAAAGCGGTCAGTCTGTACTTGGATTTCCAGTCGGTACGGGAGCACTGTTTTTCGCCAAGGCTTTTGACTCTAGTACGAGAGGTTCTGGGTTCAATGCTCGCTTGGTGCTTACATCCTTGGGCAAGATATTTTGCCCATATTTAACCCTCTCTACCCAGGTGTAAATGGGTACCTGAAAATACCTCTTATTTCTGCTTTTTTTTCGAATTTAGGTTTAAGGATTGCCATCTAAACCTCTGAAGGCAATATTTAAACAATATTGAATGGATATTTTGCACCCCAAACCCTTGAACCGCATGTTTACCACTACCGGTCTTTACCTTTAAAGTCGACTAGCATAACAAAACGTTAAAGCCTTTTTTCATCAATATGATTAGTACCTAGTTAACAAATACGCTTCGGTCATATACCAATTGTTATTGTGACCCCGTAGACGGACTTTGATCAGCTGTTATGGGCTCAGAAATTAACTGAAGAGTGGGGTTTCAAATCATTAATCATAATTTTGTGTCACGCAAATATATAAAGGTTCAAGGGTGCAAACAACATGTGAACGTACATAGTTTTTAGAAAATATAAATACCAAGGCGCAGTATTGACGAAGCAAACATGCCAGTGTTTGATCTTGAGGGGCATATTGGGGGCGGAGATAAAAACCTGTTTTTGTCATCTCCGTAACTCATGAATGAAATGTGGAATGGTTGAATAAGGGCCTTTTGTGATACCTTTAGATGTAAGATTTAGTATATCATATTCTCAATCAAGAAAAATAAATCTGAACAACTTAATTTTTCGTATACCTAAAAAATTGCAAAAATTGGTAAGGATATGAATAATTTAGTTGTTAACTGTATATATTTATAGATTAAACCAGTTTACGGATATTATGTTCAAATTGTATGCACACTTTTTAAACACAGGTTGTTCTTGATGACAACCTGAAAGCTTGCCTAAAGCTTGTCCGACATATCAACAAGTAGTGCATTATGGATTCCAAGTATTATAATAGTTTATTCATTAAAAACAGGTTAATGGAATACCTCATCACTATAATTATGGTTCCCAGGAGAGAAACATCCACACATTTGAATATGTTAGTAAACAGTCTATTGTTTGGAAGTTGGAACCATGCAATTGTCAGCTTGGCCAGTATATGACGTCACGCGTTTGTACTCTGCATGCTCGCTGCGGCTCGCTGCACCCTGAACTGTGTTTCATTAGGGACTTTTAGATTTGTACGTCGACACATATAGTGGACTGCTACGTGTGACATCCTTTTAAATGCTTAAAAGGACGTCACACGTAGCAGTCGACTATGTCGACGTGCAAATCTAAAGTCCCTAATCCTAGCCTTTAGCTATACCATGTTAGCCAAGGTTAATCTCATGCAGTCGGTTGTGCACTTACAATGGTCTAAAAATACATTCCTATTCCCTAACAATCTTCATCATGTATAGGATACAATAAAATGCTTCAGTTCTATCGCCCAGAACACACTGTCCACAGAACGTGAATATGAACAACTCACTATAGGATCTAAAGTGGAAATGCACTTCTTGTAGCTACTTGCGCCCCCTATATAGCCAACAATGCCTAAGCGGTTCCGTTGGTCCCCATGGTACCCTTTTTTCTTTGTTTTGTTTCTTTAGTTTTATTGTTTCACATTCCTCAAAATAACAGTTTACCTATTATAAAGGTCAGCAAGATAAAGCATAATGACCAAAAAACAATGATGGCAGTAAATAATCATTAACGTGAAATATGAGGAACCTATTAAAAAGCAATGCTTGTACAATAAAGTTTCCCATAAACCAATGATTCTTATGCCAATGGAGAGCTGATTTAATGAGATAACCACCTGCCAGTGACCATGCAGGGAGGTCCTATCCCTCCTGGCCTAATATCAACAAGCTAGCGCAGATAGGCTTAAATCACACATACAGTTTTGCTTTTAAAGCCCATCTGTACTAGTTTACAGGAGGGATTAGACCACCCTGCTATGTCACTGACAGGTGGTTATCTCATCAAATTAGCTCTCACTTAACATAAGAAAAAGAGGATCACGGGGACCGACGGTCACCGATTGGGCATTGTTTGCTATATAGAGGGCGCAAGTAGCTATAAATATGCGGCTTAAATATCCTAGCAGGCAGATCGAAAGTCTTGGAAATTTCACTCATGACAAAGCATAATGACGGGCAGCTACGTGTAATTTCGGTGCTATTATATCTAGCTTTCTATTGTGTAGATCTGATTAATGGCTGGCTTAATTGGCTGCTATATGACAACAGCACAGTAGCGCCTATATAGAAACATAGTATAACAGGCGCGTTGACATTCACTAAATCGTTAACCCTATTTGTCATGTCATTGATTAAAGTAGCAAACAATAAAGCACATCAAGGCGCATCAAGGTGCATATTCACTGAACGATAACATGGAGAAGCAAACACATGCAAGAACAGTTACATCTCGAGATCGAACACTTATATTTGTTTCTTGAGGCTTGTTATATATGTATATATATATTGGTACATGGAATGGAACTCCCCGCCCCCGGTATCACTATAATGATACGAAAAGTTACTATATTAAAATGAATAATAATTGGAGGTATCATTTCCATACAGATTTAATGAAGGATTCACACCCGCACCGTATTTCTAGACATGCAGTGGTCCAATGGGAATAACATTGTCATTGAGGTCGCTTCAAGTATTTTTTTAGAGTAGTGATATACGTCCCGTTAGCGCTTTCTCATAATATATATATATATATATACTCACAATTTAGTGTAGGTATTCAAAGGGCTCTAGCTCCCTGCAAATGTCATCCTAGTTCATTGTCCGTCTGCGTTCGTAATAACGATGATTTTGCAGATCTAGATGTATGCATCGGAAAACTTGTGTCAACATAATACAGGGAGATCTATGGAACCACGGACCAACAGTTTGAGTACTGCTAGGCTACCGTATCAGACAGTGCGATTCTGATACTGTCATATTGACACAAGTTAACGCGTTTAACTCGCTGTTTCATCAGGAATTTGTGATTTTAATCACAAATCCTTGGTTTAATCAAGGAATTACCCTTGGTTTAGACAGACAGTTTGAATATTGTATTAATGATCTACAAAGGTTGTGAATTTTTTGTTTGTTTGTTTATTGTGTGATCGTAAATAATAATGAAACGTTTGTCGTTTATGAAAATGTAAAGGCCAAGTTATTAGAGATAAACTCGTTTTGATCGTATATATGGAATACTACATGTAA